>NC_082600.1:43307906-43610937 GCF_030936135.1 Gavia stellata
GAGATTCACAGGGTCTTGACTAGCGAAAGAAAGCCTGGACAGACATTAGTGTACAGTGTCGGGTTTTTAAAACCACTAGTCAAATGGTTTAAAACTGACAGGGAGCAGATAAGGTTGGTTTGTTAGGAAAGGTTTGCTTACACAGTGAAAGCTCAGGATTTAGTAAAAATTTAGACTTTGTGAAAACAAACTTTTTATTTTAGTGATTTTATTTACCTATTTATAGAAAAAGGCATGTACCATACATTGTCTGCAGTGCAGCAAGTGCATCCCCAACTCTGAACTGATGTCATCATTTATGTCTTATAAGAAATGCAAAAACTGACATGTGATAGAGTAGCTTTAATTTCTGAATTTCTATTATAAAGTATTGCTTACATAAGATTGCTAATAGCATATTTGTTGATGACATTTAGGGATTTTTTTTAGTAACAATTCTGCTTTTATTGTTTTTTCTGGAAAAATCAAGGTTGAACGGTTTCAAGAGCAACTATATTTTTCTGGTGTGTGTTCTTTGCAGGAATACATGGTTTATAGGAAGCATACCTACATGAGATTGGATGGTTCTTCAAAGATTTCTGAACGAAGGGACATGGTAGCAGATTTTCAGAACAGGTAATATATTTTACAATGTGCTTCTGTGCTAAATCGTGTCTACATAGAGAGTTGGTATAAGATGTAATGGAAATAAATGAAATGTGCCCTGAAATTATCTTTCCTGATATCAAATGGACCTCATTTATCTGAAGCAGTTTCTAGGTGGTTTGCTTATCAGGAGTCACTGGTGTTTATATTGAACCCAGTTGTATTTAGGAATTTGTCATCTGTGAAACAGTATTGGAAGCAATTTTAGTGTACCCAGTTACTGTGCTTCTTGCCATTCCAAATATGCTTTTGCTTATAAAGATGCTCAGTAGAAAGGCAGCGAATGTTCATTGGTTATTATGTGCTCTGACAATTGACACTGTGAAGATGAGATTGAAAATCTTGCATATGCTAGAGCTTTGAAAGTGACCTAGTTTTCTGCAAAACAAACCATTTAAGCATGTTTTATTAAGAAACCTTAAACTAATACCTAAGTGATAAAAAAGGGATTTTATTAGATAGTAAGATATGCTAACCCTTTTCATTTAGTAAACCAAAATGGATTCTTGCAATTTTTACAAGCACATCAGGAAAGAAGAGTATGAAATCATCTTAGAATAAGTTAGTATTTTTTAATATAACTTTGTCTCCACTAGGTCACATTATTTATAATGATTGGGTTTATGGTTATTAAGTTTCCTTTTAATCATGGGATATAGCTTGATATGATGTTACTTTGGTATGGTAGTTCACAGTAAGGTTATCCTTCCTGGATGTTGATGTGAGCTTGTAAGAAGGTCACTTTTCTTTTTCAGAGGAGTTAGGTTCATAGGTTGTTATTTATTGCAGGGTGAAAGCAACATTCTAGACTAGAGAATAGTTCTGTGTTAGGGGTCCCAAGGTATCATAGCTGAAGATAGGGGAAGCCATGTACAGCCTTCCAGGCCACTGGTTCAAGAGGCTTAAAGACCTGAAGGACTGTATTGCAATGATAAGTCTTCTAGTGAACTCCTCAGAGCAATAAAACTTGAAAAGAACGTGTGCCAGGTAACTGAAGTAAGTGGGAGGACGATGCAGTAGCTTTCTGCCTGTTCCCAGGTATCAGAAACAGGTTCCTTCCAGGTTATGATGTCCTCCTGGAATCCTGACTCTTCTTCCTGTAAGGCCTTTTAACCAAAAGAAGTGAAGAAATTTGTTTTTATAAATGAACAGAATTTGGTTTTATTGATGAACAGAACAACTGAAGAAAAATAATCATTTCAGCAGGAAATCCCTTTGAAGTATAGGTCAGCCAGTCTAAACAAGAATTCCTATTAAAATGTTAGTTGAGTTCCTCTTATACATGATTTACTTATGAGAAATATTTCCAGGAAAAAAAGCCTGACTGAGATTAAACTGTCCTGCAGGATATCCTAGCAGGGTGCTGAAAATACATAGCTATGAAATGATAATTTGTTCCTGTAGTCTGTGGCACTGTCCACTTCCATTCCTTCCCATATGGCATTTCCAGAAGCATTTCACAGCTGGATCTTCAGGTGACTGACTAAATGCACGTTCCACTATTGTTGCAAGAGTGAAAAGATTTCCTGGCCAAGGATTACCTACGTGGCGAACTGGCATCTGCTGACTCCTTTGGCTTTGTACCTGCAAGATAAAGTCTAGAGATTGACAGCTCGGCTTCTGTTCCTCCCAGCTGTCCATAGCTCAGGGTGGATTTTTGTACTCTTGGTTTCTGGCAGTCTAAAATCTTTCTATTTCTAATTGTATAGTTCTTGGCACTTTTTTTGTGTGTGTTAATTTGTAGTTTTCATAATTATTTCTGTTGTCTATTGGCAATTTCTTTGTAGGGGGGCGGGGGAAAAATCTTACCTTGGACCAGAACGGGTTCTTTGAGAGTCTGTTTTTTATGATACGGCCTTGCTCAGGTACTTGTGAATGTCTTGAAGGTTAAGTCCTGAGAAAATAGTCAGTTCTACTTGATCTTCAAGGATACGGATTCCAAAACCCTTAGCTTTTTTACATTTGTTGAGTTGTACTAGCATATGCATAATAACCTGCAATACACCCACACTTCCTCCAGGTAGGGCAAGAAAACCCTTCAGATTTGGTGAGTGGACTTTCAAGGACAGATTAACATATAGTTAATCAAGAAGGAAATGTCCCGTGCTGCTCATTCAGCAAGAGTTTCTGGTGCTTTACTAATTTTGCATGCACTAGTGTATGGACAGTGTGGTACCCAAAGGATGTGACATTGCAGAACGCCTTCTCTTAAGCAGAAGGCCTTGCTCTGTCACTGTCGAAGTACAGTATGTCAACTTCTTTGGAGTCCTTACTAGTACTGTCTCCTTTGTTTGAGTCAACCTGTTCACAGATCCATATTGTGTTAAACCCTTTTAAATACTGCTGACCCCCCAGTGGCACTAGTGAGGTTCACAATCTTAGCAGAAATCCTGATGTTGGTGTTACCACTTGAGTTTTCATCAGTACTTGGTCATCCTACATATAGACCTGTCTCCTTCTTCTGTTCAAAGCACCAAATTTAGAACAAAACTTGCATCTACACAGTTTCAATGTTGGGGTTTTTTTTCTTTTCTCAATTGAGCATTGTTAAGGCAAGAGTTTTTAACATCGGTCAGTTCTGTGAAACAAGAAATTGTTCTTTGTCCATATGAAATCTTAATTTTCAATGTGGGCAAGATAACCAAGCCCTGATTTGTTTTGATAGAGGTTAATAAGCTGCTATTGTGAACTGAAGGTTTGCGTATTCTGACAGTCCTGATTTGTATTTTAACTTCTCTCATTCATATCGTTTTTTCTTGACCATGAATGAACAGCACAAATTATTCTGAAGTGTTCAAGTAACAGAAATAGCCCTGATCACTTTATATGGGTCAAAAAAATTACTTCTGTAGTTATTTCTTGTTAATCATGCACAAAATAAGTGTTTTTTAATCTTTTTCCTCTACAGGAATGATATTTTTGTGTTCCTGTTAAGCACAAGAGCTGGAGGTTTGGGCATTAACCTTACAGCTGCAGATACGGTAGGTGAAGTTTGATAAAGTAATACAGAATAAAAAATTGGCTTATTGATGTTTATTTTTCAGTATAAGTATTTCTTTGCTTTTCCTGCCTCATATGCCTCTAACCACTGTTTTTCCCAAGCTGCTCATTTCCTGCCTCCCAGCCTCACAACTTATGTAGGAATATTGGTCTCTCTGTGTGAAAGTTGTCACTCCTAGCTGTGCTGATCAATATTTTTTTAGTACTGCCATTCACATCATGAAATTGCATAACCTTGATTACTTTGCTCATATTTACAATATAGTATTATTTTGATGATAAAGTTGTAGAATATTGGACACTTGGTTACAGTTTTTGGTTGCAGTTGGAAATATCTTCCTTCTCCTCACATACTTTAATAGCAGAGTCTAGAAAGGAGTTGGATGACTGAAGGGGTCTACAGATGCAAATGACACTTTCATACAGTGAATGCTGTTTCATGTGTGACTGTTTGCTTTTAAGGTTCAGCTGCAAAGGAATCGGTAGAACAAATATCGGTTACCCTTTTTTCTGTGGACAGAAGAATGAAGCAATGCCTCTAAAAGTACAAAGCCATTTGTAGTTGAATATCAGCTAGGCAGGAAGGACAGATTGCTTTCCCCCTACTCACCCAAAGTGTACAGGCATGCTGATTTAGGTGAATTGCAAGGATTTGTCCTCTGAGGCAGCTACCACTAATCACTAGGGTAGGAGTACTGACCTACATGAACCATTTATCTCTTCAATAACAGCTATTCTGGTGCTTGTAACCCAATACCTTGTGTGCATGCAGATTTGACCCCAAGACAGACTGTAATCCTTTAGCCTCACAAAACCAAAGATCTCTGAATCAAAAATAATACTTTTTTTTTTTAAATATTCCATCACATCTTGCTGTCACTTAAAAGAAATCAGAAGAAAGCAAGTATCTGTAGGATTTTCAGGGTTGAAAAGTTCTCTCAATTGAAGTTGCTTCAAAAGAGGAAATAAACAGATGGAAGCACAGGCATGCTCCTGCAGGCTCCTTGCATGAGCATTTTTAGTTCTGTGATTTTGTATCTTTCTGAATACTTTGCTGTCCAAAATTTTTTTCAATGTTTTTGTTTTGTATGCTTACTGTGCGTAAAGTGCTGTTGGAATGATAGGGCAATATGAATGTAACGTGGCATTTCCATTTTTTGTAGTAAAAGCACTAGAAGTGTTAAACTAGACCAGACTTCATGCAGGTTTGAAAGAAAAAATATTGGAGTATTACTTTTCCTGTGAAATTCTAATTTGATGGGCTTTTTCTTCTTAAGTAACACTAAAATGGGTTCATGATGCGGTTAGCCTGTAATTAATTACATGCCAGTGATTTAATGTGATGACAAACCTAGGAATTTTGTGCCTCTGAAGCAGATTTGTTGAAGAAGATATTAAAGACATTCTGTGGAAGTTGAAACATTCACAGTGCCAGTTAGTTTGAATTCATCTGAAATGCAATGGAAAAGACTTCTTAGGACTGGGCAAAGCTAGGTTAATACAGCCTGCAGTGGTAATTCTGTGGGATATATAGCAGAACTTTTATGAGTATATTAGATTTTTGTTTCCTTAATCACCAGGTGCTCTAAATATATGGTTTTATTTATTCCTTTCTGTTCTGGTGTTCTTTTGCAGGTAATTTTCTATGACAGTGATTGGAACCCAACAGTAGACCAGCAAGCCATGGACCGGGCACACAGACTGGGTCAAACAAAACAAGTCACTGTGTACCGGTTGATATGTAAAGGCACTATTGAGGAGCGCATCTTACAAAGGGCTAAGGAGAAGAGTGAGGTAAGAATAAAGAAATCACCTGGAACAAGAAATTACAGAAATGGTATCAGAAAACACGTATCAAAATGAGTGAAGAAACAGAAAAAGTACCTGCAGGGAGACAGAAGAGAAACCAAAAGAGAATGTCTTTGTTCAAGTGAACAAATCTGTGTCCCTAACACAGCAGCATTACAGCTGCATTATATGAACTAGGAAGAAGCTAATTATTTATACTGTGACTTCATGAAAACTATTTCTTATGATTCAGTGAAACTACTCAGGCTTCTTTAAGACTAGAGCTTTTGTCTTTGCTGTGTCAGGGCTACTGATTCCTCTCATGTTATACTGTTGTACCACAGCTGAATTTTTTTTTAAAGAAATTTGGAAGGTAATCAAGTGAAAATTATTTGAGGTATGAGGGTTGCCAGAAGAGCTCAGTGTCCTGCAGCGTCAAGCAGTAAGTGTATTAGAAACTTTAAACCTCATGACACTTTATTGGCAAGAAAAAATTAAGCAGATTGCCTTTCTTTCGTAGTGGTAGGTATACTATATAAAACAGTCAGATGTTTTTCTGTACTCCGAGTTTCTTTTAGCTTTTGTCTTAATTAGATGCTGATCATGGTGCTGCAGCAAGTGAAGCATGTCCAGCTGAATGCATTCATATTTTCCTTGTTGAAACTTAGCCATTTTCTCTACGATACTGCACTAGAGTCACTTGATATCAACCTGAAAATAAAGTGTAGTCTTTTTGCTGGTGATCCAAATCATAATAATTGGTGTATGCTAAAGCTTGTTCTCTTTTACTCAGTTACAAGTAGTCTTTGTTGTTGGTTTTTTTTTTTTTTAAATATAGTTGCAGTAATAGGGGTTGAGTCAATTGCTTAAACTGAGACACTGCCTCGATATGGAGGTTTAGTTTTCAGTCAAGGAGACTAAAAATGTTGTACCCTTTAAGAATGCGATCTGCATGATCCTCTATGTAGATTATTTGAAAAATTCGACTGGTAATTTATACTTGACAGGAGTACCACTGTATCTTTTCTTTTTGTTCAGCAGTATATTAATACTGTTATCATTTGTTGTTTATGACATAGTGCTTTAGAAGAAGTGCAACTTTGCACAAGGGATGGCAATTTTCTGCTTTCGCTCAGTTGCTTCTCTTATTTTATGCTCTTAATAAATCTTCCCTGAAATTTTGCTACTAACTTTGGTATGATAGAGAAGTTGAGTCAATTCTGACTTACACAGATGCCCTGGCATCTTTTTTTGGCTGGCTTTCAGTGAAAGGTAGTGAGAATGGTTCATGGCTGTTTTGAGTAAAATTTTCTTTTCTCTCTCTTGTTTTTTTCCTTCTAGATCCAACGAATGGTGATTTCAGGTGGCAATTTCAAACCTGACACCTTGAAGCCAAAAGAGGTGGTCAGCCTTTTGCTGGATGATGAAGAACTAGAAAAGAAATGTATGTGAAATCTGTGTTGCAGCATTTTCCCCATCTTCCACTTCATTAGCTTATGAAATCTGTGTTTTTATCTCTACAAACACATGTATTGCTGATAACAACTTCTGTTTCCTGGTTCTTTTTGTATTGCCAACTCTTGTTAGTACAAGCTGGTTTCATATCACTGCTGAGCTGAAAGATGAAGTTGTGCAAGAGAGACATGGTGATGTGATAAAGTTTTTATTGGCACCCATTCAGGATCATTACATTGTTCCTGAATGACAGAGATTTGACAAGAATTATGTAGGTCATGACAACAAAAGTATTAGGAAAAAATGCTGTATTTCATCATACTTTTGAATTTGTGTTAGAGGTGTACGCTTTTATGTTGCTTGAAACAAGAATTACACTGTAAGCCTTTTTAGTAATTTGGATACAAATAGGTTTACGGTAGTGTTTTCAGTGTGTTTTACTACAGATGACTTTTCTTCACAGTTCTGTTGGAACTAGAATTTCTTGTAAGATTCACAGAAGGATGTGAAATGTCTTTCCAGTGGTGACAACTTTGTATTTCTTCTCCAACAGTGCGTCAGCGTCAAGAAGAGAAGCGACAGCAAGAAGAAACAAATCGTGTAAAGGAACGTAAACGTAAAAGGGAAAAATATGCTGAAAAGGTACTTTGATGCAAAGAGGTTGCCTGTGTCAGTGATAGAGCCAGAAGAGCTTCAGGCTCACTATTTTGTGGTGTGGAAACATTCTATGCAAAGGCAGTCTTATGAGTAAAGCCTTCTTCCCTTCACCATTGAACATCAATCTATGGCACTTCCTTACACAGAAGAGGGATATTACAAAATACGTAATGCATAGTTATCTGTATTTTAATATCATTAGCAACTTGAAAAATAAGGAAGTACCGCATACCCAAACAACACTGTAGATCACCAGTAGTCTACAGACAACAATTTGAGGACTCATGCTTGAAAAAACCAAAATGATCAACTGATCATTCTGTCACATATAAAATGGTGACTTAATCAAGATTTTGTTCTGCAAGGACAAAAAATGAATGTAAATGAAGCACCAAACGCAGATAAAACCCATGTAGCTATGTGGCTTCTGTGAAGCAAGGGAAGATCAGTTTGTGTAAAAAAGATCATTAAAACTAGTTTATGAAAATTCTGAATTTTTGAGGCAGGGAGGCTTTGCGTTAATTAATTGGAATTTTGTGTAATGGTAAAGAATTTCAAGCTCACTCCAAAAGGTAGTGGAAATCAAAGTAATTCTGTAAGAGTAATTCTCCATCATTCCAGCTATTCTAGGAAGGAAAAAAAAAAACCAAACAGACCCTACTTAAATCTAAAGAAGCAGCCTTTAAGGGATCTGTTACTGTGTCCTTCAGAAACTTGTTTTGGGAAATTTTGGACATGGCATTCCTTGAATTATTATACTGTGTTAGATGTTGATATTTTGGGTTGCTTATTCCCTTTCTTCTGTTTTATTGTCTTTTTCATTCCTGGTATTGTTTTATTTATTTCAGAAGAAGAAGGAAGATGAATTGGATGGGAAGAGAAAGAAAGAGGGCATGAATCTTGTGATCCCATTTGTTCCCTCAGCTGATAACTCCAATCTGTCCGCTGATGGGGATGACTCCTTTATCAGTGTAGACTCTGCCATGCCTAGCCCTTTCAGTGAGGTAAAACTCACTGCTGCTTTAAACTATATACTCTTTCTGTTGTGGACTTACATCCTCTAGGATTCTTGCTTTCTGTTACTTTAGCTAGTGTAGAACTTTGATTATGTGGGAGAGTGAGATATCTTAAAGGTGAACTATGGAAATGAAAATAATTTATTGAAAAAATAACAGCTGCTAATAAGCTGCCTTACAGCTCCTCATGTTATTTGACATTCCATTATTCCCCTCTTCATTTGCTCTCTGCCTCCATTTTCTTACAGCAACTTCATGCTCTGACTCTCCTCCCTTTCAGCCCCTGAAATTTTTCAATTCCTGCCTGCAGTCCCACTTAACTTTCTTCCAACTTTATTCTACCTTTTTCCTGTCTTTGTCATGCTCACATTTAAAACTGTGTGCCTTCTTCCATACCAATACCTTCCATAGCAAGAACAGTCTCTGCTCCTGAACCAAACAGTATCCCTCAAATAGCTCCTTGACATTCAGTTTCTTTGTAAGTACTCCTCGCTAGTCTTATCTACATCTCCTCTGCTTCCTTCCTTGCTTGTGATGCTGAATTAGTGTGTTTTTTCTCTGGAATTTAAATTGTAAATTTTCAGTGGCACACATCTTATTTTCCTTCATCTTTTTGTAATGAATTGCAAACTGGTTTTGGCAGCAAATATATTCTGTTCTGTAGATTTCTATGTTGTATTGTTCCCTTATTGACAGAGATTTTTATTAGCAGTAGTAGTAGGTTAAGAATCCTATTGTTTTCTCTCTTGCAGTTGAAGATGCACAATTGAACAGCAGTTTTCTTAAATCTCTGCTGAGCCCATTAGTTTCAACTAATGGGCTCAGCAGCACTGCTTCTTAACATCTATTTTCATGAATTGAAATTAAGTAGCTCCTGGAGGTCTCTACTGCTGCTCAACATGTAAATAGAGGGTGTGGTGTGATTAGGCAGATTATGTATCATGCTGCTAGTCTTACATAGAGAAAAAGAGAGAGAACAGAACAAGTACCAATTAATTACTTGTGATTGTATGTCTTTTAAAGATCTTATTATGTTTGTATCCTTCCCTTTCCTAACCTGAGAAGCTAATGGCTTTGTTCTCTGTCATGTTTAGATATCCATCAGCAGTGAATTACATATGGGCTCTATCCCTCCTGATGAGAGCAGTAGTGATATGCTTGTGATAGTGGATGATCCAGCTTCTTCAGCACCTCAGTCAAGGGCAACAAACTCTCCTGCTTCCATTACTGGCTCAGTTTCAGATACCATGAATGGTCAGTACTTTTGCCTTAACTTACTACTAACATTTATTAAACATTGAATTTGTATGACTAGGTGATACATTTTCTGCATTTTAACCAGAGTATATGCATGGTTGGCAAGATTTGGGGGAAAAAAATTGCCTTTACATTGAGAAATTACTTCTGATTTGATAGGAAATCTGTTTATAGCCTCTGATTCACCACACTTTTCCTCTTTTCTGTGTTAGCTACACCTAAAAAGTTTTGTCCTTTGTTCCTGTTTTATAGAGGGCTCTCCTTCCATTATGTGCATATTACCAAATTACAGACAAACACAGAACTATTCATCTCTGAGCTTTTCCTTGAATTTGCTGTTGGGCTAACAATCAGTTCTCTATTTCCAAGGGGTGATTGGAGCAGTTGTAATTTTAAATAATGGTGAATGTTTTTAACTACCATAGTTTTCTACACTGAAATAAGTAGAGCCATAGTTCTCGATGAGTTTCTTTAGAGACAGCAAATGGAAGAAACTTCCTATCTATCTTCATCCTGAAGTAGAACCCAGAATCCTCCACCTATCTATGGATTGGATTCATAATAATAATAAGTAGTTGGAGTTAATAAGATGTGGTTAATGAAGAGTGAAGTTTTGTACACATTATTTCTTTTCATGGGATTGCTGCTTGCTAACAGTGTCCATATCAATGTAAATGAACAGTATCAGTTAACAGGAACAGTATCAGTGTAAATGGTTGGTAGTTATGATGCTGTATTCATTTGTGAGTCGCCAGAAATACTATAGCAGTTATTATTTTAACATTCCTGTTTTGTTAAGGTGTTTCAATGCAAGATATACCTCTTGCTGGGAGAGGCCAGTCGGGTCGAAGTCGGGGTCGTCCTAAAGGTTCAGGCAGTGGATCAAAAGGCAGCACAGGGAAAGGCAGAAGCCGGAAATCGATAGCGGGAAGTGCAGCTGCAATGGCAGGTGCTAAAGCAGGGGCAGCGGCAGCCTCTGCAGCAGCATACGCAGCCTACGGGTACAACGTCTCTAAAGGTATGTGGGGAAGGGGAAGCTGCTGCCTACCCAGAGCAGAACCAACCACATGAGTTTGGGTGATTGTTGTTTATGGCCTGTCAAAAAATAGATTAAAAGTGTTGTATTGTTGGTATTGCTTGTCCATTGTATTCTGAGATCCAGGCAATACACAATGTGACATGGTAATGGTGTGAGAGGATAGCCAGTTTCACAACAGACGACCTTGAGAGGCTAGTCCTGCAGAAGTTCGTCTGCCCTTTCAATTATCTCATACCAAATATTTTTCCTCTTTCTTGTTTTTTATTTTGGTGTCCAGACAAATTGGATAGTATTGTTTATCCCATGGGTATGGCTGCGGCTTTCCTGTATTGCTGTTACGTTGAAGTTACAGCGTCATGTTCCAAAATTTGCTACAACGATGGTGATGGAGCTTCAGCTTTACACCAGCTGAAGGTGGCCCAGAGTATAACTGCAAGATGATTCGTATCTTAAGGACATCCCTCTTCATTAAACTCTCATAAATCACGAATACAGGGTGATCATAGGGACTGATTGTTAGTATATTGTTTGTTGTTGAAGAGCTACAAGTGGAATAATATGCTCACATGGCATTTAATTTTTTTCCATTGCTAGGCATGTCTGCAAGTAGCCCTCTACAAACAGCAATTATTCGGCCATCTGGACTTGCAGATTTTGGACCTTCAAGCGCCTCTTCTCCCTTGAGCTCCCCTCTGAGCAAAGGCAACAGTGTTTGTGGGACCCCCAAAAGCTTAAACCTGACCAGCAGTCTCATATCAGAAACACCAATTCGGAAGCAAAGCAAAGGTGCCCACACCTCAGGTGGTCGATAGTAATTTTGAACCCCCAAAAGCTTGTCTGAACTGCATCGGCTTTCAGAGTAGACCACCCTGCCAGTTGAAGGCATGCAAACGAATGCCTTGTTGCTGTCCAGCACGTGTGTGAAAAGAAAATCAAAGCACAATGGGAGTGGGTGGCTTATGTGAGCACTTTGATTATGTGTATTCCAAAAAACTGTCTTTGCAGACACTGCGAGAAGGAGGGAAGGGAGTCTGGGGTAACTGGGAGAGCGTCAGCTTGTGTTTTATTGACACATCTGGCAAAGATTCCCAAGAAGGTATCCAGCTACTCCATGCAATATCCTGCAGCTGTGTGTGCTTGAAGTCACACCAATCTACTTTCTCTCTTGTAGCTTGGGGTGGAACCCAGTGTTAGTCTTATCCTATGAAATCAGTATCTGAATCCCAGGAGCATCCTATAGAGTCAGAAGACATCTCCATGCTGGCAGCTGGTCAGTGTACACGTGGGGGTAATTGGGGGCTAAGCTGAAGATGTTATGTGATTAAAAAAAAAAAATCTTGGATTCTTCTAGTGTGGGCCTTTGGGTTCTCTAAAGGTTTGAAATGCAAAGGAATGTGTCTCAGGTGGTTTCCAGGGAATGGACTCTTTTCAGCACCATCTGTCAGGAGCAGGTTCAGAGCCACAGAATACAGAGAGCACTGGGAGGCCTAGTGAGAGCAGCAGCACTGCCTCTGCTTCACGCAGTGGAAGAAACCACAAGCCAGTGGTTTGGTTTGCATTTCCTAGTTCTCATCAGCACAAACACTCACTGTGTTCAGAATGATTTCTCTCACTTTTGAGGTGTGCAGGACTCTTAAAAGCTTAGAAACAAAGTAGGGCTCTATTTGTACAAATCTCAAGAAGAGGGAAAGCTGAAGTGCTGAGGAAGAGTTTGCTGCTGCTCCTCTCACTGTGCCATAGCAGAGCGTGGCTCTGCAGCTTGCAGTGCTGCGAGGGGAGCAACGAAAAACGGTCCTGAGAGAGAACTGTGCCATTCCCCCTTCCAGCCAAATCCTGGGGAAAAAATTGTCTCGTATCCCAGCCATCCATCAACTGTTCTTCCAGTGTGTTTTCCCTTCATCTTTGTGATCATCGCACCTACTAGCTTGGTTGAGTCCACTGCGGTGTGCGGGTACCAGTAGCCGTGTCCTGTAAGGCTGATAGAAGGCAGTGCTGCCAGTGCCCATCTGTGTTCTCATCCTCTGATTGCTCCTTCCCTGTTCTCAATGCACAACCCCTCCCACCCCCTGTAGCCCCTTGCTTTGCTGTAAGCGTTGTCTGCATTGCACTGAGATTTAGGTGTGGGGCAGTTCTTCTGTCTGACACGTTGAATTAAAAGGCTGTTCTGCCGGGGCACTTTCATCCCTTGAGAGAGAAGCAAGTTGAGTTGCAGGTCTGGGCTGTGACAGCGGAAGATGACTTTTTTTATTATTATAATTTTTTTCCGACCCCAAATCCTTTGCCTGGCGTCCTACAGTGTGGAGCAAGTGCTTCCTGTTGGCTCTGCCTCTAATTTGCACACCTGAAAATAGCAGAACTGAGCTTAGTTAGATTGATTTTTAAACAGATTTGCAGGGGATAATTGAGGGGGAGGTGGTGTTTAATTAACTCATGAAGACTTCCCCCTTCCCCTCCTATTCACATGTATATATGATATTTAGAGGGAATCAGACAAATGCCAAGCCTTTTTTTCTCTTTGAATGTGCTGTCTATTTTTATAACTGAACTTGTACATATGTATAAAGAGAGACACATCTTTCTTTTACTAACTGGAGAAGAAAATCTTAAATAAAATGGAGTGAGATAATTTTATGTAAATCAGTGTCTGTGTTTTTTATGCATATAGCTGTATGAATGAGAGGATTAGGGAAGAGAACATGGAGGGTGTGCATCGGGAAATGCATCTAAAGACACATGCTGCTAAATGTCATGCTCTAGAGTGTCTGCACTCTTCTGAGTGTCATGTTCGTAACCTTTTTCAGTTACAACTGTACACTTATCGCATGTCTGTATTCGCTGATTGTCTCGTAATCTATTTTGGAGTAGGTATGCAGCAGATCACAAGAAAACAGAAGCAAGTATAATTACAAGGTACCTGAACTATGATGGTTGAATTCAATACAGTTGATCTTTTTGGGACATCATTCTCTACAGTTTTTACTTTTTTTTTTCTTTTTCAGTGGGAGTTGAAAGGACTTCTGGATGCAGTCTTGATTTTCAAATTGCATCAATTTGTAATCCAAAGTGGAGAGGAAAAAATAATTTGTAACTTGAAAAGATTGCAGAAATGTAATATGTACTGTTGCATGATGTACTTTTGGAAGATTAAATTATTGGTATTTTAAAAACTGATAATACCAAAAATATATTTAAAGCAATTTAATCTTCAAAAGAAATACCAAATGACATCACAGGTTGTGGTAAAAGTAGTGGTGGTAGCCCCTCTGCTTGCGAAACTTGCATCAGGCTAACAAATTCAGGAAGACCTAATATAGCAGCAAAGTAAATGAACAGCTAGATCATACCCAGTTCAATTTCTGTAAAAAGTTAAGTTTAACAGATGCATTCTTTGTATTATGCATCACAGAAGAAATTAAATTCTGTGCTATTAATCAAGGAATTAGGAAGAATTCATGTGACAGCTGTTCTATTCTCATTTCTTGATTTGGGGAAGGAAGTAGGGCTAGAAAGACAAACCCTGGGAATTTTTTTAATGTGGTGGAGGTAGTTTTGTGCTCAACACTACAGGGAACGCTTCTGTTGAAGTAAGTAAAATGGACACGCATGCTGAAGCTTTGTTCTTTGAAGTTTTGGTCTGAGCATCTTTTCACTCTGTGTGTTGGGCACTTGTCTTATGGATTAATGGCAGAGAAAGTCACTTTCCTTTGAGGGATCAAGGTATTTGCTAGTGGCAGAAAGGGAATATTGAATGAACTGAGTTTGTGTTTTAAGCTGGAATGGTGAAATAGGTATCAGTGTGTTTTGGGGGATGTTGGGAATGCTGTGTATTCCTCCTGCTATTTGATTATAGCATTTTACTCACCAGTTGCTACAAAACTATTAAACACAGTTCACTGATTAATACTACTGTTGAAGACACTTAAGGGTGATAATTTTCATAGGTCCTCTGGGAAGTTAGGACTAAAAGGTGCTGTCGTGTCCCACACTCGCACACATTTTTGTAGTTTAGTCTACAGGGGATGTCTAGTTCAGAAGGGTCCCCAGAGCACCCGTTCATCCCACTGCCACATGTGGTCAACAAAGTCTTCCCAAGCAGTGACAAAATTGAGTCTTAAAGACCAAAAACTGCACCTGTAGTATTCCTTTGGAAGAGAGCAAGAGTGGCTAAAACCATTACCTTCTCTCAAAAAATATTGCAGGGTAGCTGGAGACAGGAGAAGGGGATTTCCTTCTGGCCTCTAATGCTGAATTTAACCCTTAAGCATGTGGCCAGGACATATCAGCCAGGCCACTTAGAAAATGCAACATCATGAACACCGACGCAGTTTGCCTTACATCTTCTCTCTGGATGTGGTTCACCGATGGCACCCTAGAGGATGGCAAAACCAAGCAAAAAAGCTGGGGGAAAACTACAAACAAAAAAACAGAAGCCAAATGATGTATCAAAGGAGTGAGAGCAGAACTCCTTGCTCACCACAAACAGGTTGTGAGAGCTAATGAGTAGGATTATTACGTTATAAAAAGAGAGCACGCCAGTATCCTTTCAACTCCTCTTCAAAATCACGTGTATCAGATAGCTAGGGACTTGCATCACACTGTCCTCAGAAATTCTCCTATTTACAGAATCACTAAGGTTGGAAAAGACCTGTAAGATCATCAAGCTGTACAGTCCCTGTGCAGTCCCTTCCAAACAACCTCTTACTGCTTCTTCAAAATTGTTTGGTTCGTTGACTGCATGGTGTCTTCAGAATTCTTCTAATTTCTATTTTTAATTATTTTGTGATCAATTGAATTCCACTTAATTAATCTACCCTTGATTTAGATTAGCCTGCAAGCCATTTTCTCTTTCTATCATGGGTCAAGTCTGTTGTCCTCATCAGCCACTAGATCTCTTCCTATTCTGCAAAGAGTTGAACAGGTCACTGCAGGATGGCTTTTACCCAGAACTGCTTTAATTCTGAACTTCAGGATACTGCGCTGTCCGAATGTAGCGTTATTTCCGTGCCTTCTCCCTTTTCTGTTGCATGCTTTCCCCACCATAGTGTATCTGCTCCTTGCTGTCTCATGTTCCGTTTGTGGAAAGCCTTCTGTCTGCCTAGGGGCTGTATCTTGCTTTATTCCCATATTCCTGAAGTATTTCCTTCAGCAGCATTTCCCAGTGGGGGAGGCACTAAAAGCTCAGTGGGAAAAGCTCCATGCAGCAGGAATAGGGATCTGCACTACTTTGATGGTGGCTCAGGAACAGCTGAGTTGCAGCTGGGAGGAGGAAGAGCACAATTGATAAAATCACTTGGGGGCAGGATGTGGATCAGTGTAATTTGGGAAATGCTGCCCTGTGACCACTGCACTGCCAGTCCTGATCTCCTACTCTCAGTGGAGCGAGCTGACCTCCTTCTTGCTCCCAGAGATACTTACAGGCTCCTCAGCTTCTCACTTCAGCCTTCGTCTTCCCTTTTTGTTGACTATTCATGTCTGAAATGCACATTCTAACCTAAAGGAGCTTTACAGGCGTGCCTTGTGTTCCCCTTCCTCCTCGAGAAGGGATGGTGATGCGCTCCATGCTGTCCTTTAGAAATTTCTGCTCGAGTGGCCAGAAAAAACAATTTGTAGCTCACTACCCAAAGGGATGCTGCTTGCATGTGAAGTATAACAGACGTATATACTAAAATAAAGGCAATCACATCTTAAGTTCCTAGGTGTAAGCACTCCCTGAATTGTGAAGGATTTTTTTCAGATTCGCAGCCCGCACCAGGTGCGTAGCAGTGAATGAGAGAGGGGAAGGGGCGATTCATCCTTTCTCTCAGGAGCGTTGTTACTAGGATGATACAGATGGCCCAGCTCTCAGATTCAGCCAGCAGGTCTGTATTGTAAACAAGTCTTTCTTGTAGCACTCAGATTAGCATTTCCTCCTCTAAAAAGCCTGCAACAAATGCCTTATGAAATGGAGAAATGCATGATAAGATGAGCTGGCTTTCCTCCAGCTTCATCCTCCTCTTAGCTCCTGCCTCTTCCCTCAGGAAAGTGAAGTTACTCCAAAGCTAATGGGTCTTCCAGGCATTTTGTACCGAACTCTATTTACATACCGTTCTTCTGGGGGCATATGAGGGAATTCATTTGCATCCCAGGCATGAGGAAGTGTCTCAGTGCTCAGGTATGAAATGATGACTCCTTCCTTCCTTAGCTGATGAGCATCACTGATAGAATGAGGTAGGGGAGGAGAACATTGAAATGCCACTTTTGTGCCTTCTTGAATTTCCCAGTGGACTGTCTCTTCCTTCTTTGACAGTATTGCTGGTTGTGTTAAGTCCGCCGAACTTAACAGGAGCCAAGTGTGATGTGAGCTTCCAAGCATCCAGGGATTGCAGTATCCCTTGTTGTCTCTGTGACATTTGTTTGCAAGCTCTTGTTTTTGCCTCCCTTGCTCCTCAGCCTTACCCAGCTCTTCTCAAGACCCATGCGTTGTCTTCAGGGCTTTTGGTTGGCAGGAGAAATGTTTCTGTTTAAAGGTGTTAATTTTTAAGCGCATGACCCTCATAGCCTTGCATCTCGGTGTTAGGAGAACTGTGAATCTACCTTAATAAAGCTTTACCTTAATAAAGCTAAGTGCTGTGTGTGTTTTGTAGGCATTGCTACCCTGAGTGCTTCACCAACTTCTTCAAAATCAAGAAAAACTGTTATTGTGCTCAGAGATTAGAAGAACCTATTTGGAAATTTACTGCTGGTTTGGACTCTCACAGAAAACTGATGCGTAGGATCGGACTATTTGTTAAATTTACTCAAATTTTCTTGTTAATAACAAGAAACTAGTGGCTTTCTTCTCAAGATGTGTTTAACAAATGCTATCCTACTCGGAGAAGCCATTCCTGTTTATCTCACCTCTCATCTATTCTCATAGCTCCTCTGATGTATCCCTGCATCTTAACTTCCCATCTGGGCTTTCCTCGAGGAATCACAGGCAGGAGCCCTCTCTCCATACCATGAGAAGATGTCGTCTGTCTTTAAGGTGCCTTTTAATTCTGGTGTTACGATTTTCCCTTGATATTATGTAGAGTTTGTATTCAGGCTAGTGAGCGCATCTCAGAATTTTATAGCTACTGTGCGGACAAGCAGTTTTATGATGTTTACTCTATGATGTTCCCGAATAACGCCCCTCCTAGGTAGGCTCTTTGTGGAAAAATAGCATTTGCGTTAAGGGTTAATTGGGAAAAACTACTCTCTAATTCACATCATTCATTAATTCAAGTAACTTTTCTCCACAGACGAGCCTAAACATATATCAAAGTAGCATTGAAAGCCATCTAACTTCCTCACAGAAGTGTGGATGCGATCTGACGTCTTCAAAGTGGTCACCTTGGGTAGCCCTGATCCTCCCCGCGGTCAGTCTTAAACGGCAGCGCACAGAGCGCTTGCCTGTATTTCACTCAGCCTATGGAAGGTTGCTGGGTTTTTAAGAATGGAAGAGTCAGCAAATTTCACAGGTGGTTGGCTTAATGTTGCTTTCTATTATTTTTTTAAACTACATTTAGCTTTTGGCACGGGACTGCAATTAGTCACATGCTGATCAGCGGAGCGTGATGCTGCCCAGTAAATGCAATGGCACGCCACCGGACACACCCTTGAACGCCTCTTCGTTGCCTGTGACAAAGCTCTGGGGTTTTCCTCTGCAAGCAGAGGAAATAGAAGGGATGTTCAGACTACATAAACTTTTAGAGAATCTTGAAAGCTAACATCCAAAAACTTTTTTTGTTTGTTTGTTTGTTTTGGTCACTCCAGGCATCTGGCGGGTGCTGATGTGAGGGCTCTTCAGCATCTTGTTTCTTGTTGCTCCTGCTCCTTCCGTAGCATTCACATGAATGCTTTTGTGGACAACTTCTGCATTCCTTCAGCCCTCTCTTTTCTTGACGTGTAATCCAGATTCTTCTTAGAGTTAATCTGATTTACAGCCACGGTACTACAGTATTTCTTCGAAATGGTAACACTTGAAATAGATCTAAAGATGCATGACACTACAATTTCAATCTCTGGATTTCAAGTGCTCCTGAAGAGTAATTCCGCTTCGTGGTGTCTGTTTGTCCAGGTGGTTGCAGTCTTTCATCATTCTCTGTCATGTTCAGAGTTTGGAATAAGTTACAATGGATAACTTGTATTCATAATTTTACTGTAACTTGTAGTCATAATTTTACTGTGATAGATATTTAATCTGGTTAACAAGAAAAAATAATTGCTGTCTAGTTTTTTGGTAATTTGTCACTCAGCTCAATTCCTATCGACTAGTTGAAAACTTACTTACATTGTGATGCTGAATCTGTAAAGCGCGAGTAGTTTTTAAACACGGTGTTAATTTGCGACTGGAAGTCATGACGATTTCTTTTTACGGGCTGCTATAGCCCCAAGTGATTTATATGTTTTTGAAACACACCATCATGAGTTTTGCAGAAGGAGACTTGCTTCCCCAGCTTTGATAACTCGCTATTAGCATATGCAATCAGAGGTACGTATTGTATAATTAGCGTAATTCGGTTACGCTGCGGTTTGCTGTCCTTAGCTATGTATCATTGTGTCTGTCTGGAATCAAATAACTAAATGTTCAGAGCGAGAGCTGGTTTGGTAGAATATTCGCAGACAGATTAGAGAAGCCCAGCTCTTCCTTGCAGTGATATAATTGATAGCAAATGAGAAAAGTAATGTCGTTTAAATTTTTAATTTAAAACAGATCTCGTGTCTGAGCTGTTCCAGGAATAAACACGTGAGAAGTTTGGAACTGCCAGCAGCTGTGAGCCTCAGTCGTCAGCTAAAAAAGCTTGAGGGACTGCGACAAATTTGAGTG
Organism: Gavia stellata; assembly: GCF_030936135.1. NCBI lineage: Eukaryota > Metazoa > Chordata > Aves > Gaviiformes > Gaviidae > Gavia > Gavia stellata. The sequence goes on from NC_082600.1 coordinate 43,327,591, forward strand.
ATGCGTATAAAACAAAAACACCCCAAGCTATATAAAAATGTTTCTCTGTTGAGCTTAACTTTTAGTTGGAAAAGAAATATTGTGCAAGCTTCGGTACTTGAAGGTTTAAGAATACTGAGAGCAAATGACTAGACTTGCAACCATGCAGATCCTCACCGGGCAGTGGCAAACATAAGGGTATCGCTGAAAATTTCAGATGACTCTCACATGTTTGTATCACGATCTAGTACTGATTACATGAGCACACGTTATCTTTTTTCTGACGTGGCATCTCTGAATACCTAACGTACAGTTCCAAGTACACTGAAAAGCATCATCCCTCAATGCTTCACATTGTGCATTCAGAGTCACCGTACACTTTTGAAATCATATTCTTGATGTCTCGGTTCCCCCTCTGTGTAATGGAAATAATGCCTCTTCACAAAGGTCTTGTGAAGAGGAATTAAAGTTTGCAAAGGTGCTGCAGCAATTTGCAAAGGTTGCTATAGGGATTTGCCAGAGAAAAGTCAAAATAGGGACCAGTCCCCCTGCATTTGGAGCAAGGTGTGCATAAACAAATATAGGACCATACAGGAGAAAAAGGAATTGAACTGCTGCTCATTTTTAGCATCCTCCCATCCATCACAAGTGAAATGAGGCAAGAATCCTCTGGGAAAAAAAATAGGGGGTATTTATTCTGAATGAGGCTAGTCCCACAGTTACTTTTTATCCTCAGTCCTGAACTCATCTGCCCTCAAATTATAGGATGTATTTCCAGGAATAGATTCAATATATATGTAGTTTAGAGACACAAATGCTGCCAGAATTGACTGTGCTGTGCAGCCACGGGAAATACAGTTTCATCTGGCTCCTGCCTAACGGGTCCAGAGGTAATGGAGTCTCTAACAGTCGCTGTCAAAGGGAAGATGAAAAGCAGCGTCTATTATGGCCACGGGGAGCTGGGCATTCCTGCTCTTTTCCCTCTCTAAAAATGGGATTGTGTGTTCGTGGAGAGGAACGTCTTGGAGAAAAACACACTCTTACAAAGCAGACTGAAAGAATGAACGTATGTATAACCTAAAATGAATGTACGTATAATCTACAAACCCGCTCGCTGTTTCAAATATACTTTTGGCTCCATTTTTCTTAAAGAAATGGGTCCCTCACCGGAAAACAACAAGAAGTGAGAGATTTCAGCCCACGATGTCTGTGGAAGCATCCTGAGGGCAAAGCTGCTGACTCCAGTTGGCTGTAACAGTATCTCCCAGCCCTGCGCACCGCCGGCTGATCAGCAACGCGTCAGCCGCAGTCCTGGGAGGTCACTTGCAGCGCTGGCGGCTGTGGTGACACGTGAAAGCGCACCCACCAGCGCTGCCTTGGCGTGAGGTGCCCACGGGGTGAGCAGAGGTAACGTAAACACGTCCACGGGCAGCCCCTGCCTTTCGTCGCGTCCCCGGGGGCCAGGCCAGCGCCTGCTCCCTCCCTCCCTTGGCATCAGGCACCTCGTCAGTGCCGACTTGCTGTTTGGAAAGGCTGGTGTGCCGTCTAGACAAGCAGGGGAAGAAAGGCTGCTTTTTTAGTTCCTTTTCTGAATGTTTTCAAATGTCACATATGCTTTGTGTAGACAGAGTTTAATATCAGCAAGCTGGCTGTGGTTGCCCCCGAGGCGGTTTGTTTGTAGATGGGGTTATAATTGCTGGAAGTGGGCTGGATGCGAGTCTGTGAAATGACTTCAGTAGTGTCTGTGCTGTTGGTGTCGCTCGGTCCATAGCTCCAGCTCAAGGCAAAGCAGATTGCTGAGGCCATAAGCTAGTGAAACCCAGTGCTCACGTTAGCCTGGACGCTTCCCTCGCCTCCCTCCGCTGTCAATGGGGGGGCGTGGGGCGGGTGCAGTGCTGTGCAAATGGGCACCTCGTGTCGTGTATGTGCATGTGCTAATAAACCCCCCCTGGACTGCAGAAATCTGCAGCTGGAAGTATGGGCAACGGCTTTCGTGCAGACTGTGGGGCGGTGCGCCTGTCCGCGGCCGCTCTGCACGCTGGCTGCTCGCACGGCACAGCTGACCTGCCTGTACCCGGCACGTGCCCAGTCAGCCCAGGCACGCGTTCATCGTGTTTCCGAAGGCCAGGCTTGCTAAGCAGCAAGGCAGAATGAAACCTCTCCTCCCCAAAAGTCATCCTCTGACTTGTCTTCCCGTGGGTGAAGCGCTTACAGATTTCCAGGTGCTGCATCTGCTTGCGGACGAAGCGGCACTCTGGGGCTCGCTCCTACTACGTGAGCCAGCGGGGCTCGAGCAGTTGGGATAAAAACTTCCCCTTTCCTTTGGTGATAAGCTTTTTAAGTACCAGTAGCTATCAGGTGTGTCTTCAGTTGTCAGGCTCAGGCCAAACTGATCCCTGGTGGTTTTAATTGAAGCTTCATGGAAATGAGTCCTGTTAAAACAGCGAGGCGAGGGAGGCAAAAAGCAGCATAAACAGGAGGACATAAGAGAGAAATCTTTGTTCTTCTGTGCCCAGAGCAGCCCAGCGTGGTCTGGGACCAGTGTGGTGTCCCCAGCTAGGAGAGCGGCACCTCTCTGTCTTTGAACTTCCCTGACCTTTTACGTTATTTCAGTCTCATTCTCTGGAGTTCAAGGTACTGGCTGTGCTTCAGGAATTCGCAAGCGTAAACACTCATCAGTGTGGCTGGCACTAGGATGAGATGAAAAGGGAGTTGGGAAAGAATGAAACGCATCCAAAAGGCAAACAAACAGGGTTTGTAAACAAAGCATGTAGAGCTTCCCCAGTGCTGCCCAGAATGCCCACTTCCTTCCGCCCTCCCGTCCCCGCCGGGCCCAAGGCTCTTTCAAAGCCGTACGGGGCTTCTCTCTTAACTTTAATACAGCATATCAATTAGAGAGGTTTTCACTTCAGCCAAGGCAACTAGTTAGTAGGAAATTCCAAAGTCTGCTGAGCGGCCGCTGGTTTTTCTGCAAGTGTAGTTTTTCTGTAGCCTCACTGTAAATCTATTTTTTTTTATCCCTTCCTGTTCCGCCCGTACGCGGGGAACCATGCCGTGCTGAGCTAGGCCACGTGCCAGCGGCACATCGCTGCCCACTCATGCACTGGGACTGCACTTTGCTGTGTTGCATCTGTCCTTGAGTTCTGAAAAACCCGTTGGATTTAGTGCTGCTGAAGTATGTGCCTTGTCATGAAAACGGGCAGTGCCAAAGTGAGAAGTCGGACTCAGGGAAAATCTCCCATCCAAATGCTGCTCCTTCATTTTCCCTCTGCTTTTGGGATGAGGTTATTGAGCTGAATGGGATATAACCTGATTTAAAGGTTCGTGAAGGACTTCCAGGCCTAGACTGACTCCCAGATTTTGGGGCACGTTGGCAGTGCTACCATTCTGGCACTGAACTGTCTGGAGTATGTTATATGGAGAAGCATCGAACTGCACAGGTGACTGCATCTGCGTGTTTTGTGCTGGGTATTTTATGCAGTCAGTCTCACTTGTCCTGGTGCAGCTGTACACCCAGTAGACCCTCTTTCTTTTCCCTGCTTCACCATCCAATCTTTCCTGGTAGCAGGAGCCGAAGAACAGGCTGCTACCAAGCCAGATGTTGTTTCTGGACACATCCACTCTGTATACAGCGTGCACGAAGTGCCGTCCAGCCTCTACTGAAGACAGCACGTGTCAGAGCGCAGCCTTTGCAGACTCCGTAGCAGAAGAGCACTGGCTGCTCTCTCGCTTGCGCCTGCCGTTCAGCCCCTGTGTCACTGCAGAGGCTGTCCAGGAGCGGCGATAAGCATTCTTTGGGGTTTTTTTTATCTTTTGCTTTTCCTCTGCCTGTGAAACATCTGTAGGTAATTAAATCCCCATTTCAGCCTGTCTCTTGAGCGGCAAGCAGATGCATATGGAATAACACATGTGCTATGTACAACCAGCTGCAGCTCCTGTAACAGCTGCTAAATCCAGCATGCGCCATCATTCCCTGTGACTTGCGCGCCGCCTGCAAGCCTCTCCCCGCCGCGCACAGCGGAGCCCCAGGGACTCTCTCGAGACCGTGGGTATGCACGCGGAGCTGCACCTCTCCCCTTCAGCTCCTCCTGGGACTGAGATCCCCCACTGGCTCCTCCATAGCCTTCAAAGTCTGTGCTGGCCCCGCTTTCTGGATGCTCAAACATTCTCCTCGAGAAGACTCAACCAAGCCGTGGGCTGCTTTTGCAGCCAGCTGAGGAATGCTGGTCTGTTCCCTACCCCTCTCCTAGGCCAGCGTCCTCTCCTACCACCTCCTGCCCTCGCTGAGCTGGTGCCTGTATTGCCATCAACCACAAAGACGAATTTGGTCTCGCTAATGTTCTGACCCTGCGTCTCATCTAGAAAAGTACACCAAGCACAGGTAAGTTCACACTTTGGTGATGCTATACTTAAACTGCATTTTTACTAAAGCTGGAATCACCTTGGTAGAGGTTTACCTGTGTGAAGTGTCCTCAAGTTCTCAACACTCCACCTTGAAACTGAGATGATACCGTAGCACCTAAGAACCAGGGCCTTTTTCTTCTGGTATTGTCTTCTCTGAATCCTTTTAACGTTTCTGAGTTTCTTTATCCTTTCTCCCGCCCTATTAAGGACCATGTGCCCTCAGGAGCGCTTTACACGTATGAAGGCCAGGGCTGGATTAACTGTTGTCATCTACTTTATTTGGCTGACTATGCCACTGCGAAGCAGCTGGGTAGGTCTTGTCCTAACGTACTCAAGGAAATGGTGACTCAGGCCCCTGTTCCAGGGCTGTGTGGGAACTGCTGGGCAGGAAAATGGAATAGGTTGAAGAAGGGACTGAAATCTTGTGAATTGTGCTGGTTTTAGACTTGGAAAGTATTTATTTGATTGATAGTGTTTGTAAACATATTTTTACTGCAACCAGTTTCTAATGTGAGGTGAACAGAGTGGTATGAGCTTGTCATAGGGATGTCGGAGAAAACTGCACGTGCAAGAGGAAGCTGCTAGATAGGGAAGCATCTCCAGAAATGTCTGGCAGCACTTCGCAACTGAGGGCAGTTGTCTCACCCCCTGACAAGGTGAGGGCTCTTTCCCAGGCCAGCCATCCGGCCAGGGGTAGAGCTGCCAGAAGCTGGAGCTGTGCCCACAGCCAGCTGCTTCACCTGGGCTGGCAAGTCATGACATGGGAAGAGGCAGCCTGTAGTCAAACACGTACGGGGTAGGGCGCTGTCCTCGTGTGTCACCGTTGGCCTGGCGCTCCCAAGTGCCATGGTTGTATGACTGCCTCCAAGCAGCAATTATCTTCCTCATGTTTGGTTCGTCAGAGGTAAGCCACCATGGTTCCCCCGTCTTTGAGGAGCAGTGCAAACATAAGCTGGGCATATAGCAAAGGTTGCAGGGTGCCATCTCTCCACACTCACATGGCCAAAGTTCAAATCTGGGATGCTGACCTTTTAAGTTCATCAACTGACCAAACTGTGACCGGTTCCCAGACTTACAGGACACAATAAAAGCCTCAGGAGAAAGAAGTTACCTGGTACCTCATTGCCTGTCTTAGTGACTTGAAGATGCAGCGACAGGATGACAGTAGCAAGCTGCCGTATTCACCACTCCTGAAAAGAAAATGGGGTCCTTTTTTTGGAAGTCCATTGCAAAGAGGTCATTGGGAAGACAATGGTAGTTCAGTGAAGGAGTGTATCTGTGCTTAAAATACTTAGTTTTTCAAGGGAAAACGAAACAGCTGATGGGTTGCTCAGAAGCACTCACTGCTTGTCTTTCACCAGCAACGTGAAAGATCATGGAGCCAACCCAGGCTAACCAGGATGAACGACGCAAGGGGCTCTCCAGGTGAAATGGCAATGCAGGTTGCTTAGTGCACATCTGTCAGTGGTGCCTTTGAAAATTTGGAAGATGTGAAGAAGATGGTTTTATCTGGAGATATTTTGGTATCCGACTCCAGTCTTGTACTAGTAAGGGAGTGTTCCCCTGCAGGGAAGTTGATTCTTTAACCCTCTGATTTCCCAGCTGGGGGGGGGATACAGCCCTCATGGGGAGATGCAGCTGCTCAGTTGAAGCGAGAGCCTCCCACAGAACAGGGAGAGCGTAGTTTTCTCTAGTCTATTATCCCTGAAACACACACCTGCCTTTAATTAGTGGTAAATTCAGTTGTTTCAATTAGTTTTCACTCCATCACTCAAGTCTTGAGGCAGGTTATACTAGTAGGTACAGGGAGCTGCTCGAGGAATGAGAAGGGCAGCAGCACTTTACCCCTGTACACAGCACACTGTGCCCAAGGCAGAAAGGGAATAACTGTCTCCCTTACTGCAGCCAGCAGATCTGGCTGTGGGCAGCAGTTTCTTGTCCTTCCCCTGTTACTTCTTTGAAACAGCAATGCCAAGTTACACTTGGAACAAAAATCCTTCAACCCGCCAAGGGAGAGTCACGTTTCTGTGCCTGCCCTGTGCAGTCAGGAGGGCTGGCTCCTATCTGCCATCAGCACTAGCGCTCCAGAATCAACAAAAGCTGGAAGCTGGGAAGGGAAAGTTGCTGAATACCCTTTTCTCAAAAGGGGAAGAGTCAATGGGTGTCTTCCAGTAGATACAGAGAGGCAAGCTGCTCAGCAGTGAGGTTTTTAAAAAAAAACACACACAAAAATAAACAAACCCACAACAGCAAAAAACCCATATGAACTACAGCAGCATTACCAGCTGAAGTTGTGTGGTGGGTTTTTTTTTTAAAAAACAAACAATGAAAAAAATTTAAAAGAAGGATCAGTTTGAACTTTAAGTCAGTAATGAAAAAGACCAACACCAAAGTACAGAAGACTAACTTTGACAGTTTGTTTTATTACTGGGCACAGCACAGTACCACTTCATATACATACAAGCCACAGTAATACAAACAGTCCCTATCTTTTTTTTTTAGTAATAAAAACCCCACATGATACTTGGGAGGAGTCAAATGTCCCAGGGGTCAGCTCTCACGAGCTGTTTTGCTGCAGTTGCAATAGCAGCAGTTTTCTTACAAAATACTATGAGTTTTCATGCTGTTAATATGTGAAGCTGAAAAAGTCTGAGCTTGCAGCAGTGTCTCTGCTTAACACGATCAAGGCAAGGCTTTTCAGTAGCTCAAAGGCTTGCAAATGTGCTCAGTCACGGTCCTTTGCAGTCAAATACAAGCATACCAGACGCCCAGGTATGGAACTAGAACACTCAAATGCTTCTGCAGAAACCCATGTTATCCTGAAGCACCGGAGGTTTATCAGGTCCAGGGCTAGTTAGGGTGCTGCTGCACGCAGACAGCACCGACCTCCCACACAGGCAGGACCTTTTCTTAGGGAGTCAGTTAAGTCTGTAGCAGCACAAGGTCAGTGAAGCTTGGAGAAAAGCTGCTGTCATTAAAGCAGGCTTAGCTCCTCAGAAAACTGATTTAAAACTAGAAGGCACAAATGCAAGGTTCAATGTGGGCTACATACCAGTGTGGCATGTGAGCAGTTTAGATACCCCTCCTACAGGGAAATACAACACATAATAAATACAATATGGCATTTTAGAAACTAAGTGCATTACTGTGATCCTTCACAACATAAGGAAATAGGATCCAAAGAGCCTACAGAGGCTGGTTCACTTAATATTGCACAGAAGTCCTGAAATTTAGCATCAGGTTCTACGATTCTAGACTTTTTTTTAGTCATTGTGCTGGAGGTGGGACATGGCAGGGGAAAAAAAGGAGGTCTTATTTGGCAGAACCTGCCCAAGCCTCCACCACCACACAAACAGTTTTTTGCCAATCTGAGGTAGAATTACATATATACTGCTTAAACCCAGTCAAGTCCTGCTCAACCAGTCTTCAAAGAAAAAAAAGAAAAAAGTGCACAGAATAGATGACCCTCTTTCTTCTCTAAAGAAAATGAGTGCTTCGGGTTTGACCCCTGAAAGCAAGTCTTACAGAGCAAAGTTCCAGCAAAGATCCCTGCTCCCCACCTGGAAAGCAGTGATGGCTATCGTGGTGCTGCAGGTAAGGAGTGTAACAGGTACTCATTGCAAGTCCTTTAGCAAGCATGTTTTACTCCACTTCCTCCCTCCCCTACTACTTGCTAATCCTCCCTTTATTCACTCAGTCCAGTATATTTTATCAGAGTTAAGAGCATCCCCACTGCTTTCTCCCTTATGTTCCTTCTACTGGGACCCTGCAAAAGAAAATTTCTATTTCAACCCTTCGACTTCTGAGGGACACTTGCAGTTTCCTCTAGAGAGTCCTCTGTGTAGTATAGGCATGGAAGGATGGAAATAAGAGCCTCTTCGATGGAGAAGAGATGTTTATCCTCTGCTTGAGGACAAAAGTAGCGCATAAAGTCTGCCAGTCTCAGCAAGTACTCAATGTTATGACCAGCACAACCACTGGAGACAATGATTTGAGCTGCAATGTCTTCTTCAGATGCTGGGCCGAGGTAAGAAGGGTTCTGGGGTGTTGCGATGTAAACAAGAGCCAGGATGGGTTCCTCTGCGTCTTTCTCCTGAGGGTGGAACTTCACCAACTTGGTGTCGTAGCCTCCCAGGACAGCTTCTCGCATGTTGAGGTACTGGAGCGACGCAGCGATTTGTTCCCCACGGACTTCATAGGCTACACCCCACGTGCATGCCTAAAAGTGAAAGAGCAAGGTGGTTATGGGATGCTCTAACCGCAGCGGACAAGTCCGCTAACATTTCGAAGCGAGTCTGCCTTGCTTTGGGGTCTGTGCACAGCTGGTAACAGGGCGGAGGAGGGTAACAGCCCCCTCACGCTCCCGGGAGGGCAGACGAGCAGTCGGCTGCCGACAGCACTTTCCAGCTGCCGATGCAGGCGCCACCCCCCAGGCCGCCCTGACACCCCCCTGCCCGCCCCGGGCCCCCCCGGTACTCACCCCGCCGTCCTCCAGCAGCGTCACCACCCGGCCGGGCTGTGAGGGAGAGGCAAGCGGAGAGCCGTTAGAGGCCGAGCCCGCGCCGACGGCCGCCCAACGCCCCCCCGCCGGGCGCCCCCGCCCTTACCATCCTCTCGCTGCCGCGGTGGAAGGTGTCTCCCTGCCAGAAGCGGCGGCTGTAGCCGCGGATGAAGCCCACCTTGCGCGACGTGAACTCGAAGCCCGGCCTCCACACCAGCGAGCCGTACCCGAAGATCCACACCGGCGGCGTCGGCTTCAGCTCCGCGCCCTCCGCCTCCCCCGGCGGGGAGGGGAGGAGGGCTGGGGACAGGGGCGGCGGCTCCGGCCGGCCCGCGCACTCCTCGGGGCGCTGCGGGTCGCGCTTCATGGCGGCGGCGCTGAGGGCCGTTGCGGGGGTGCGGCGCCGGGCGCTCGTGGGGCGGCACGCGCCGCCGCGGCGCTTTAAAGGCCGGCCGGGCCGCCCGCCCCGCCCCCGCCCGCCCCTCCTTGGCGCGGGGCGGCGCGGCTCGCGCCGGGTGATGCAACGAGGGCGGGATGTTTCGCCGCGCCGCGCGTGGGGCAAAGCGGGGCGCGGGTTGCGTCAGGCGGGGCGGGGGCGGCCGTTACCCTGAGCCCGCGCGTGGGCGGGGCGGGCGTGAGGAGACCCCGGCCCGGCCCGTCGGCGGGGAGAAGCGGCTGGGGCGGGGCGGGGCGGGAGGCGCCCGCCGCGGGAGACGGGGTCCGGTGCGAGTCGAGGGATCGGCCTGTGCTGTCAGCGCTCGGTGCAGGCTGCCGGGGGACCGCCTGCTGATCCCAGGGCATCTCCCGCTGCCAGAGCCCTGCGCGCCGCGGTGGGCGGCTGCTCATCCCCGGCGAGGTGCCGCGGCCCTGGGGCGGAGGGAGCGGAGCGCGCCGTGCCCAAAAGGGAGGCACTGGGGGGTGGAGGGAGCCGGCAAGCCCCCCTCAGGAGCCGGCCCCGCACGCCCGGGTCGGGCTTCCTCCGAGAGCGTGAGCTGCTGCGTCGGAAAAGCGAGCGGTTAATATTAAACTGGGTGAAGCGACGGCTCCTGACATCAACAGGGCTGAGGCGTGAGGAGTGTAGGTGAAACAGCAACAGAAGCCACACCAGTGCGAGGAAACGCCGCTGAATACAGCCAGCTGCGCCGTTCTCCCTCGTGTCATACTCGGTCTGGAGTGTGGGCTTGGAATACATGACATTCGTTATGTAGATGGGTCCGGGAGCTGTCTGTGTACGAGATCTGTGTTTGGATCACGTCCTGGAGACCCAGCTGTAAACCAGGGTCTGTAAATCAGCTCTCAGCAGGTTGTGATGGCTGAAGAGCCCAGCTAAATAGGTGGGCTCAAATAACAAAGCTGTTCATTTTGGTGGCGGGAGAGAGGAAAGAATGAGAAGCAAAACCATTGAGTTGTTTTTATAGAACTATTTCTCATTATTGTTCTTGTCCTCTGCATCGAGTAACTCCAGTCTATTCACAGTCTTTTCTTGAGTTTCCTGTTGGGTCCCACCCAACCAGCACCCACATTTCCATTCTACTTAACAGGGCGTTGCAGCTGCAATGTACACAGACTGTGGTGGGTGCTGGCACATTCACCTCGGGGTGAATTCACAGTCACATTCAGCAGCCTGCATGCTCTCACATCTGTCCTGCCATGCCTTACACAGCACGCCCGTCTCTCCCGCCCGGCGTGACTGACTCTCTGACTTGTCACCTTGGATGACCCTTCACAAGGTCAGCCTTAGCAGAGCTCAAAGCTCCTTAATTTTCCTCTCCACTTGCATTCTTCCCAGTCACCTTCTCTGTCTTACTCAGGCTCTGCGTCCTCCCAGCCCTTCGCACCGCACACCCATGCTGTGATAGGCTTGCGGCTTCTTATTCCTTCCCCACCGGTCCCTTTCCATAGGCAGAATGTGACTCCATCCCCTGCTTGTACAGCTGCCATACTCGGACGCCTTAGTCACAGACAAGAAAGTGCTCTAGAAAGTGTTCTTCTTAGCAGCTGTCTGTATCAAACCTCTGCTTGGCAAAACAAGAATTACATCTCTAGTCTCACGTTTTCAGTCTTGCAGATCCTGGCTCCTAAGATACAAGACTCCTGCCTTAGCCATACAGTTTCTCAATGCTAAAATAACACGGCCTTTTAATCAAATGAAACCAGTTTCATCTGGGAATTGAACCAGTCCTCTGTGTCCCATTGGAGCAAGCGTATATTCTTCGTATTTAGTTCTGGAAATTTTTCCTGCTAAAACCAGGGAAATTTGAGCAAAACATCAATATGTAGTTAAAAAAAGCATTAAAACATTTGGCTGTAGCTGCATCATCCTTATCAAGCACGGGCACAAACAGTGACAGACAAATCAGTGTCTAAAAGATAAGCTGAAGAAGCTTTTGCTAGGTTCTGGTCTTAGTGATACCAGTAAAAAAAATCTAGCCTCTTTCTTCAGCTTTCCCCAGGATGTGAATTTTATCCATCTGAGAAATGCGCTGGATTATGTATGTCTTGCAAATGAAGCACTAGATATCTTATCTGCTAGTACAAGCTAAGGAAAATTGGATAAAGAAATTAAAAATGTGCTACTGGGGGGTGACTGCATGCTTGCTGCCAGGGGAGAAAAATTGCTCCTTTCCATTGCAGAGCTGTCTCAGTTGTGACTCCTACCTTGCCAAAGGACTCCGCTACATAGCTAGGCCAGATTTGCAATGGAGAGCCAATGCCTAAAGCAAAAGCCTGAAGGGACCAGCTTCAGATCCCGCACCAGTTAAACACTGCGGATCTCTGCTCCCTTCAGTGCTGTTACACCCAGGTCAATTACGTATGAGGTTAGAAACGCCTTTTGAAGTCAAGTCCCTGATTTTGTCTTGTAAAGACATTGGGATATTGCTCCATCATTAGGAGCACAGCCTGGGGGAAGACTGTTACTGAACTTGTGGCATATATAGCAAGAGGTTAAGAATATTTTTTTGTTTCACGCTTTCATTAATCCATTTCTTGTTACTGACTGTACCTTCATTGTACTTTGGTTAAATAAATCAAAGGGCATGAGGATCACCAGGGGTGAAGGGATGAGCAGAACAGCTACCTCGCAGGCGGTAGAGATGTGGCTATGCAAGTAAAGCGCGTGGATACTAGGGAGAGGATTTAGTGTCTGCTAGTGTTGTTCATAAGACTAGCTTGCGTTCATAAGGCAAGGAGAACAGCCTGCCAAACTAAACCACAGGAATGTGCAAACAGGTGTGAGGGAGGATATGGAGCGGCAATGGAGTTAACTGTTAAGGAAAATGATGTCGATTCGGGAGTACAACAAAAGGTGATGGAAAAAACCGTAGGATTTCAACAGTTTAAAAGTGACTAAGGGGAAAAGGAGTGGAAGAAAATGGTCATACTCATTTATAATTTAAAAAAAGCTTAACAGTAGTAAGAATTTTTATTTTGGCCTGGAAACCTTTAGGAAGGAGGAAAAGGCAGTCGTAGCTTTATTTGTTACATCCTGAAACTAGTTTTTCCAGGTTTCAGGAAAAGGAGGAGCTAGTTTCTCTTCAGCAGTATATGCTCTGCTTCCCCAGAGTGAGCGTTCCCATGTTAGTGCCTAGTGACTAACAGTGCCAGAGCTGCCTGTTTTTCAGGATAGTGGTGAATCACCCCAGAGCCAGCAGAACCAACAACAGGGCTGGCATGACACGTAGCAGTGGATTGAAACTGTCATTAGCTTCATCTTGTGTTTCAGGCTTTTATTTGCTTCAGTAAGCTGAGGGCACACACTGGGTTTTACCAAAAGTTGTTCTATTCAAAAAATACAGAGACTGGGGACAGGAAGGTTACCAGTTCATTTCCAGGTACCACCACATCTTCCTCCAACAGCTTGGCACTGCTTTCCTCTCTCTATAGTGAGCAGACAGGCGAATCTAAAAAATAAATCTGCCCCTTTTCCCTAAGGCTTCAATAAAGATTACCGCTACTGCAATTGGAGATGAGATTCAAACAATGCCACTGATGTTTTGAAGCGATGTAGATCAAGTACTATTCCCCTGAGAATCACAATGCCATATCCATGTGCATCACCAAGGGTCTTACTCACTTCTGTTTGTTGAATCCAATTCTTATGGCATTTGCAAGTCTCCTCCAGACGTGAACACTTACCATATAAATATGCAGTCGTCCTTGTTTCAAACATAGAAATACAGAAGCGGCATTGTCAAAGCTTCCATATTAAAGCTTGGGGATCAGGAATGATGTATGGGACAGCAGGCAGGGCTGTATTTGGATTTGTTTGCTACATCCAAGGGGAATGCACTTTCGTTGCTAAATGCTTTAACTCATGGGGTTAAATACAGTCCCCAGCAAAAAGAAGAAAAAATGGCAAAGGACATGCCAGTACTTTAAAGAGAACAACCCTAAACTCTAGTGGATACAGTACTGTAAGGTCACCAGACTGAAGAACAAAAGCCTGCCTATCTAGGACAACAAGGAAACCATGCATACAAAGCACCATTCAAGTGGAAATCAAACAAGGCAGGGAAACCAGTCTCCACATTTAGGTGGCCTGCACGTCAACACTACTAATAGGATTAATAGTTTGAGGGATTCTTCTGCAGGACAGAACTTAAGCTGCTGCTGCTGCTGACCCACTCCATACACAGTCTGTTCACCCCTATGGCTCCTACAGCTCTGACTGTTGCCAGCTGTCTTGGTAGTTTTTGCAGTGTGCCCAATTCGTATCCCAAAGACTACTGAATGCCCACAGATGGGAATGACAAACTTGATTGAGCCACCATGAACTTGATTTGCATTCGAATTAGTTAGGGGGGGGACGGGGGGGGGGCGGGGACACACGACGACACACACGACCTAATCCATAGATCCAAAGAGCATTCTAACAGGCCATCAATCCCCAGCAGCCTGGTAGTTGATGGAGAAGTCCTCTGAAGAAAACCCAGCATTATCATTTTGGCTTTTAGGTCACGTACACCAAAGTGATCTTCTGCACTATGCTTTTTGCCACCTTCCCCTCCCGTTCTCACTTCAAGCTGGTGGGCAGTTTTGACCCGGCTGGCAGGAGCTGGCCTCGGTTGCTCTGGTCACCTTGCCCCTCTGTCACGTTCCATGATGCTGACTGATACTGAGGTCCCCCCAGCACTGGTCCATAAAAAATGTCTCCATAAAGAATCAGAACTCCAATTTCAGACTGGATTTTATCTTGGTTAAAGGCAGACATAGTGAGCAGAGACTGAGGAGACAGTGTGGAGGGTTGTAGCAGGAGCTTAGGGAATTCTGTCTTTTCTTCCTTTAGGGTGGGAAAGAAACTCAAACACTTCCTACTAGCACAGCTTGAGGGATGAGCAAATTGGATACTGAATGTAAAAGCTGAGTACAGACCTGCTGGAAACCCCTTTTGCTTGAGCCCATAGCGTCCCAAGCCTAGGAGCTCATCCGAGTGCCAGGCTGTAAGCCGTGAGCTAGGTTGGCTCCTCCTTCGGTGCAGTGTAACTAACTCCCTGCTGTTTGCTCTCCCATGGCCTTACTCTGCTGCCCAGACACTACACTGACACCTAGAAGGGCATTTTGAGGAGTCATGTTGATGTCCACCTTGGCAGCTTTTAGGTGAGACACAGGCAGAGGAGGCATGGGCTCACATGGCTTGGGCTGGGAACCTCAGCCTTGACTGTAAATGTCAGCTCCTTATCCAGGCTGATTCAGTGTTGTCATTTAGTTTCACTTCCACTATAAAGAGAAGAAAAATGGGTTTCTAGCTAAAATTTTAACAAAGCAGATTTGAGAAAAGCTTGAAGGAACTGGTTGATACAAGCAGGTAGGCTGAAGAGTCCAAAGACAGAAATGTGGAAGACCCTCAGAATTTTAAGTCAAAGGTAGAGAGCAATCTACGATTTGCATCCTAAGCAGGGAAGGAAAAGTGGTTAGGGAAGTAACCAGCTGATTTCAAAAAAGATTCAAGAAATAATAGGGAGCTCATACAGGGTGGAAAAGGAATAATGCAACAGAGAAACCTCTGTTTTGGCACTTTGCTATGGAATGAAGCAAGAGCTGCAGAAGTTAGGGTAATTTACACATTGCAGAGTTTAAAGTTTAAAACTCAGTAAGAAGCTTTCTAGTCAAATAAAAAGAGGATCAAGAAAGAAGTGAGATAACAGGTAGCAATATGACTGTCAAGACTAAGGATAGCTTAGATGGAAACCAATAAAAGACAGGATGGGGATTGTTACGAGGCTTTTAAAAACTTACAACATCTGAAGCAAAAGCACAGTTCAAAGAACTGGTGCTTGTGTCAAGGGAGGTGAAAAAACAGACACAAACCAAGAGTTTATTTGGAAGGAATGTAAATATAGCTAAGTGGGGCAGGCACCGCATGCCTGGAAAATAGCAAGCAGTGCCTGTATTTGAGGCATGAAAAATAAAATGCAATGTAGCAAACTGAAGACCTGTTAACCTGACCTCAATAACACACAAATCTTTCTATTATGTGCTTTGACAGAAAGAATAACTCAGGATGCAAATATAGATGAAATACACAATGGGCTTAGCAAAACACTTCACTGCAGACTAACTTCACAGCTGTCTTCGATAATTGTCTTTTGCAGAGAAGAGAATGTACAGATGTAGTTTGTCTAGGCTTCAGTGAAGTATTTAATAGGGTACTGCATGACAAGTTACTAGGTGAGATGCAGACAGGAACTGTTAGAGGGGAGATGACTGCACTGGATAAGAGAGGAAAATTGGGGGGCATTAACTGGGTACTGTTATTTTGAGACATGCTGGTGCAGTTCCAGGCTGCACGGGGGCAACACCTGCCAAATCAACAAGAGTTAATGCTGTTGCACAATACCCTGCTGAAGCTGCAACAGAAAGACTGTTTACAGTTCAAAAGAAAGATGAAAGCATCAACAGAACAGGGAAGAGCTATTAGGCTGATCGAGGGGATGAAGAGCCCTCCCTCACAGAGGATGCTGGACTTGCCTAGTCTGGACATATGTAAACAGAGAAATAGGACTGGTTTACATCACGGGGTTTATCCTGGTGACTGGGGGAAAGAAGAAGAGAAGGGAGCTGTTATTGAAACTGAATTGGCACAAAAGCATATGAGCATTAACTGGACATGAGTAGCATAGCCTGGAGATTGAAAAGAATATCCTAACCTGCCGAGCTGCAAGTTTTTAAAATTGCACCCCCCATTCCTCCAGTTGAAGAACCAATAACAGAACAATAACTACTTCATGTAGATTTAACTGCAACAGAGATTATGTGTTGTCGTTAAATCTATTACCTACAGTGCCTTTCCATCCAATGCTCTGGTTTGAAGAGCAGAAAGTTTCCATTTCAGGAGCATCACAGGAAATAGTGGAGTGTAGCCTCAGTCAGTTGAAGCCAAGCTCCAGAATTTCCACAGATTTGTGGTGTTGGAAAAGCTTCATCAGTTTGCAGTGATAAGGTTTTGTCCTGACTTGCTTGCAGCTGTTCTTGGCCACATCATCACAGTAACAAGCATTGCTTCCCTGTGGCCTGAATGTTATGGATTCATTTTCTACTAAACCCAAGACACAGCTAGCTAGAGGATGACCACAGAGCCCCAAACAGGCACAAACTGAGAGTTCTGAAATACCTGATCGATGTACTAACAGCAAAGCAAGAGCTGCAGAACAAACGCAAACCCTGAAGCACCATCTCATCCCCTGACTACTGAGAAACCCCAAACAAGGTGACGTTACAGCATCAGCTGGAATTCTGAAGGGTGGAAGGAAGTTGAAATTCATGTTCTTCTTGCCAGCAGAGAAGTGAGCTACAAGGTCTGTCACCAAGCTTTAAGAAAGGACCAGAACTAGCCGGCACACTTTCTGAAGACAGGAAGCAGCAGGTTCCCAAGTGTAATAACGGCACAAGAGGCTTCTCCTTGGGAGCAAAGCCCATAAACCACACAGCTAAAGAGGTGTGAGAAAGGCCTATAAAGCGAGAGTAAAGGTGAAGTCTGGAATGAGATTAAGCAGCATGAAGTGGGACCAAATCCTCCCTTTACCAGCCAGCTGGTAGAGCCCAGCATGCCCTACTGTAAGGAGAGCAGCCAGTCCCGCAGCAGCCCTGCCCCTCCTTGCTGTGGCCAGAGGGAAGGATTTGCACCTGCACCAGTCACTAATAATCTTCATCTGAGAAACAAAGGAAGGAAGGAAGGAAACCCACCTACTACCCACCCATCCAAATCCTTGTCAAGGCAAAAAGGAGGGTAGTAACAGTGCTTCTGTTTCAATTCTTGATTGCTCTAGGGCAGGAAGATGTGTGTGTTGGCTATCCAATCAAAGCAATAAATGAACTACTCTCCATGTGGGACTTATGGATCACTGTGGAGAAAGAGAGATAAGTAGCTATCCTGATAGGAAGCTGCTCCTTCACTGGATCCTTTCTCCTTTACAGTTTCTAATACGTAAGTATGCCTTGCTTATATTGCATTTCACTCTTCTGAATACTTGAGTGTTGCTGCAAGCAACTGAGCTAGCTACTGTGATGCTTAATGCAGAGGAAGACAAAATGTTTTATTTGCTTATTTTACTAAAAGTCTGGTTGCTGTGACAAAAAACCCTATGTGGTCCTGAAGTTGTGGCCAAGTAGGTTATTGTTAGTGACAAATAACCAAGTAGGTTATTGTTAGTGACAAATACTGAAAGACTTTGCTTTAAGCATGGCCACACTGAGCAGAATTTTGTGTTCTGATGACTATGTCTCTGTCTGAAGGGAATTTGCAGTCCTGGGGAGAATTCCTATAATAAACAGCTGAAAATATTTGTCCTTATGTTTTAGTACCTCTGGCACCTATATTGAGAACTGTTTGAGGTTTGAAAAATAGCTATAGATATGTTGTATGTGAGCCAACATGTTTGGTTTTGTGGTATTAATAGGACAGATTCTGGCTCAACAGTAACTCCGCTGCTTTTGTGATTTCCTAAATCATGTCCACTTAGGTTTTGGGCCCTTAGTTCTCAGCTGTCTCAAAATAAAATTCTGCTTTGCTCTCCCTTTAGTTTGGTAACCTAGGTCTGTGGTTTCCTTTGCTGAATCTCTTTGTGATTAGCCCAGCAGATCTGAAGATCTGTCCTTACTAATTACAGGTGCTCTTCTTAAAGATGAGGAGCAGAATGCGCCAATGATCGTCACCTTCCTTTAAAGCACAATGCTATTTATTTAGAACAAAATGTTATGGAAAAAACACTTAATAAGCCAAGAAATGACTCGCACACCTGCTAAGCATTGCCTGTCTTCCTTGTGGTGCCCTGGCAAATATGATAAGCAAGTTCTGCCAGCTCTTTAATTCAGAGAGAGCATCTGTGTGTCAGATCAGGCTGTCTTTCTGCCCCAGAAGACAAAGCTGAGTGCCAGGATAACAAGCACAGAGGACTTGCATAAATACGCGCAGGTTGCACAGAAACACTCTTGTTCAGCCTGGAGCACAAATGCATAAGTAACATGTGCTGCCCAGCAGTCTGTCCAGATCATCCTTTCCATACTGTGGGCCAGCGGTCAGTTCTGGAGCATCTCTCCGAGGTTGGCTGTGCTCCTGCCTGTAACCTGGGTGCCAGTCGTGCTGCTCTGTGAAGTCAAGTGCCTGCCATCTTCTTGCATGTGGGGACGGCAAGAACTTGCATGGCTGGACAGCTGAGAATATTCAAAAGTAATCAGTATCTGTTGGGCTTTCTGTATGGCATTGTCCTCCTACGCTCAACCACACGCAAGATCAAAACAGGAAAAGCATCTGCCTGGACAGAGTTGTTGTGCATGTTGGCTCTGACCTGTCCTGGGTGGTCCTGGTGCATTCCACGCTTCATAGCCTTTGTGGCAGTTCACTGTAGCAGCATTTGAAAGCTTGGTGTTATCACTTCCATCATGGGGATGTCATGACTCTCAAATGCTTAAAAACTATTCAAGATGATGAAGATAAAATTATTTCAACATTAAACCTCTTTCAGTTCCATTTAGGAGATATGATGCTTCCAAGCCCTCTGGAATGAGAGGTCAGAAAGTGCAGCTGTAGCCCATCTGGGAACAGAATTTTTCTAGTGGAGTAAAATGGATTCTCTTTTTAAGAGAAGTCATGATTTTTGTGGTCCGTTACCAGACTGGCAGTGGCTCTGGTTGCAGCCTCTTTGAAGTCTGGGTTTGGCTTTAAAAAGAAAAACAGCCATACGTGTGTCTTACTGTGCTCTTTTTGGGGAGGGAAAGTTTCCTTTGCCCCTGCATGAAAAACCTGGGCTGTGTGGCAGAATGGTTGTGCTGCCCTGCACTAAGAAGGAAACAGAAGGCTCGTGAGGGCATATTGCATCAAGTCACAGGCTGTGGTGGTAACAGAAGGCGGGTAGGAGGAACACCAGTGGCCAGGCTTCAGGCACTTGACTGCCTGGCCAAGACTGCTCTTGTAGTGGCTGCAAAGAGAGAGACCGATAAACAGGGTGAGTCAGAGCATTAGCGTAAATTGGGGTGAATTCCCTGTGGCTGCCCTGTGCAAGGGGGTGTGTTTTGGGGAAGCTGACTCCAAGCACGTACAAAGACCGGGAGCCGCTGGGCTGCTCCACCTCTACTGCTCGTGACTCATGGCAAAGAGCCTTGGACTGGGTGGCTGTACCAGCTGGGCTTACTGTGATCGCTGGCGTTTCTGCCCTAGCTTTGTGTCATCTAGACATGCCTGTACCTGGAGGCACTGACTTCACCTCCCTTCTCCAGGCAGAAACAGGAAGTCACTACCCAGAGGCAGTGTCCTTTGCTTTTCTTCCCTGGGTATAATAAGGCACAGGTGAGTTTTGCATGAAATAGTAGCTGTGTTGCCATGCTGTGTCTGAATGCCTAAGCAAGCAGGGCTCCTGCAGCCCTGAACAGCCAGTCTGTTAACTGGTTACAGCTTCCCTGCTCCCAGTGCAAATGTGAGAAGGCCACTGCCAGCCTTTTGGTCGAATTATGGTAAGGAAGGGTAACTCGACAGCTTTTCTAGGTGCAGGGAAGATGTTCCTGCTGCACCTCCTCGCCATGTCAGCTGTGTGTGGGAAGTGTTGACAGTGCAGTTCTGTGGTCCTTGCTCCTAATTGGGAGGCAACAGGAAAGTGACTCATGTGACATTGCATCCCCTTCTGCGCAGGGAACATGGTGACTCGAGGGACAGGCGCTGGGCCACACAGTAGCTGTGAGATTGACAGCGAAATGATATAGGCTGCCAGTGACCAAGCTCTTGGATGGTTAAGATCACTAGTGAAGACTATGAGCTCCACTTAAGAGTTCCTCAGCTATCTGTGACCTGTGGGCACCAGTAAATAGAGTTCTGCTCCATCAAGAGCTGTCATACTTTGCCAATGTTTTAATTCCTGTGGCCAAAACCTGCATTCAGTGTTGACAGAACAAGGTATTTACTGTTAGCCTGTTCTCATGTCTGCTTGGGAAACTCCCCTGTGCATGTAGCTGCAGTGGCATAGTCTGAACTTTTTCCTGCACTCACTGACCATGTCCTGATGTTGCGTCTCTCTTGGCTGACCCTGACCTATCAATATTCCCTATGAGATTGTTTTTCTCCATCTGCTCTGCTTCTGCTATTGATCCTGACTTGGCACTAAACTTTTCCAGCTCTGCCATGACATCTCTCCATTGCAGATATTAATTCTTCTCATGTTTCTAACCTTGTCTTATCTCAGACCCTGCTACACGCTGAACTTTTTAGCTTCTGCTCTTAGGTCAGTTCCAAACTTAGATGAAGCTACTGAATTCAGCATGGCTATTTATACCAAGGCCAGAGTTTTCCTTGTTGCTCTTCCCCCTCTAATGTCAGCTCTCAGCAGTTCTTTGGAAGTTTGAGGTGCTGTGGTATCTCCCAGTGCCAAATACCCTGCCTAGTTATGTCTGTCTGTGCATGGTGACAGTGATAATGTCACCAGATCAGAATGTAAGTGCAGGTTATCTGCCTTGGCTGGAGTAAAGGGTAGTGTGGGTGCAGGGATACAGACATCTCTAACACTCAACCTCCAGAGCCACCCAGCCAGTCATAACAACACAGGGTGAAGTGCAATGTAGTTTGGATGAATCTGGATCCAGATTCTACCAGGGCACCCTCCCTGTTTAATGGCCAGTGTGAGATCTGGCGGTGAGCTGTAGAGTGCTGACTATGGGGAATCTTCTCCTGCGGCAGGCTAAAGCTGCGGGCACTCTGGTTGCGTGGATGCTGGAGGCTGATGACTGGTGTGTCAGCGGAATATCAAAGTCATAACCTGACTGATTGGTATGTGATGTAATGATTGGACTGGAATGCTGTACACAAGCAGGGGCATCGTCACCGCCTGTTTACTAACTCTGGTGTTACATGTAGCCTGAGGTTACATCAGGCTAAAGGAGAACACAGCCAGATCTTTGTGAGGTGGGAACACTAGACTGGTGCCAGGACAACAGCTGACAATGTCAGCTTTTTTTAATAGGTATTTTCCTCCTCTCATTTCAAGGAAAAACCTTGAAATGTTCCCTTGATGGTATCCTCAGTATAAGATTTCACAACTCTGAGCTAACACATGTATTTCAAACCCTCAAAGATGTGTGAACCCCACCTTAGTACAAATTGCACTATCGAGGAAAGATTCTCTGTCCTGGTACCTGTGTGCATTGGATAGAAACCAATTCCTTGAGTCCATCTTTCCTGTAAGAAAATAAACAAACTCTTACCCCAGAGTCCCTAGACAATTAAAACAAAGTGGTTGTACAGCTGCTTGCGTTCCAGCTTCTGATGAATGTGAAATTGCCCTCGGAAGTGCTGGGACATGCACAGCCCATTCTTAATTTTGTGGGGTACACATACATGTCATGTTGCAGTACAGTGGGGGCTTTCCAATATATTTTAGTAATTTCCAAGAGAAGTCCCATTTTAGAAAATCTGTGCCAGCTAAGATAGGAAAGCTGTTGCCTTGTAGCCCTTTAAGAGGCTAATGATTCTTTAGGATAATAGTTTTCTCTTCTTTTTTTTTTTTTTTTTTAAATCACCCTCAAATCTCACCACCTTCAATCCCATAGTGCTTGGCTACAACCTGCCAAGACCCCAGCCTCTAGCAGCAGGTAGCTTGCGATGTCAGTTGGAGCACCTGGGCTCTGTCTGGGGGAGAGAGGCTTAATGCAGAGGTGGATGCAGGGTGAGAGGACAGTAGTGTTCTGCTCTCTAGGATCTTGGTTGGCAGAGGCTTAGTCCTAAAGTCTGTCACTGCAGGCTAATGCCAAAATCTTTAGCTTTATTCCATATTCCACTGCGTCAAACAGGAGTGGGCAGCCACACTGCTGCCCGCTCATGGACTGACCATCTGCCTGTATAATGTTATGATCAGACCCTGTTATGTTTTAAAGCTTACACAAGAAAATAAAGATCTTATCAAAGCAAGACTCGACCAAAATTATTGGAGGTTCCTGGGTGAAGACTGTTAGGAATATGTTTAAATCACTTGATGCTGAATTTAATAACATGCTTGAGATTAAGCAGTTAGTGATTCCTTTAATTTGAGTCTGAGTCTACACGTAACAGATGCCTTCAGAGTCTGAGGTATGAAGAATCTCTCCAAACCTGCCAGTGCCTTTTCTCTCCAATCCTGGAGATGGCTGAGGAGATCGAACTTGTCCAGGGACCGTTTAATGCTGCATCTCTAGTTGAATCATTGGCCACTTATTCCTCTCCTATCCCCTGCTTCATCACCTTCTGTGCTGAAATGTGAGCCTGTAATATGAAATCTCCTTGAACGAAGGCAGTGGACAGCTGTTCTCTTCTAGATCCAGCTGGTGGGAAAGTTCACCACACTCAGTCTGTCCCAGCTTTTTCTCACTGCCCCTCCAGACCTGCTGGCAGGGTTGTGTGTATACGTTTTAAATGAGCAGTGCAAGCAAACTGCTATTCAACAGGTTAAGCTAACATCTGATAGCACAGCAGTTTAGGGTGCACATCCACCTCCGAGCATTCCTCTTCCCCCTTAGCTGCCTCATTAAAGTGGCTTTCCAAGTTTGCACTGCCATGTAGTGCAAAGCAGCACAGTAGAGCCCTGGGATTTCTTAGCCCTTGGATTTCCATGGGTGAGCAGACAGAGGGGAGGGGAGTAGACAGCTGCTGCATGTCAAGGCCTTGGCTATGAGTAATTGCGGATGGATACGTGGGTAGGCAGGTTAAGTGCAACAGCAGCAAGGATTTAGATTTTGCTGCAAGGTGATGGAGTGACCCAAAGTGGTGATGGATGTAGCTGAAGAGGGCTCCATTCATCTAATGTAAAGCCTACGTACTGCACTTCTTGCAGTTAAGTAGTACAAATACGAGGGAGCAAATCTAAGCTGAGGACTGGGTCTCTTCTCTTCCTCCATTCAAGCCAGGGTGACTTGGTGTATGTTGAACATAGATATAATTCTGCCATGTGTCTTCTTTCAAACATCAGCAGGTGTGAGATCTTCTAGTTCTGTCACAATAATGAGTTCTGCACCAAAGAAGAGCCAAAACTAGACTCCATAGCATCCTCTGTGAAACCTTCAGCCTGAGAAGTAACCCCTCTGTCAAACTTCAGCCACTTTCCTGTAACAGAATTTGCCTATTTTCTTCGAGCTATTTTTGGCTGTTCTTTAGATGCATATGTGGTAGAGGAAGATTATGAGAGCAATTAAAAAGGATTTGCAAGACGCTGTGCTGGAGGTAATGGAAGAAAGGTGTCATGGTATGGTTGTGCAATAGCTTCGTGTTTTCCATATTGCTCATGCCGGAATGCACTGAGAGGACTCAGTACCTGAGTGGAAGGGTCATTGTGGCATGTTACACTATTGGTGATACACGTAGCAAAGGTTGCATCAGATGGCTGAGCATTAGCAGTAAAGAACATCTAAAGAGCCCTAAAGTGGGAGAAATCCATGTGGGAAGGCCAGCTGGTGGCTACATGTGCCTTTTCCCAGAAGACATCAGATCAAAATAGTTACAAGCTGAATCCACCAGTTTTTCTGTGCTGTTTGCTGAGAACCTAGTGCACTGGATTTGAAAACAAATAATTTCATACTCTGTGACCAGGCTAATCAAAAATCAGCTATAAATGGGAAACTGAGAAACAATGGCAGGGCAGAAAACAGCGTTGAGCTCTCAATATGACCCTTTAAATTGAAAAAGCTAAATAAGGCTGGCATAGATTTCACAAACAAGGGAGTTGGGGAACAACATAGTTTGAAAGCTTCATTGGTTTTCGTCAGATTTTTATTGACAAATCTTTTTCCTGGTATGTTGCCTCTGTATGAGAGAAATTAAAGCAACTGCTTAGATACTGTTACTTGCCAAATGTTGTACCTATGGATCCTCTAAGAAAACTGAGCAGGCAAATTGCTCCTCTTCCCATACAGGGTTCTCATCAGTTTTTTCCCTCTGCTCAACTCTTATTCTCCTCATTCATTTCCAAGGGCCCTAAGCAGAACCATTCACCTCTCAGCAAGCTCTAATCTGCATATGGCGAGATGATGTGAAAGAAAGACGCTAATAACCGTGACACCTGAAATGATTTTATGCTTTCAGTAGGCCACAAGTACCACAGAACCATAGCGTTGACCTTGCTGTGTTCGTTGCCTTTAGCCTGAGCATACTTCTTGCCTGAGCAGGCTCAGACATTGCATCAGTGTCCTCTAGTAATGAGCAGAACTCTTCTTACACTAGCTAATTGAGTCTAACTATCCCTCTCAGAGGCAGATGAGTAAGTATTAGCCCCACTTTACACCTAGGAAGAGTGGAAGGGGAAAGTGGCTTGCCCAAGTTTAAGTGGCAACTGGTGTGAGCAGTGTCAGAGTACCCTGTTTGCCTGCATCCGAGCCCTGTGCATGCAGAAATTGTAAAGTTCTTTATGGAACATGGGAGATGAGTTAAGCGTTGGGCTATCCACTCTGTGTTAGATACTATATTGCTTGCTGGGTGCTAGGTAGTGTATTGAGAAAGGCATGAGGGGAGCAGGCTCAGAGGCACAAGTTGTGCTGCCAAGCAGAATAACAGTACTAGTGACATGGTGGCAACAGGCTTGCACTGGCCTGCTGAGTGCTGGCAGGAGGACAGCCTGGGTAGTCCAATGGCAAAAGGGATGCTGGCCTCATTTCAACTGCTCTGTCTGGCTGCATCAGTGCCCTGGTTGGTATTTCCTTCCTTCTTCTCTAGAGAAAAGACAAGATCATTTGAAGCACAAAGCCAAGACTTTGCCCTCTGGAGGGATTCCAGGGTTGCAGATGGACTGGGCTCTTTGAAGTGCTGCTAGAAAGCAATTACATTTGCAGTTCAGGGGAAGGGAAGAGGAGGAGGGAGAGTCACTGAACTGACAGCAGGGATAAGAAGGTAGCTCATTAGCACATCATCTTTTCTGCACCCTTCTGTGTGGGAGCAGATCTCCATATGATGACATTCAGAGTCTGGCAGGAATGTCATCCTGAGCTAGTAGGAATTTCTCTGCAAGAAAGTGTGAGTGGGTAGGTTTAAAGAGATCAAAAGTGAGCTCCTCTGTGGTCCAAAGAGCATAAAGGTTCATCCTTCATGGTTGTTCTCAAACTTCACCATCAGCTGCTGACCTGGAATATGAAGAGAAAGCATGGAAGTAATGAGGTATTTATTAAAAAGGAAAACAAAACAAAAAAATGATAAAAACCCCTTTCTGCTGCACATCTCGTCCACTTTTCTTGCTCCAGCCTTGGAGTGCACTCCAAGAAGTACCTATTTATTGCGCTGTGTCTATGGTAAATCATAGCTGGGAAAGATGGTGTCTCCCTTTACTCTGTGAACATCCTCTATGGTAGATGAATTTTTAAGTGAACACTAGAAGCAGAGAGCTGATTATGTACCGAGCAGTGACTTGTGCTTGGAGAATTCCAATAGGAGCTGTGCAGGAGACCGTTCTGTCTCTGTATGGCATTCGTAACGATTTGGAGAGTGTGAGTCCGTGGCAGTGACAATGGCCTTTTGGAAACCCCAGGGTACACTGGTAATAAAGATGTAATACACTTAATTATGAGCTGAAGGGTGAATTCCTTACAGGCTTATTCAAGACTCTTGATTGTTTAATAGCACTAAGGTGTACCTTCTCTCATCCCCTGAGCAGTCCCCATGGCCCCAGAGGAAAAAGGCAGCAAAAGCATAGCTTAATCATTCCCTAAAGGAGGTAGTCGTGAATGAGAAATGTGTGTGTGTCTCACCTGCCAGGCAAGCATAAATGGCTATGCACTGAAACAGTCCTCCATGGCACAGCTCATGTCTCTTTTTTGTGAAGATGGCTGCATTACACGCGAAAATATCTGTGTGAGGATCTTGAGTCCTTTTGTTGAGACAGGGGGAGGAAGGGGCAAAAACCGAACCCACACTGAAACCTTTTGAACCCAGTGGAGCACCAGGTAAAGATCAACCCTTCTTATTTTTCTCTTTATTCTTCCGTCTCCTCGGTATAAATGTTTTTGAGCTCAGAGCTGGGGAACTGGAGTGCCCACAGGACCTACAGCGCCATGGTGTGGTAACACCTCTTTTTGGACAAGCCATCATCATTGGCAGCCTGGTTTTGCAGCCAAAAGGAGGCTCTTCAGTGTTGCCTTCAGCTTGTGTCAGTATGGGAACTGTGCCATTTAGCTGGGCACATCCTGCAAGGTGATAGTGATGGCAAAATGGAGTGTAGAACTAAAGAGAGGTGTTTGTCTTTAATGGTAATGCAGCCTCCACTGACGGAGGATCTCAAAGTACTGTACAAACTCCTGCTATAACCTACAGTGGATAACAATACCTGACAGAGAATGTGAGGGACAGAGAAAGAGGGTGAATTCTGCAGAGGGCAGCTGCAGAGCCTGAACAGTACGAGCTGGGAGAGGAAATCACCCTGATTTCCCGTGACCCTGATTTACACCCATGTAACTGTTGGAGTCAGTGCAATTACATTAGTGGGAAAGCTGGCTGAGAAATAAAAAATGAGCTCCATGTCTCTTCAACAGTTGTTCTTTGTGCTATTAGCACAAGCTTTTGTCACACTCCAGAACACGCTCCATCCGGGTTATAGGAAATTGCATGCTGCAACTGTTCAGCAATGCTTTTTATATATTTAAAAAAGCAGAGAACAAGAGAAGAACACAAGATGTGTACATCAAATACTGCACAGGTTAATGCAAAGGCATTTTGGACCTAATCATCCAGTCCTAGAAAATGACAGCCAGGGCTATTCAGCACCCTCAAGGCAGCCGTGTGGCTGCATGAAGGGGCGTTCCCTTTCATTTGGCAACTGCAACCCTGTGGCATTAACTGCCACCGGACAGCGGGGTGGCTGGACTAACAGCATTACAATGAAGGTGGTGTTTATGGAAGTGAACAGTTAGGTTAGAAAGATATAAAGGATGGCATCCACCCTTCTTCAAGGAAGTGGCTGACCTCTGCAGGTCTGGTGTGGGGTTTTCTCCTGTGGTATCCTGTGTGGTTGCACCGTGGTGCCTTGAATGCCTCTGCCTCGAATGCCTCTGCCTCTCTGGAAAATTACTGCAAAAGGTTGGAGAGCTGCAGTTAGTTACTCTCAGGAAGGAGGTGGCAGGTCCTGGAGAAATGAAACAGGAGCTGGAGTGAAAGAAAAGCAGAGGTGGACAGTCAGTAATCCTTTTCAAAGTAAGTGTGCACAGTGCAGCTGCTTGCCATGGCATGCTGATGCCTTTTGCTGTAGGTTTACAAATACTCCTTGAACTACTTTAACTGCCCCTCCGCTAGTATAATTTTCAGCGTGTGTGTGAGCCTAAGAAAAAGAAATCAAAAGCCAACCAGCCATACCCTAAAACGTCGATGCTGCAGAAGTGACTAACTGTGCCCGTCCCTGAGGGGACATGGTGACATCTTTAACCAAACCTAGAGAAGCACGTGCCCTGCTCTCCCCACCCACCTCCAGGCTGCCTTGGGGGTCAGGCTTTTGAGCCTGGGGTCCCACTGACACGTGTGCTGCCTCTCCTGCGAACTTTGGAAAGCCAGGTTCTCCCCAGCCCCTCTTCCTTTGTGCCCTAGTGGCAGTGATTAAATATTGATATGTTAACGAGCCTCTGACAAGAAACACAACTCTGCGCAGGGCAGGCTGCCGTTCGGGGGGCTGGAGCTGGTCCCTGGCTCCCTGAGGGCTCCCAGCCGCACCAGGGACCCCATGCTGCTGCCGAGCCAGGTGTACAGGTGTCCCCTAAAGCAAAGGGACAAGTGAGAAATCCAGAAAGCTTTCTGCCCCCTCAAGGCACAGACCGGAGGGTGGCTGCTCCACAGCCTTCTAGTTCAGCTATTTTCAGTCAGTTTTGTGATAGCAGGCTGGGGAGAGGTGCAACTTGCTGCCTCCCACACAAACATTTTCTCCCATTGTTAGCTTGTCTGTTGTTGCTGAAGAACTCCTTCTGGTGCCATAGCTGCAGCCCAGGGACCCTGCTCGTGGCTGGGGGAGCATGCTGGAGGAGGGTCCTGGGGTGGGGATCTGATACTGGGGGGAAACGATGCTGTTTGCTTTCTCCCCGTGCCTGCTGCTCTGCAGTAATGCTCCTTGTGTGGAGCTGCAGTCTGAAGCTGAAACATGAGCAGCGACTGTCAGAGAGATGCCCTTCCTGGCCCTGCACACCAGCGCTGAATTAATGTGCATTACCTGGTGTGCTGCATCATGTGCCACGCTGCAGTAAGTCGCTGAAGGCCGGGGTATAAATTCCCCAGTCCCTGTGGGTTTCTCAGAGGGTAGAGGTTGTTTCATCCCTTACAGCCTTGGGAGAGGGCGTTAGCTTTCAGTCTCTTTGAAAATGCCCATGTTGCCTCCCCTTGGCTGCAGGGGCCCGTTCTGATACCTTGTCTGTACTGTAATGTGGGTTTCAGTGCTATACACCTTCTTCCTCTGACTCCAACCTGGCACCTGTCCTTGCGGACAGCATTTTGCAACACCTCAGTGCACTTTCCATGGTGATAAAGACTTCTTATTTACAGGGTCACTTGTGACCTTGCTGTTGCGGTCCCAGAGCTGTGCCAAACCTTCTAACTGTTAAAACGCACTTTGGCCAGGTGTCTTCTGTCTGTGACTGTGCAATGATGCACCTGTACTCCTGATATTAGTAAGCAATCCCTGCGGCCACAAATGTTGCTCATGCTACCAGTGCATGCCTGCGGCCATGCAGCACAGGGCATTTTACTCTCTGTTAGCCCCACTAAGCAGAGTGCACAGTGACAGAGCGCTGCTGTGCCTTCAGTTACAAGCGACCCTACCGCTCTACTCGGTTAAGGTGCCTCTTGTGACAGGCAGACGCAGTCTGCCGCCTACCCCGAGCCTCCACAGCCTGTGCTGCAGCCTCAGGCTGCGACTACTCTACAGACCTCTGCTGGCTAACCACTGCTGCTCAGGGATGCTGCATCGCTGGCTCCTGAGGTACTGCGAGACTGCCTGCGCACACGCCTGTGCGAGGCTTTTGGAACTGCTGCAAATACTTACGCCCTTTTCCCGCTGCTCTCCCTGCCCTCCGGCACAGATGAACGTACCCGGCTTTCCAAAGACAAAATGTGAGTGCGATAGCTGGTACATGGTGAAGAGCTCCTTCAACACCAGAGCTCTCACCACTCCCACATGCTGCCAGTTCGGATTCGCGTGGTATAATCTGTTCCTCTCCAGCCTGTTCCCAACAGCATGCCCCACAGTTACTCGTGGTGGGACAGTCCGTAATGAAGTTAATGTGCAGAAAATGCCCTGCTATCGTTGCCTGGTCAGATTTCTGACAACACCACGCAAATGGAATAGCCATGAATCTTTGTACTGCAATCGGACCACTAATAGTAGTACAGTCTTGTTTCCATGTGTTTTAGTAAGAAAATAGCTAGTTCAAAGTGTGCGTATGTCATGCTTGTTTAGGGTCAGCTAGGGAAATCGGCTTTCTTTTTTTTTTTTTTTCATTGTAGACCAGTTATTGCCACTTTGATGTCTTCATTCTGCAGTTCAGGATGTCCAGGGTCTTTCCTGTGCTGTGTCTCAGAAGCACCTGAATGTTATGAAAGCTGCAGAAAAGGACAGTTCCTTCCTCAAATAGTTCACAGGTTACATAGACAGGGTAGGCAAAAGGTGAAAGAACAGGGGTGCTGTTTTTTTTGCCTAGGGTAGGAGAGATATGAGGAAATAAAGTGCCAGCTCACGGTTTCACTGGCATTCTGCTAAGCTTAAATGCGCACGTGCCTCTGGCGTATGTCTGCAAAGGTTATTTATTTTTCTTCATATTTGCAAGGTGGTGACCCAACACAGTAACTAGTAGTATCTGTTAGCTGGGTTGGGCTCTGCACTGGGTACTGGACTCTAAAGAGGATTTGCTTAATCTAGCTGTGCTGGGTCATTGCTGCTGTGGCTGCAGGAGAGCGGGTAAAGGCACCGACCAGAGCTATGTAACAGCTCCTAACAGGCTCCTCTGTGCTATAGTGTGAACTGCTATTAAACGCAGGTTGTTCCCCTGTGTGTCCCTGCCCCCAGCCCCTTAAAAATCAGAACTGCAGAGTGTTTGCTTTCTGCGGCTCCCTGTCTCTGAGAGATCTCCAGGATCCTGGTAGGACTTGGGATACACCATCAGGCGATTGGTGAGAAGACAGCAGTCCTCCAGGGGTTTGGGAAAGGGACCCCTTCTAGGGTCCATGTGGACCTTGGGTGCTTAAACAAGGGTGTAGAGAGTAGGAAGAGGAAGGTGTTCTTCCCACCTGAGCCAGGGAGCTCACCTCAGTGTTAGAGGCTCTGGCATTCAGGGAGAGACTGAAAGGGCTCAGGTACCGAAACAGGACTGGGGACATCACTTGATTACAGGTACAGAGAGGAAATACTACATGCTAAAAGGCCCTAAATAGAGTGGAGAAAGACATAACCAGAAGTGCCTGGATGCTGAAAGCAAATGCAGCTATGAAAGTGGAAGCATTTCTACCATGGGGGTGATGAGCCACTGAGACTAGCTGCTGGGGACCACATTAATCCCCTGTACTTTGACACCTGAATGTGCTTTCCCGCAGCGTTTGCTTTATCCAGCTCAGTGCCACGTTGCTGAGTAAACGGAAAGCCCTGTGACATACGGGGTGCTGGAAGAGGTGAGCCCTGTGAGTCCCTCAGATCACCACCTTCTGCATCCAGCTCACTTGAATGCCTTGTGGGCACCTTGCTGCCTTGCGCTTGCTCGAAATCAAACCCTGGGAGTTACCAGCACCTCGTTTCTTTCTCTCCCACTTTATGGGATGTGTGAGACCTGCTTCTTTAGCCTGGGACTGTGTGCCCAAGCAGGCAGGGAGAGGGAAGATGCTGGTGGACGGAGAGGGCTGTGCTTCACACGGCAGCCAGCCGCACCCCTCGCCGCCATGCCGGTGTTGATGGTGGTATTTTCGCATGAGCTGAAAAGGAGGGTGCTGGGAAGCTGGTTCAGGCTTGGGAAAAACAGTTGGCACGGTTGTAATCAGGCAGGAAACAGGAAAGAGTGTCGTGAGGTAATAAACAGGAAGCGATGATGGCAGCACAACGCGGCCGGTTTGGGCTCAAACTCAAGGAAAAAGCTCCTCTGCTGCGAGGGGAGGCGGCGGGAGCAACGACTGCCTCTGCGCGCCCGCGCACCACTGTTTGGTTTGCCCAGATGCTGTTTACACTGAGCGGCTATTTAAACAATAAGACGAGACCGGTAGAGGCTTATTTGCACTTCCGCAGCCGCGAGGAGTCTGAGGGATATGAATGAGTCCTCACAACGTCCTTCTGAGTCCCATTAGCGTTAACAACTCCGTCTCGCATCTCAGGAGAGGGGAACTGGCAGCCATCGAAAGGGAGGCTGTGTAGGGGTTAAATGTCCGCACCCTGCTCCCTTCAGAGAAGCATTGCCTGCTCCTCAAATTCGCGCCTAAGGATGCCTCTTGCATAGCCCGAACAGTTTTAAAGGTAGTTGTCAGGTTTCAGTTAATGGCGTTGACCCTTCCAAGAGTCACCCTTCGCTCCCAGTTATTTCAGATGCCTCTCCAGGGGAAAACGCTGGAAGGGTCTACCTTTCTCTATGAACCCTAGATAAGCCGCACGGTTGGCTTAAACTAGACGCTTCACGCTTGGACAGCTGCGGTGAGGTGAGATAAACCTGTGTCTGTTGAGGATGACTGAGAGCAGATTGTGGAGCAACTGCCAGAACGGCGAGGAAATTCTTCTTCCCCACGTATGAAAAATGTGTGTCTGATGTAAGGGATTCTTAACCGTGCTGACTCCATGAAAAAGGAGCTTTTTGTAATTATAAGCATGTGGACATTTTTACCTGTTCCTAGGATGTAAGTTGAACTCTGTCTCCAGAAACCTGGCCATGCATTGTGAATTGTATCTAGAGTTTTGGAGAACTTCAAAAACCTCCTCCTAAGCAACTTATGACAAATGTCAATACCTTTAATAGAGTGAAAATCAGTGTAATCTTCATGAAGGGAGGGGGGTCTGGAGGAAGAAAAGAGCCTCTGTGCTATAAGGAGATGTGAGAGGAGGAGAAGCTATTGATGAAGAAGCTAACGCCAGGACCTGGTGAGCTGAATTGAGAGAGGGGATTAGAGCCGGGCCATTTCTTTTGTAATTATCACACTTTTATCCTGTGTGGGTTTTTTCCCTCCCAAATACATTTGTTCAGATTGTCTTCTGTTTCTTTACTGACAATCTTCCAGAGAACAAATGAGTTTATGGGCAGGAACAAAAATGCTTTGGCAATGCTTTGGCATTTTCTGCCAAAGCAGAAAATGTAAGGCAAATATTAAACAGTGTTAATAGAAAAGGAATTTCAAATGCACAGTGATGCACATTTGCACCAGGAATTTTGACCCTGCTCACAAACCACCGTGGGAGCCATGTGCCCGAGTACAGGGATCGTCAGAGCTCTTGCATGGTGCCAGGAATGGTCGAATCCTGTTCTGGCTGGTGATGGCCTCTCCAGCTATAAACCTAACTCTTAGCAGATCTGTTTGGATGTTAAATACGAGCTGGTTTAATTTAATTTATAAAAACAAACATGGTGCCTCTGTGACCTTCTAGGCAGTTAGTTAAAAACATAATCAACAAAACCACCGTGAAGCCAGCGACAACTCAACAAATAAGTCATGAAGCACAGATAAAAGATGTCATCACCAAACAGCCTCTCCTCAAACTGCATGTTTCCCTCATTTATCTGTGTATTTGCAAAACATGACTATGAACAAGGTGCTGTTTTGCACCTTGGGACTCCTCCTGGGAATGACCTGATCTTCACGCAGAGCAGCCTGCAGGGTGGGTTGGCTGCAGGGATAGATGGAGTCTGAGCACGCTCTCCGTCTTCGTTGGCAGGAGGGAAAACATGACGCTCGCAGAGGAAATGAAGAAGGATTAAGCCCTTCTATGGCAGTTATGTGCTACACTGTTACCTATGTGAGAGGCAAGTCCATCACTATTCTACAGTATATGGAAGAGGTAAATTAATCATGCGATCATCTGTGTTATGCAGGTCACATAACATGCAGGGTTATGTTATCTCCAGATGTGGACCACTCTGCTTTAGCCCTTAGGTCTCCCCTCTCGCATGGCATGTCAGTCAGAAGCCCTGAGTGACCCAGTCAGAGGGGAGGACAGTGAGATGGAGACTTGGGGAGCAGGAGTTATTTTCCAGTCCACTCCATGCCCTGCACTTTTAAACTTTACCTGCTCTTCTTCCTGCCCAGGGGTGCACTCCTGCAGCATGGAGAGCTGCGCAGAGCCTGTCACCACCGAGTCCCTCAGGGACATGTGGGGCGGGGTGCTGGAAGACAGTGAAGACCTCTGGGTGGCAGTGAGCCTTGTAAGCATATCGATGTTGCGTTTCTCCCCCCTTGCATCTCCCAAGGGCTGAACAGCTCATTGCAGAGGACGGCTGACCTATCTGTGGAGAAAGGAGAGCCTCTGGGAAGGTGATGGTCTGCCATCAAGATTTAAAAGGGAAGGGACAAAGGTACGTGCTGGTCCCCAGAATCAAATGCTGTGCATGGAACAATTGTTCTAGCACCTGAAATTATTGCTCTGTACGCAATCATTTACTTGGTGAATCAGAGAGTTCCATCCTAACCCTGCAGCATGATAGACCACTGGGCTGCAGAAATACCCCCCAAAGCTGCATGGGGGAAAGGAGCGAGGACGGCGGTGGTGATAAGAGGAGCAGAGGGAGGAGAAAGAGAAAGGGTAGTTTTACGGTGCTGAGTCACGCTGTTGCCTAGACAAGGTCTGAGAGCAGAGTAGGCAGGGTTAGAGGAGGTGGCAAGAGTGATCAAGGAGAAATCTCTCTGCTTTGGGCGTCAACAGCCAGGAAGGTCACTACCTGCAAGCTCTGGAAGCTGAGCTGGCAAACCTTAAACAGAGAGAGTGTGGAGGGGGGGAAATCTTGATGTTGACTCTCCAGAGAGGCCGCAAAATTGAAGTTATGAAAATAGTGAAGCGTGGCAGAGGGCCACTGAGTTATGTCAATTCGCCACAACTGGAGTTTAGGTTGTGAGTGAAATGTGCTGGGAGTGTCGTATCTACTGCATAAAATCAATATGTATTTGTGGATCAGGTATGTGAGATAAGGGAACGACAGGCAAACATAGATACACAACTGTTGCTTAAGCCACTAGAGTACAGGTTTGTTATTGACCTGCTGTGCCTTCCTCATTTTAGCATGAATTAATAAAAAAAGACCGAGGAGCAATGAAAATACTCAAAATGCGTTTTTACAGAGATGGTTTCATCTGTTGGACTAGATGATTGCAATTGTACAATAACTAATTTAGGTTTTCTCAGCAGCTCTTTCAAGACTGAGAGCTGTTGCAGGACAAGTATTGTGCATAATAAAATGCATTCTGCATTTTATCCCATTTTAGGCATGTCCTGTATCAAGCCTAATTTCTACAAGCATCCCTCATCTGCACTAACCTAACTGACCTCCGTACCCTGTGCTGTTTGCATCAGCACAGTCCTGCTGCATGTTGTCTCAGCACCAGTGGGTGCTATAGTTACGGGTATATCCCGGCATCTGTTTCCCCTAATCATCGGACTGTTTAAAGAGGTAAATGATGAAGGGCTGGAGCCGAACATGTAACAACTCAAGCGAAGCGCTGCACGGGGCAGCACCCCTTTCATTCAATCCAGCTCTGAAATTGTTTAGACTGAAGGGCTCTGCGTGGTTGTGAAATAGTTTCTATCGGGTGCTAGTACAAGGAAACACCAAAGAGTTTCTCAGAGTCAGGAGTCTGTTCTTAAAATTGTTGTTTTGTCACATAGCTTTTAAGTGAGCTTGTGCAGTCTTTTAAAACTGAAAGCCAAGTTTAGGTGTAGTCCTCCAGCCAAATCCGTAATCTTGCCATAGCTGGTGCAAATTGTGCTGAGAGAAGTTAGTTGTGTAGTTGGTTCTGAGAACGCTAGAAGCTTGTTAAGAGGAAAGGGATTATTTGTTAGTACATTTATGGTCCTGGCATCATCTGTGGTCCTCAAGAGGAATCTTTGAAATTCAGGTTGAGTCTTTACAGCCCAGAAGGATCTCGGAGCTTCTCCCAGTGAGTTCATACACTGTGGCTCTGAGATGCACTCGCCTGGGGGGGGGGCGGGCTGGTGAGCAGTCAGAGCACAGCAGCCCTTGGTAGGGAAGTTTTTGGCCAAAGATGTGGGTTAAATCCAGGTCATATTATGTGTTCAGCTAATTTGCTTGTAGTTTCTTTGGCCAGGACTTGGGGATGTGCACACGTGCATAGATTCACATATGCTTTCCATCTCCTCCTGTGTGGAAGCAGGCACCGCTCCTGTTTTTCCTGTGTAGGATCTGTGATCTATTCTGGTAGCTGCATAGTGCAGTACTGCCTCCAGTAAATATTCACAGATTTCCTTGTAAGCTGATGCTTTTTTTTCTTTCCTCCCTCCTGTGTGGATACACAAAGGCACGTGTTGTACCTGCTTTACCCTGTGGGATCTACATAATCAGGTCCACAGGTTTTAATGGATTTCAACTCCCTTCTGTCTACAGATACAGTTTCCTGTCTCGTTTTGAGCAGGAAGAGCTGAGTCTTTTTTGGTCTTAGCATTCCTGCTTGCCTAGGCTTTGGGAAGAGTTCTCTGGCTATTTTCCTGTTTGATTTTTGTGTGTGTTTTGTTTTAAGCAGGACAGAGTGCATGTGTGTATGTAATCCATGTGCTCAATTAAGAGAGGCATCTGTTGGGTTTATTTCACATTGCCGAGGAAGGACTGCAAGCAGGGAGCATCTGCTCGGCTTTTTGTCAATGGCTTGTTTTTCATAATTTGCTCTACAGGGTGAATGTTTGGGGAGGGGGAGGTGGCTTTTTATTTCTGAGTTTCATCTTAAATTTATTTTTATGGTAGCCAGGGAAATTGGCTGGGATTTGAAAGTTAATTTCGCTAAGAAAAGAACTGAAGAGGGAGAAACAAACCATCCAAAGTAAATAGTATTTATGTAACCTTAATAATACACTCGGAAGGACCCTTATGAACCATTATTTGCAGGATTTTAATGACAAAGTAAAAATAATTTGTTGCAGTGCTTTTTTAACGCCAGTGGGGTTTTTTGTTTTGTATTTTTTAAAAAACTAGCAAATTTTGGTTAATTTTATTTTGGGGAAAGATAGGAAAGGCATCCAACACTA
This sequence comes from Gavia stellata, assembly GCF_030936135.1. NCBI lineage: Eukaryota > Metazoa > Chordata > Aves > Gaviiformes > Gaviidae > Gavia > Gavia stellata. The sequence continues at coordinate 43,364,086 of NC_082600.1, forward strand.
AGATGCTTTTTTGGCATTTTGTCAACAACAACAACAAAAAAAGTCTGTTTTTAAAATAGAGCCGCAGTGGTTTCCTGTTCTTATAGTTTTTGCTTTTGTGCATTCAGATGTTGGCTGTGTTGCACTTAGCTGATCTAGTGAGAGATTTAATGTTCTGTAAATTTATGTGCTTGAAAGGCTACTGAACCTGCTGGGAGTGTTTTATACAAGTGTGCTTTTTACACATTTTTTTGTGGAAATATCCTCCGAAAGGGCTGTGGAGGATAATGACTTGGTGATGCCCTGGGAGGACACGGCTGCTGCTGTAGCGTAGGGAACTCAGGAAGAGAAAGCCTGAAACTCCCCCTAATCCCACAAGTGAAAGACAAATCTTACCCACTGCAATCAAACAAACGGGGATACAATCTTGCAGGTGTAGCTGTAGATGCTGTGCAAAGGTAACCTGAGTAGGGCAAGATATGGGTCTTACTGAAAGTATTTAAAGAAATGGGATTTAAAAAAGTAGTAATCATATCTTCTTCTGTAAATGAACCCCAAGCCAGCACGTTTATTAAGCCACAGGCCACTCTGAAATGGTATTAAATCTGTATCTTCCATGCCACAAGTTGTCATGGAAGAGGAAGAGTGAAGCGTTAGTAAAAATAACTTTCCTGGTAGTTCAGTCCCACTCCATAGCAAGAGAATATATATATGTATATATGTAATTTAAATATTACATAATATATCACAATATAAGTATGTGTAACTTTTCTGTCAGATGAATGCCGCTCAGCTGAACAACTTTGTTGACATCAGTTAACGGTTATAAAAGCAGCTGACAGCAGTTGGTGTGCAAAACGTAAATGTAGGGCTGACTGCAGGGAGCAGGCAGACAAGCTTACTTCTGCGGCTTCAAGTAACCTTGGCTGTCACAGAATCATGGACTCTGAAGTGTAAAAGGACAAACCACAGTAAGCTTCGTAGTAGCAGGAAAGTATTTTCATTGCTTGAAAAAAAAAAAATAAAATTCAAACTTTGTCATCACATTAAAAACATTACATGAGAAGTAATAAACATATTTACACTTCTGTTTTGATTATAAATATACATTATATACAAAATAATGTTATAAAACGTAGAAAGTTCAGTGCTTCTGATTTTTTTAAATTACTGAAATACTAGTCTTCAAAATAAACTACAAACAGACAAACTAAAACCCATATTATTGATTTCTGAAGGTCATCTTCAAAATGGTCCTACGTGGTCAGAGCAGAAGGTCAGTAGTGGACATTATGAAGGGGTCTTGTCTGCACAGTTCAAGGCAGTAGATGGGCTAGTCCAACAACAGGATTTACAAGGGCAAGAATATCGCTGTCCGAGAGATAGCAAGGTCCAGGTTTCTTCGAAGAGGTCTTGTTTCCTCCCTCCTCATTCTGCCCCATCCCGCGGTCTCATCTCGTCAGTGTCACAGCACTTTCTACTGGGATGTCCAGTATTATTGCTGTAAGTATGTTTATAAGAAAAGAGCTTCTGCACGCCTCTGGTTTCCAGGGGCAGGCTTCCCCTTTTCCGTGTAGGAGTGGGTGGTTATGAAAGCAACAGGACGAGCCTAGAACCTTCTACCGCTAATCTCCTCCACCTGTCTTGGCAGAGGGCGTCTCAGTGGGTGCTTCGCTATTGGGCATTTGGAACCAGGATGAAGGACAGGAGTTGGAGTTTTGCAACCAGATGGAGAAATAGGGGGGGTCACACGGCTTCTTCTCCTTCAGAAAGTAACAGCTGCAATTTTGAGACTATTTGCAGTAGAAGGTGGCACCTAATTCAGAAACACGACATAAACCCCCAAATTTGCGTCAAAGTAAGGCAGGGGGGAGAGAATGAAGAAGGAGAAGAAAAAAGTAATGTCTATTCACAATCACTGGTAGTGCAAAGGGCATGAAAACAGCTGAGACGACAGCTCAGCGCATAAAGGTTCTAGGAGCTGATTGATTTTAAACGCATTTGTAAGGCTTTAAATAGAGCTGGGATCACGCCTCCTCCTCATCGATGGGGAAGAGGCAGTACACATTCCTTATCACAACTTTTCTTTCTCAAATGTTTAAATCCACAAAAATCCTGTCCCATATTGTGGCTTGGGTCAATCAGTTCTCCAAAGCATCACCAAACAAGATGACACGTAAATTCGGTATTCCTCTTTCCTTCTTCCTCTCGCCCCTTACACTGTCTCAAGTACATGCAGCAGGAGAAAGGAGATGCAAATAGGTGTGTAGCAGGAGGTATCAACCACCCCTGCCCCATACTGTTCAGGTAACTGCAAAAAGAGCAGTCAAGTCTCTGTTTGGGCTTGTTAGATCCTCTTGACACATTTTAGGCACTTTTAAACCCAGAAAAAAAAGGAGACCTCGTTTCTACTGTATCCATTATCTGCATAGCAATGCGTCTTTCTCCACACCTTCCATGGCAACATCTGTGTAGTTAAGTGCCTCCTCATCTACCGGCACCTCCCATAACCAGAGTTCTGGAAAGCCAGGGGTCTGTCCATGAGGAACTGGCCTCAGTGTCTTTTAAAAACAAATTAAAACAACAACATTTTTAACCCCTCTCTCTTCCCTCTGCCTCCCCTCTTCTATAGCCAATGAGATTTCTGGTATCAAACTTCAAACAAGGGCAGTAAGAACAAAAAGGTGTATTGCATCTTTCAGTAAATTCACAGTCTGTCCAGTTCACCCAGTTCCATCCTCCGCCTGAGAGCAGCAAGTTGCATGTAATTAAAAACAGTCCAATCCAGTTCTGAATTGTAAACAATGCAGCAGGAACGTCCATCTACTGGCATTACCAAATCTGAGGTGCAAATGGGCTGATCTTCAGTCTTATACCTGTCGGGATAGAAAATAATACCAGGAGTGAGAAAGAAGCACAGCATACAGAGTACTGCAGAAATAAAAAATTGTAATTCATATATGTCAAACCAAAGCAATTTAAGCCAGACATTACTGCGGTTTAACTCTCAGCGTTCAATGTTTTTGGCTGGGTCCAGAGACAAAGAATCACCAGCAAAAAAAATCATCTGTATGATGAATAGCCTCTCTACCTGGACTGAGGGGAAGAATGCTTACATATCTGGGTGCTTAACACTGGCTTTCTGTAAAAAGCATATGGTATAGTTAAATAGTTTGTGTTCAGAAGCATTAAGCCTGAATGATGTGGAGAGAGGTTTCAGGGGCTGTCATTCTGAAAATAAAAACACTCCTGGAGATGCCTGATGTAAATCTGGGAGTCTAGCTTTGGTCAGCAAGACCTTCAAAGGAAGATATGGTATTTAGGTCAGTTAATGGGAATGAAGCGTCTAGCTGTCATTTGTATCTTTGAAAATCCTTTCACTTAGTTTAAACTTCAAATATTGTTGGTTGACTTGTGTTCCAGCTTGCCTTCAAGAGGAAATCTAATATCCACCCTGGCAAGCGAGACAGAATCCTGCAGATCTGACTTCACAGATCACAGCTATATGGCACAGCAAGCTTCTCTTTCCTGGAGTCTGAAACTAGTCCTAAAGATGGCCACGCTGAAGAAGGCAGGTATTGGTTAATGTCAAAGTGCCTTTAACTTCCATTGAGCCTTTTTCCAAAGGGTCAGTAATTCTTCAGGAACTAGTTGGTTCCTCAATAGCTGCTTTTTAAAGTCCTTCAGGTTCAATGCTAGACTCTTCTTTTTTTATGTATCTGTCCTCTGACTTTTCCATATAACATCAAAATCTAGATATGTTTATCAATAACAGCATTGACTTCTGTAGAGAATATACAGCTGGAGCTTAAATGCCAAGAGGTTGAAATTACCTTATTACAGACTTCCTAAATGGCTGTTATGCCTATCCACTAACACAATCAGCTACCTCCATCTCCTGCTGGAAATCTATAGCTTTGCCTGTTTCCACAGAACACAGATTATCCATTGTAGTCATGGGAAAATACGTGGCTTTACATCAATAGGCCTATGAACGATCGTTATTTCCATTTTTGCTGACTACCTATTTAAGAGGAAATAATCCTACAATGTGCTGAATTTTTATGGGCTGATGTTCTGTGCTTTCATCTCCCGCTGACTTATCTAAGCTCAAAATCTCTGGTTTAATAAAATCAGAGCTGCTTATTTCTTTATTTTCCCCACTGTATGTTCTACGTGGGCCACAGAAGAGGAGAGGTGAATGCTGGGAAGCATTGGGATCCCTGGAAATAGAGTAACCTTCTCAGATGCTAGTCTAAAGGATAATTTACCCTTTTACTTTGTGCATTTATGCCTGTCCACCCGTGTACTTACTTACCTCTGTAGCTATGATGCACTCATTCCTTTCTTCTGTTATCACAAAGACGGACTGGTACATTGAATCCCTCGGAGAGCATATCGCTGATATCCTACATTCCGGCTTTTCACTAAGGCAGGGCAGAGAGAAAAGAACGTTAGTTGACTACTAACAAGCCTGACTCTCAAAATCTACCATGAATATGGAGGGTTGGAATGAGATAGCCGTGAAGGTGTGGGAGGGAAGTGCAGAGGATGAAGTTTCACATGTTCTATATGATGGCAGGGCATTATACTAGAAAAATGGAAGTAAGGACTAGCTCCTGTCTTCCTACACTTCTGCCATTTCCAACCTGATAGCACGCTCCTCAGATCCCTCAGTGTAACAGCCACAATCAGATCCCAGACAAGACTTTCAGTACATGTATCAGAAGACTGATAAGACAGTGAACACCTGCCCTTTTCTTCTTTTGAAAAAGAGTAGTTATTTTTACTCTATCATTCTTCTCAGTAAGCAGATGATTTTGTCTTCTCAATAAGCGAAATACTTATTTTTAATCACTACATGCCTTAACTGTTGTTCCTCCAAGATCTATTGAAGAAGGAAAGACACTTCTTTCTTTTACGACTGACCAGTACCCATACCAGCAGCACCCTGCACAAACACTCAATTTAGTTGACTTAGCTAAGGATACCACTTGGGCGTGACACACATACTCCAGTATGAAGATTCCTGGCTTTGCTCTGGTTTGTTTTGTATATTATCTGCTTGAGGTTTCTCTTTTCCCTGTATTTTCTCATCTGCTTCTAGACCAGTATGAAGATGAGGGGCCTTAAGAAAGACTAGAAGGAAGACTACGTTCTTACCTGTGTAGTCGGAGGGGAGACTTTTCTCCTAAACACTTTTCACTTTTGTAATATTTATCTTCCTGTGTCCCTCTACTTGTCAGGTCTTTTACCAGATTGTAGTCCAGTTTATGATTCTTGGGTTTGTAGTTTGATTTCTCCAGCCCACAGTCCACTTCAAGGTCTTTATTTTTATTGGTGTTTTTGAGCTGGGAAGCTGGAATGAGATTGTCCTTCTGGAAGTCAGACAGGTTGTTCATTGTCTCCAAGTCCTGCTCTGGGTGCATCCTCATCTGCCTGATGACCATTGCTATCATGCAGAACAGTATGAGCAACGCCACCAGCCCCACCCCCATGGATATGGCAATCCAGGGGACTGGTTTAGGAGGAAGCGTAACGGGCACTGGATAAACTGGCAATTCGCAACGGTTGCCCATGAAGCCAGAAGGACAGTAGCAGACAAAGTTGGCACTATAAAGTCCGCTGTAGCATGTGCCCCCATTCTCACACGGCCCAGAAGCGCATTCATCTCTGGTTTTGATGTCACAGTTCCTGCCACTGTAGCCTGGCAAGCACGTGCAGGTGTAATCGTTGATCAGGTCCTGACAAGTTCCCCCATTGGAACATGGGTTTCTGGCACAATCATTGATGTTTATCTCACATTTCTGACCAGAGAAACCAGCCCGACAACGACACACGCGAATCTGACCAAGGTAAAAGCAATTACCGTCTGAGGAAAAAAAAGTAAAATAAATAAAAAATTAGTCTGCAATGCACTTCACTCGGAAACCTAAACCTCTCCCCAGTTAGCGTTTTATACTATCTCAAGAACAGGGAGGTTATTTTAGAAAACAACCGCGCATCCGAAAGTTCCGTCTAGTTTACCTAATTTGTATCACCATGCCTTAAAAATAGGGCCCCTTCTAAATATGTAATAAAGTTACCTGAATTTACTTAGTTCTGTCATCTTCCCCATCACTTGGTAAACCTTGTGCATTGTTTTGTTGCATAGAAAATGCCAGTGAAAGCCCCCCCGCCCCCAAGCAAGAGGCTAAAATTAGGGTAGATGTGGAATGCAGCGGGGGAGAGGGACTAATGTATTAGAGGAAGAGTAGAGGTCAGATTGGATTTCTATCACTTCTGCACTGAAAAGCACAAACAAGGCAGAGACACGAGAGTGTTTGATAAAAAGACTCACCGTTTGCGCACGGGTTGCTTGTGCACCTGTCTACTTTTTTTTCACAGTTTGAGCCTGTGAAGCCGAAAGGGCAAACGCAAGTGTAGCTGGCCCCTTGTTCTTTTTCCAAGCACGTGCCGCCGTTAAAGCACGGAGAATCTATACACGTCAAAGCGCTGTGCTCACAGTGAGTGCCATAGTAGCCAGGGGGGCACAGGCAGTGATAACCGTTCTCCATATCCTGCAAAACACAACATTAGGCCACTGTTATTTGATGGCACCAAATGATAGCTGCTTGCTTGCTTATTTTTGGTCGGCTGTGAGCGCTGTTCAGTCCCTTCTTATCCACACTCTGATGCGGCAAAAACGACATTTGGAGAGTAAGTAACTGCAGGCTGGACTGTGAGGGATAGAGCTGTGAATCGGCTGTACTCAGCGTGTAAGAGTAATCACGCAGCTACGCGAGCAGACAGGCAGCTAGACAAAAACATTACTAACACCACTACTGTCTAATGGGATCCCTGAGGTCCTCCCAGAGCAGAATGTCGTGTGTCGACCCACACGCCTGTGATCAGGCCGTTTATCCTCGGCATGAGAGCCCTTTTTGTCTTTACAAGGGCTTATGTTGCTTTGCCGTGGATAAGTCCCACCACCTAGATCACAACAAAACTGTTTCTTCTTTCCAAGTACTGTATGTCCAAGGCCTCGGGAGAAGGGAGCTAGGGTCTTGCGCCATTAGCTTTAATCTAAACGTGCATCAGATTACATTTGATATCTATAATCGATCAGTCTTTATCAACAGGTAGAATCAATCATTGGCTGGGTCTGCAAACACACTGAAACACTAAACTGCAGGAAACTGAAAATGCAGAACCCTGTTTCACAGAAAGTGCTTGCGCTGATTGCCCTCATATTGTCTGACACCACACTCCTGTAGCAGGAAGCAGAAGTTTTCTTTCATTTGCTATTAAAATACAGACTTAGCACATTTCTGTGTGAACCTTGGTTTGAGAAGCTTATTTTTTTTACAGATCTGCTCCCCCACCAACCTTGCATCTTGCCAAGCTCTCGTAATGGCTGCCACAGAAACCTAAGGATCAGTTGACTAGTTCTAATCTAGATGATACATCTCCTCCTGTAACAGACTTCCTCCCCCGACACCTCTCGGGAAGGGCTCAGTATGGTAGTTGTGAGCGTCAGTAATGAACCTGTGTACTATCGAATTCCCATTATGCTGTTACAGAACCATTTCTGAAAAGGTACACCGGGGCTTGCTTCACCCAAAGACTTTACATTTAAAAAGCCCTTACCGTGCAACTACCACCATTCCTACAGGGATTGCTGTCACACTCGCTGATCTCATGTTCGCAGTCAACACCGGTAAAGCCGGGTTTGCATGCACACGTATAGCTGCCCTGGCCGGTGTTCATGCACGTTGCTCCGTTTTTGCATGGTCTGTGGTGAGTGCAGTAGTTCAGATCTGCAAAGATACCGGGAGTTAGAGAATGCACCTTTGACAGCTGGGAAAAGACACTCATAAAAAAACGCTTTAGTCAACAAAAAAGGCAGAATTTTCAATGAAGTGTTTCATTTTGCTATCAATAGGAATACTGGAGATGATTATCCGGGTTATTATCAGTAATAACCACATGTTACAGATTATCATCGATTTTAGATATTTCTCTACGTCCATCACTGTAATAGGTGAGGTCTGAATTCTGAGAGACCTGGCTAAAATTTAACTTTCTTAGTGCTTCCGTATACTCTCCCTTTTTTGCGTGCATAAACCTGTTAGCTGCAATGGGAATTAGATGCCAAGTTGGAAAATGTACTTCGTAAGTGTGTGTTCTTGGAAAGACACGCCACCGCACTGTAGACACTCGGTGCACAACATGTCACATACCAAAACAGTGAGCCCCGTCTTTAAAAGGTGTGCTCTGAGGCACATTCTGGGGAGGCAGGAAGGAAATAACGATGTTTTGGCTTGGAGATTTAAACAAACAGTGGAAATCTTTTGTTGTTTATTTACTGTGCTCTTTTGTTATGAATGTTAGTAGTTTAAACTGTCTAAATGCTCCCCCAAGCTTGACGGTCCTTTTTTTTTTCCCTTTAAATTTGAGACAGAGGTTAAGCACACGGGTTCATAGGACGTAAGTAGAAGATCTTTATTATCTCTATAAATACCACAGAGTAATTTGAATACAACTGGTTAATAGATAACTACAAGCAGAAAAAAATCTGCAACTTTACTTTTCCTGCTTAAATTCAGACTTCAACATCTTAATCCTAAAACTGTCTTGAAAACCCTTCGCTTGCTTTGAGCTCTTAATGATCTCAGTGCCAGCAGTGCATATATGGCCTTGAGGACATGACTGCGCAGCTGGCTACGGTTCAGTGATTCAATGGGTTGAATAGGTGGAAGTGGTCTGGTGTACCTTAAAATGGAACCTGTACTTTTCATTCTTGCTTACATGATTTTTCTCTCATGCTCCAGACTTATCACATGAGTTAACTTCCTTGTATGCAAAATAAGGAAGGCCCAAATGATGGTGTTTACCGCCGCTGGAAACTGTTTAGTAAATTGTTAAGGTTGTACAGGGAATAAGTTCAACTTAGCTTGAGCAGGTAGAAAACTTGCATGTTCAACACTCATCCAGGTTGTTGGGGGTTTTTTTCCAAGAGAAAAACTTTTTTTGCAAGAGAAAAACTGCAGCTACCAAAAAGGTTCACTGGTTTTCAAACAAAATTACTACAAATACAAGAATTGGTATCTGAGACAGCGGTGGTACGAACTGATGCCTGTGAACATGTACCTTGCGGAAATTTGATTCTAGATCCAACGGGTCAGATTCCTTAGTCCAGTACTAAGCAGTACCCAATCTAGAGCCATAAGCGCGAGCTTCAGAACTAACCTTGGTCACAGAAGAGGCCACCCCATCCTTCATCGCATATGCACTGCCATTGTGTTTTACAAGTCCCGTGGCGGCAGCCTATATGGGGAATGCATTCATCGCAGTAGCGGCCTTGCCAACCGGGGCGACAGCTAAAAGAAAAGTCAAATTAAAACATTAATGACATGGAAAAGAGTTGAAGTTTCTATTACAAGGTGACATATTAACTGAAGTTCAGATTGCAACTGCCATCTACTCACATGCACTCTCCAGGCTTGTTGCAATATCCGTTCTGTTCAGTGCATCCCGACAGACAGATGGCTGTAAAGAGAACATAAAAAAGCAGAAATGTTTAGGTAAATACACATGGCATTACAGAATACACTTTTAAAAGGGCAAATGCCAGCTTTTAAAAAAATACTTTGAAAAACAGTTTTGCACCTTCAAAGCTTTGTTTTAAAAATTCTTGGTACGGGGAGTTCTGGAGCAGGAGGAAGAGAACAAGGAGAGCCAACATTTGACAAGTTGTCCTTTAGTTTTTTCTGTTTATACAACAAACATGAACTCTTGCAACTCTTACTAGAAAAGGAGCACGAGGAGGCACCTTTGGCTCGTGCTAACAAAAGACTGAAAAAACCCAACGGGACCCCGAGCCCACAGCAAAGATTCCCACTACTACACCGCAACACCTGTCTCATCTCCCCTGGCAGCAGGAGCGGTGGAAGCATTTGTGTGGGCAAGCTGCTAGCATTTTAATTTGGAATAGATATCGCTGATTCAGGGATACCAGCCAAGATCCCTTCTCTGCTAGCTCTTTCTTCACTGCTAACGCTCGCAGTGGTGAGGCACAGCATTGGTAGTTGCAGCCAAAGGGGCCAAAGTCCTCAGCGTGGAGCTTTCTCTCTCCAGGCAGGGAGTGGAAAGGTCAGCATGAAAACACAGCCCGAGGCGCCTACCGGGTAACCCTGCGCAATGCTTTGTAACAGCGTTGTGGCAGCCACCCTATATTAAGGACTGACCGCAAAGACAGCTACAACCAGGGTCAGGCCAGCTGGCGGAACTGGACAAGGGGATGTGCTTTTGGGTCCCGGGTCCCTTTGTCAAATAAGCCCCCTGATGCCATGGGTTGCGTTTCCTGGAAGGCCTCTTGAGCGTCATCCCTTAACCTGCACTAACGCCCCGTTAGCGCAGACGAGAGCCTAGCGGGTGATGTGTCTTAATGCGCTGAGGCATCTGTGAGCGTTACAGGCCCACCTGATGCCCACGAAGGTCCCGGTTCTGCCCCGGGGCGACGAGGGCGGCACAGGGGCGCGGGGCACTTACGCTCGGTGCAGTACTCGCCGGTCCAGCCGGGCAGGCAGGCCAGGCTGCCGTCCGCCTCGCAGACGTAGTGTCCGAAGCGGTCGTCGCGGCGCTTGCAGAGGCGGGAGCAGCTCTCGCCGTAGTAGTTCTCGCTGCAGACCACCCGGTAGGAGTAGCGCAGCTGGGTCAGCGGGCCGCTCTGCACGTCCTGCGACCAGTCCTCGCCCACCGACAGCGACCGCTGGATCGACATCTGGCTGATGAGCCAGTCCTCCGAGGGCGGCCGGGAGCCTGCGGGAGAGCGGGGCCCGTGTCAGCAACCGGTGGACACCACCCGCGACGTCCCCCCCGCCGCGAAAACCACCCGCCCCGCTGGAGAGGAGTGGAGCGGGGTCCCCCCACTTGTGTATAGGTACACGTACGTCTGTGTGTGTATATATATGTATGTGAGGGCATGCCCCGCGTACGAAGGTGGCGAGTGGGGCGTGCAGAGCGGGAGCCCCAGCCCCGGCCGAGGGGGGCTCAGCGGAGGGGCCTTTGAAAGCGGGGGCTGCCGCGAAATATCCTTTTCCTCTCCGCTCAGAAAAAAAACATCCCCAAGCCATTATTCCTTTCCAAAGGGCGGAATTCGAGCAAGGTGTAAAATACAGGAAAAGGCGGCCGGGGCTCGCTGGCAGCCTCCCGGCTTTCTCACCGCAGCCCGCCTCGCTTTCCCACGCCAAAAATAAACCGGAGGAAACGCAATTGTGTTGGAGATTAGGCCGGGGCAGAATCAAAGCGGCCCCTGATGGATATCGTTGGGGGACCGGCTCCCGACGGTGGGATAAAGCCGGCCCTGGAGTTATAGTATAAACAGCTGAGCCGGGGGCGGCCGTTAACCGTTTGCGGGACGGGGACGGGGACGGGGACGGGGACGGGGACGGGGACGGGGACGGGGGGGGCGCGAGGGCGCGAGGGGCGCTCCCGCCGCGCGGGCGCCCCCTGCCGGCGGCGCGCGGCCGTAGTCACCTTCCGGCAGGTAGTTGGCGGGCGCGTGCCAGGCCTGGATGATCAGCGAGAAGGTGCCCTGCGGAGGGGGAGAAACCAGCGTCAGACCGGCGCCCCTCCGCGCCCCTCCCGAGCCCCTCCCGAGCCCCCCGGTACCCGCCCCGGCCCGCCGGGCCCCGCAGCGGCACTCTGCCCGCGGCTACGCGCCTGCCCCGCTCCCTCCTGCGGACCGCGGACCCTCCCCCCCCCCGCCCCTTGCTTTTATTTCTCTTAATAACATTTATTATGGTGCTTCTGGGCTGGATGCGCTTTTTCATCGCCTTTTTTTTTTTTTTTTTGCTTTTTCGCTTTTTTTTTTTTTTTTTCTGTCTTTCTTTAAAGGAAGTTCTGGAAAAAAGTGCAAAGGCGAAAGCAGTTTGTTTACACTACGGAGGAGCAGCGCGCTGCCATCAGCCTTCCCTCGCCGCCCTCCTGCCCCACCATCGCCATCGGGCTTAGAGCGGAATCTCACCGGCCACGTGAAGTTAAAGGGCAACTTAATGGGGCTGTCAAATCTCTCTGTATCCTTGATGCTGAAGGAGTTTATTCCCAGAACGGGGGTGATGACGCTGCCGAAAGTGCAGGAGCCCGGGGAGACCACTGCCTGAAAATGCTTCAGACACACGCGAAAGAAGGTCCTGCAGTGGGGGGAGCAGGGCTCCCCGCTGGCCAGGGACCCGCGGCTGTTCACGAATTCGTGCAGCTCCAGCTGGAAGACGCCAGAGCCGGACACCCTCTGCACAAAGAGGAGACACACAAAATAGCCAAATCAGACCTTACCCCGGCTTTGCCATGCAAACTTGCTTCCATCACCCACTTTACATTTCGCAAACCCTTTTTTTTTTTTTTTTTTTGCGATGTGCCATTACCTGCTGCAAAATCATTAACAGAAACGTCAAGCCAAAGATGCGCAAGGCTGTCATCCTTGTGTTACTCAAGCTTCCAGTTCTTAGTGGGTTTAGTTTTCCTCCTGTATTCCTCAAACGGTCCAAGCAAGCGCTTCTCGGCCGAGGGGGAAAAGAGAGGCGTCACGGCGATTCTCCTGCAGCAACCTGCTCTTCCAAATATTCCCCGAGCACCAGCAGAAATCGGAAGGTAAAATCCAGGTGTCGATCCGTCCCCTTCTGGGAATTAATCCTGCAGCCAACCGCCGACCTCCGGTCGCTGTCGTCGCCTTTATAAACTCCAAAGCCGGGTGGGTTTGGTGAGAGTGGCGGAGGGGAGTGCTTAGTGTGGAACCGCTCCTCCTTTCACCGGTGCTCACAGCGCTCACTGAACGGAAAACTTGCTTCCCTTCGAGCTGTTTATATAGTTGCCTCGCATCCTCACAAGCTCATTATGTAAACCGTCAGTCAGACTCACGGCCGATCCCTCCCCTTTTCCATCTTTCCTTTCTGGAAAAAAAAAAAAAAAAAAAAAAAAGAGCCAAATGTTGCGGAGAGCCCTCGCACCCAGCATTAATACCCTGCTGCCGCCGCTGCCGCGCTGACCGCCGAGGAGCCGAGCTGATTACCGCCGAGCCAAGCATCTGTTGAGATATTTACGGCGCTCGCCCTGCGAGACTTCCCTCGAAAATCAGACGCCCCTCCGCAGCGCGGCTCTCCCCAGCGCCCGAACAATAGCGGATGAAATGTTTAAAACACACGCTTGTTTGTCTGTTTGTTTGTTTGTTTCTCCCCCCCCCCCCCCATGGCTACGGGTGCATAACCCCCCGCCCGCCCTCGCCCCGGCCGCCTCCCGGGGCGGCGGGACGGGGCTGCGCCCCGCGGCCGGGAGCTGCCCTGCCTGGCGAGGGCTGGCCCCGGGTGGAAAGTAAAAGTAAAACGGTGCTTGCCCGGCAGGCCGGCACCCCGGGACGGCCCCGCCGCAGCTCGCTCGGGGCCCGGCGCACCGGCTGCCGCCCCCCCCGGCGCCGTTCCTGACCCCCCGCTAACGGGAAGGGGGCGAGCGGGGCGGGTGGCGGCAGGGAGACGGGCACGGCGGGGCTCCGTCGCCCTTCCGAAATGGGTGGCGAAGGAGCGCTGAAGCCAGGTGGCCGAGGCTGGCGGGCAGGAGCCCGGCTGTCCTGCTGCTGCCCCGGCCCCCCCAAAAACGGGGGCGAGGGGGAGACTGGGGGGCTTGCGGGCAGGCAGGGCGGGAGCGGGGGCCGCGGGGGGCCGCGGGCCGTGTCAAGCTGGTTGGCGGTGGCCGGTGCCGGGCTGCGGTCTGGCGTGTGCCAGTAAAGCCCTTGGCCTGATTGCAGCGTGCGCTTATTGTTGGGTCGCGTGTCCCTCATTAAAGCCAAGCACAGAGAAGGCCTTTCATGTGGCTTTTTATTTCAGCTTGTTAAATGGATGGGAGGCCGGAGGGGGGGGGGAGAGGGAGAGATAAACCCTCAGCTGTATGATAATGAGGTCTTGCCACCTTTATGCCAGCGCCCGGCGCGCAAGGCTGCGGACCTTTGCGGCGCGGATCACCTGGGGAGCAGCGCCCGGGCGCAGCGCGCTGCCAACCGCCCTTCAGCCCCTCTGCTCTCCCAAAGGGGCTTTTGCAGCGCTAATTCCCCAGTCCAGGCTCTCGGGGGGGGAGTTACAGAAGGAAAGCCGGGGACCTGGCTCGTTTGGAGGCGAGGCACCCCAGCTAAACTTCCCCGGCCCCCTACTTTGCCAACAAAGCGGCCGCTTTTCCTGGAAAAGGGAGCTTTGGTCCGGCATGCGGTTAGGGCCCACGGGCGGCCAAACGCCCGGGGTGGGGCCGGGAGGGTACGACGCGGCTTCCGCGGAGGAATAGCTGAGCTTTCCGCGGGGGAAAGCCACGGACACAGCCGCCACCGGCCGCCGCCGTGAACGCTGCCATGGCACCAACGCGCGTGGGTGCGGGCGGGTTTGGGGAGGGGGCCAGGCCGGGAATCGGGGTCGCCGCCAAAAGGGGGATTAAAACTTCTCCTGCTCCCCGCTGCGCCGGGGAAAGCCGGAGCCCGGGGGGGGGGCACAAGCGCTGGCGGGGGGCTGCACCCGGGGCCGGCCGCCCCCGGCTCGGCTCCGTCCAGAGCGGCCCGGCTGTCGCCTGGCGCGGGGGTGCGTGTCCGTGCGTGTGCGTGTGCGTGTGCGCGGCCTCGGCGGGCACGGGCGGGAGCCGTGTCCGTGGTGGAGAGTGAACGGCGAGGCAGAGGCACAGGCGAGGAGCTCTTTTGTCTCGGCCTCGTAAACAAGTGGGAAGGAGGAATGTGTCGCCGCTGATGAACTCGGAATTTTGCAGCGATCCGCCCGGCCAGATCCCGGCTTTACCAGCAGCAGCGTCAACTGTCAAAATCAAATCTGATGCTAATAGCTTCGGTACTAAATAAAATGAGAGGCCAGATAACATCAGTGCTTGATAAATGGTAATGAGTGTCTAACCTAGGGGAACAGAAGGGCTGTGGGGCTCTTTAATTCAGTATTGAAAGGCTAGCTGGGTACTGCAGGCTCTAGCAGATGTTAGTATGTGTGTGTTTTGATTTTTGACTTGTATTGGACGTTTATTAGGCTAACCAGAGCCACCCCACGCATGGCCACTTGGTCCAGGCACCATCTGGCACAAGCAGGGCGGCGTGCAAGAATAGGGCCTCGCTTCGGTGCTGAGGATCCACAGGCAGCATCTACCATATGGACCCGGAGCTAATGTAGGTTAAAGCAAGACAAGCTGATCTCTGCTTTTCACAGCTCCGCCAAACCTCTCTGCCATCCTGGCGGCGTGCACCTTGGCGGCCGGGGAAGCGCTCCCACCTCCGCCTTCCCCCAAACCCGGCGAGCGGGGTGCAAGCCCCCCGAGCGCTCCCCAGCCCGCTCGGCCACTGCTTTTAGAGTCAAACTTTGCACCTCCTTCCAGGCAGGAGCAGAAGTCGCTCCGGCTCCCCACGTGTCGTCGTCCCCAAACCCAAATATTTTCAGAAGCTCGAGCGAGCGGTGCAAAACAAATCCTCCTCGAAACTCCAGGGCATTATTGTGATTGCAGCTATAAAAAGAGCCCGGAATAAAATAATAACGGGGGAATATAATAAACCACCTGCTGCATGTTGACACACACGCACACGGAGCTCAGATTAAAAAAAAAAAGTTGCGTTAATGGCATCAAACAGCTGAGCCTGAAAGTCGACCGAGAGCAGATTAGAAGCGCAACTCCTGCAAACGCTGTCCCGGGCCCAGCGCGCCGTCCCGGGTCACTTGGGAGAGGGGGAGCGCAGGGACCCCCCTCAAGAGCCTCGGCTCCTTTCGGGGGGCGCATGTCCTCGGGCGGGGGGAGCCGAGCCCCGGGCTCTGCCCCCTCCCCACCCTTTCCCCCCTGCTCCCCATCTCTCCCGCTCCCTTACTCCAGGGTAGGGCGCTTACCACCCCCCCCCCCCTTTCCCCCCCCCGCGCCCCATTTGCTGCCGGTTTATCTCCAGGCTGGCCCGGCTCAGCGTACGCGTGGCCAGGCCAAACGCATCTCGCTAACGAGACAACGTTAATTAATTCCGGGCGGGTGAAAGTTGCCAGCCTGCCCAAGCCTTCCCTCCCCCCCAGCCCCCGGGCCAGGCTGCCCTCCTCCGTCCCGGGGCGGGGGGATGCCCAGCGCTCCCCCACGGGACGTGCCCGAGCCCCCCACGGCCCCTTTCTGCCACCCGTGTCCTGCTGCTCTCGGGCTGCAGCCCCCGGGAAGGGGGGGGCAGCGAAGCGCTCGGTGTCTCCGGCAGAAGCCCGGCCGGGAGCACCTGCGCCGCGCCCCCCGCCATCAGCCCCGCTTCTCTCTCCCGGAGAGCTCCGTGTGTTCCAACCGGCCCGCCCGCCCCACGGGGGAAGCTCCCGCGGGGGTGGGTCTCTGCGTGCGGGGCTCCCGGTAATGTCGCAGCCAGCGGGGGCTTTCTACATGGCTTCTGCTTCCCGGGTCCTGCAGACACGGAGCAGCGGTACCTGCCGCCGGGGCAGGACCCCCGGGCGCTCCGGCCACGCCGTGGTGCCACCCGGGGTTTTTGGAAGGGGACACGCCGGAGCTGGAGGCTGCCCCTGCCTCCCCGGTGTCCCGGGCTGTCCCCTAAGGCGGCACGAAGCCACAGCCGGGCTGGCCCGGCTTCCCGGCCGGGGCGTCCCGCGCCTTCCCCTTGCCCCCAACCCGGGGGAAGAGCCCCCGGCCCCCGCCCTTGGCCGCTGCCCCCCCGCCGCCCCCCCCCTCCCCTTCTCCGCACTCATTTTGGAGCGGGTCGGGGGGCCGCAGAGGCGGGGAGCAGCGCACCGGCCCCTCCGCGCCCTGCAGCCGCCTTTCCCCGGGAGCCGCCCCCCCCCTTCGCCCCCGGGGAGCCGAGATGCCCCTCGCAAAGCGGCTGCTGGCAAACCCGGAGCCCCGCGGGCTGCTCCGCGCTCGCTCCCATTTGTGGCAAAGGGTTTGTCGCCCGGGACAGCCTCCCGGCCCCCGTGCAAGCGGGACGGTTTATTCTGCACCCCCCGCGCCGGTCCCGGCAGCGTTTCTGCCTCCCGGCTGGGCGCTTTGGGGCTGCCGTTTGGATCCCTTAGTTCGCCACTCGCCCGTTTATTTCGGTGCTCGCCAGCCCTTCCGTGCGCACAGCCCCGCTTCGGCAGCGGGATCCCCCCGTGGCTTTTAAACCCCGTAGCTGGAAAGTTGCGCATCGATTCAGCGCTGACACACACCGAGAGCCTCTAAGGGCGGGGGGGGGGGGAGAAAATAAAAGAAAAGAAGAAAAAAATCCCCCTTGCTTGTTTTGTTTCTGCCTAAATGTCCGTAGCGCGGAGCATCCCTCCAGGGAGCGCGGCTCCGAGGGGTGTTAATGTGGTCGATTTGGGGTACAAATGTTTGGAAATGTTTCCCGATTTGCACAGAAGGAGGGGGGATTTGCAAACTGTTGCTGCCACATGGCTCCTCCAGCCTGCCCATTCTCATTGTAATGAGGCCGGCGCGTGCCTCATCTGCCGCGGGGGTGCTGCCCACGGGCCCCGACGGCCACGCGGCCGCGTGACAACCGCGGCGGCGCGGAAACCCCACGCAGCGCCCGGGCAGCCCCCGCCGCGCCGGGAGCCGGGGCGGCAGCGGCGGGGCCCGGGGGGGAGGCCGGAGCCGGCCGGGCGCCGTGCTGCCCTCCCCGCCGCCCGGTCGGGCCCTGCGGCTCCGCGCCCGGCCCGTAAAAACACGGGCGTTTCTGTTGGAGGCTGTAACGATCACTATTGAGGCTCTCGCCGCAAATCGATGGCTTCTTTTCCATACAAATGCCTGCTTATGCCTTTATGTTCTCCATCTGTTTGTAGCTAACACCTGCCATTCAATAAATCGATTTGGCCATTTAATGTAACAGCTTCCCGGGACATTTTTTCATGCCAGATGCCACAGCAGCTCCAAACCTCTACCCCAGCCCAGCCCCGGGCTTCGCCTCGGCAGAAACCCTCCGCCGGGGCACGGAGCGAGCTGAAAAGTCAAGAAAACATTCAAAAGTGCCTTTTTAAACCCGATTTTTAACTTGTTAAAATTTTTCTTTTTTAACGCTAACCCCACCGACCTCTCCTTCTCCTTTACGGCTGCAGTTTCGGGGTGCCTGGGAAGTGGTATCCCAGCTGACCCACAGCCCACTGGCAGCTGTAGACGTGGCGCGGGGGGTCCTGCGGGTCACAAGCATCAGGGCAGCTTCTGACATTTTTGGTTCCCTTTTATTTTACTCGCCGACAGATACTTTGCACGTCTTAAGAGATTTCGTGTTTTAAGGACACGAAGACACTCTGCCTGCTTGGTGTATCACCCCACGGCATGGGGCAAGGTTGGCTTGGGCCTCCCTCATAGGCACCTTGTAGGATGGGGGGCCCCATCCTTCTTCTTGCTTCGGGGCGGGGCAGCCCTCCTCGAGGGGCCGCTTCGCTGGGCATCGATCGGGGCGAGCCCCCCCGGCCTCTGAGGTGCAGCAATGCACAGTCCCTGACAGCAAGAGCAAAGAGAGGTGGGTGCTCGCCCGTGGGCTCCTCTGCCCCACACCGGGGCAAACCTCGGGTTTCCCCCCCGCCCCCCGTGCGCTGCGCCCAGCTGGGCCAAGGGAGAAAGGTGGGTCTCTCTAGATGTCACCCCGCAGGTCTCAGGGGAGGGAAAACAGCATCACCGGGGATATGAGAAAGTGGAGTGAGTAATACAGCACCGGGAGGTTACGGGGCAGTTTCCTCACGGAGGAAGGGAGCAGCACCGGGCTGGCCGAGTTCCTCCGGAGGAGGCGATTTCGGTACTGCTGGGATGTTTTTTTGACTGTGTTTGTTGTGTAATTTATTGTGCCGGGAGTGCCTAGAGCCTTTGAAAGGTGCCTTTGAAAGGCGCCTTTATTGCTTTAAATCTGAATAAATACATAAAATGAAACATGCAATTAAAAAAAATAGTTAGAGATATGTATGTATTTCAGCTATGTGGGTCTGTTTCTTTCTTAATTAATTCAGTGCAGGCCGTGGATACCATTTGCAAATGCACCTGGTTGTAAAAGCCTAATTTCCTTTGAAAGTCAGCAAGAAAGTCATGCAGTCATTCGGCACTTTCACCTGGGATAGCTGGATCAAATTGGGATTTCTCATAAAAAGCACCCCGGAAGCTATGGTTGGAACTGAGAGTAGGTACCTGGGAGATGACCAAATCTTTCTCTTCTTTCGAACCTCAGGGTTGTGGGTGAGATTGGCAGGGGAGAGTTGAAGAGGATGGAGATGCCTCACTTGGAGCAGAGGTTCCCACGTTTTTGTTCATATACAAGTCACGTATGGGTCAACGTTCATGGATGGGACACCGGCCTGAAGCAGCATAACAAAACAAGTACAGATCGGCTTCTTAAAGGGGAAAAATTCTCTTTGCAGGCTCCATAGTAAATGTCCCATGGGCCAGGCTTTGGGAACTCCTGCCTCAGAAAGTCTGTGTCTTCAAACAGATGGCTGGGCAGCCCTTGGCTACTTAGAATATGTTTGGGGCTATATTATATAGCACTGAGTAAAGAGGTCTGTCACAGAAAAACAGTAAAAGGCAGTTTTAACCCTTCCCCCGGGGAGTGGTGTGGATGCACGCTCCGCCTGTATGACCAGTCCCTCCTCTCCCGTCCCCCATACCGAGCCCACGGGATGTTTGGTAGGGGCCCAGCATTGTGGCGCTCGCTTCAGACAGTCGGAGGAAGAAGCCTCAGACCTCTGGCATGTGAGATTTGGCAGAGCAAATCCCGGAGTCAGACACGTACGGCCTCGGCGCAGCCATCGCGCAGGCTGTCCCAGCAGGGCAGGACTGAGAGGAGAGCGGAGGGGGGCATTGGGAAGCGCTTCTGGAGCGGCCGGAGGTGCACGGCATCCAACCCTGCACCCAGCGGAGGTCAAAGACACGCCGTCACCCCGGTGGTATCTCCCTCCTCCAGGCTGGTCCCTCGTAGCAGGGGGTGTGCTGCCATCAGGCGTGGTGGCCGCACCGGGTTCTGGCCGAGCTCTTCTGCTTTCCTCACTCTCCTGGTAGCCCAGCCTGGGGCAGAAGCTGTTGAGTGCCCAGGACTGAATTTCTGGAGAGATGTGGAGGCCAGCGCTGGCAGGAGAAGGTCTGCAGGGCTCAGTGGAGGTGCACCTGCTTGTGCACCAGGACAAGCTGCAGCAAGGCAGTTGCAACTTCGCCGAGCTGCACACCGGTGAAGTTGAAGGTATTTAAAATACAGCTGGGCACTTCAGAAAGAAAATCTGTTTTAAAATCCCTTCACTGGAGGTAAAACTTGCTAATGACTGAAGAGAGAGAAAGACCATCCTGACTTTTTATCCGTAACATTTATATTTACTTCTAGTAAAAAAGATTTTAACCAGGAGCAGCTGCTTCCACAGCCCATCAAAAGCAATCCTAGATCGTCCAGATGGAGTCACTCAAGACAGAGACATGAGCGAGAGCTGCCACCGGCTCCAGGATTTCTGGGTTTGTCCTATTTTAAGAAGATCTCACATCCTGCAAACACTGCTTATGGGAAATGATTGGATGCAGAAATCCTAGTGGGGGCCCATGAGGCAGCCTCATGTGGAGATGTGGCGATGTGGCACGCTGACATTTTGACATAACGTGGTGATGATTTTATGCTAGCATCAGCCCTCCAAGAGGAAAGTAAATATGTGACATATTGTTCAGGGAAACAAAACAAACCAGACAATGAGGTCCTGTGCCCAGCGACTGATGTAGCTTCTGCAGGCCCACGCAAAACCTCTTTTCCTTTGTGATCCGGGGATGCTGGGAAAATGAGTGCATCGGGGTATCCAATACCCACCCCTGGCCCATCCAGCCCTCCTCGCTTTTTGTCTTTGTGTGCGGCCATGCAGGGAGCAGACACAGAGCACCCGCTGCGTTTCTATTGTTTCTCCTGTCTAATGGCCCTACTTAGCCATGGAGGAGCGGGATGGATTTGCGCCTTGCGCACATTGTTCTTGGGGTTCAAAAGAATACTTAAACTAGAGCAGTAGTTAGTATGACAATGGAATAGAAATGAACATTCACTCCAGTGGCTGCGGATGGCACAGGGGCTTAGATAATGGGACAAGGGAGAAGAAAATTAATGAATCTGTCTGTCTGTCTGTCTGTTGACCCATCAGCATAAATATCTTGTCAGTCATATGTGACAGCAGATCTAGTTGGCTGGTAAGAGCTGTGCTTGCCCGGGCTCCCGGCTGTGTTCTTTAAGTGAAAAGTTTCATCAGGTAATTTAGCAGACTGAAGAAAGCTGGTACTTGACCACATAGTGAGCCCCAAATGGATGAGCAATAAACGCTTCATCTGTGAGTGTTAAATGATGCAAAACCATGGTACGCTGAGGGCACTGACTCCTTCCTCCCGCGTGGTGCCCGGAGAGCAGCCCTTGGACAGGCATGGAGGTGCTCCTTCACAGCCTACACAGGAGCCCTTCTTGAGCCGAGGGACTGTGGGGACTCCCCGTCAGGCTCTTTAATGCTCTTACGGAGGGCTGTGCTGCTACCCTTAGCCGGCAGGGAGGGATCTAGAAGTCTTCAGTCACTGAGGGCCCTTTGTCAGGGGCTGCTTAAGGAGGGGCAACAACTAAAGGCTGCCCAGGTGACCAGATCACCTGTGGGAGGGCAGACAGCAGCAGCCATCCCATCCTGGAGGGGATGTAGCTGTCACGGTGAAGGGATTAAACAGTTGGGTAAGGCTGACGTGCTATTTTGTTCAAAAGCCTGGGGTGAGGCAAGGGGCCGTTCTGCGTGGTTCTTCCTGTACGTACATACACAAACCTGCGGTAGGAAACCCCTCTTCTCAGAGCTTAGGATGGGAATCGTCTCACCTTACTTTAGCCGTGTGATAGGTATATAGGCCACGTTAACTATCTACGTTTCCTCTTGAGTCAACACTGAGAGATGGGACCATATCGCTCATCCCGGGAGGGGACTCTGTGCTAGACAGGATGAATCATCATCTGCAGAAACCCTTCTCTCTCTCTTGACTCCAGAGGAACCTGCATCAGCTGAGACCCCTAATTTTTAGA
Organism: Gavia stellata; assembly: GCF_030936135.1. Lineage (NCBI taxonomy): Eukaryota > Metazoa > Chordata > Aves > Gaviiformes > Gaviidae > Gavia > Gavia stellata. The sequence continues at coordinate 43,386,068 of NC_082600.1, forward strand.
AAGCTGTAAGCGAGGTGAGATTAATCCCTTCCTTAGTGCCTGAGTAGAGCAGGGACGATGCGGTTTGCCCCGATGCACAGCAGCCTGTGGCAGAGCTGGGAGCAAAGGGTCGTGTCTCTGAGCATCAGCCACTGGCCAGCGCTTGGGATGTCTAGCTGAGATTGGGATTGGGGGTGTCCCAGTTCTGGCAAGAGCAGGGTCCTTATGGCAAAACTTGTAGAACTAGCTACAAGGTATAAAGAAATACAACCTCGTAGATTGCTTGCATTTTGACACTCTTTCCATTGAAACCTTCCTTACGCCGCAGCAGGACACCTGAGTAAAAGGCATTGCTCCAACCCAGAAAGGGTGCAAGCTGGGATATCTGGATTAAGCCGGGGATCTGTACCACAATCACGATGCTGAATGGATTAATTGGTAAAATCGGGTTGTGCACTGGGGATTGGATTTTGAGCACCCTTTCAACTTTGGGGGATGGAGAGTCTAATGCAAGATTCTGGTTTAGGCCCATTCCTAACAAAATCTGGAGCGTGGCAGCAAAGGTGGAGGAAGGAGTGTTTTGAATGACATCTGCCACAACTAATGAACTCTTCGTAGGTTACAAAGCATTTCCATCTTATTGTTTATACATTCAGAATGCTCCAAAATAGATATTGCGATTAATCAATAGCTTTTAAAATATGTCTGGGTTTTATTAATTCATTAGGGGATCTCATAGTTAACCCTTGAATAATCAGCTTAAAAGCAGAAGGCAGATTTACTGGCATACGGTTTTACATGGACATTTTGCTGGTCAAATGCCAAGACATATAACAATTTAGATGTCCAGTGTGTTTATTATCTGGGATCTAGTAGAGGCTTTAGCCTTCAGTCTTGAAACGTACACAGTGGCAGCTCAAGTCTTTGGAGAATATCGCCAAACTGGGATGCTTTGTCTCATGTACTGGGAAACGTTTTATTCTGTTCATGATGAATTGTCCAGTGAAGGCACTTTGCACGATATATTGCACAACTGCTTATTTTGGTGGCTGCTTGTTTTCCCGTTTAAGAGTTTTGGCCACATTTTCATGTTGTGTTTCATTTCATGCCTGCTGCAGCCCCCTGAGGATGAGTGCTGCTTCTTGTCTCATTTTAGAAACAATTCACAGCTGATTAATTTCTGCTAACTCTTCAAATTGATGAAAACAGTGAGCATTCATTTGCAAGGACTAATTCCAGCTTTAAAGTATTCCTAGATGTAGCTTTTTTTTATTTGAGGTTTTTGGCAAGGCCTTTATGAGCCTTTTTCCTGGTCGTTTCCCATCCCTTCTCCCATCAGACATGGTAGCAGGAGTTGGAATGGGAGGGTAGTCTATGTCCTGTTGCCTTCAATTTTAACCACCATGATATCTGCTTTTTCTCAGGCCAAGTGTAGATGACAGGGCAGAAAAATCGCCAGGGACAGCATCCCCTACGTTAGCTCTCCAGCAGCGACAGCCACCAGTGGAGCTTCAGCAGGGAAGTAATGAGGAAGAGGCTGGAGATGAAAGTCTGGCAGGGATATGACTGCTAGTGCAAGCTCTGCTTGCTCCCTCCTGCCTGCTCTTCTTGCCTGGGGGGGGTCCAGTTCACTGGTACGCTTAGGGCGGGTGGCACAGGAGCTATATAATCCCACAAAATATCCTCTCAAAATAACCTGTTTCAAAGTCTCTCTTCATCCTGCAAACAGCAGGGAAATGGTTAAAGGCAGGAAATACATCCACCTGCTAATGTACTTCTGTGGTTCTGGTGAGGCTCTTAATGAAGGTGGCATCATTACGCTCACCTGAGGCAAGGCAGCCCTGCCAGGAAGCTCTTCCTAAACCCAGACACAGGTGTTCCTCGTGATGGAAAACACTGCCCTGACCTGAGCTCTGCTGTTAGTCAGCGCCATAGCAGGATAACAGCGGTGAGTTGGAGAGAGATGAGCTGTGTGACTGGGAAGATGCTTATCCTTCATCTGTTGCTGGTATGGTTTTGCTTGGGGTTTGCAGCTGAGGTCAGAGATCGTGGGATGTGCTGGATGTTTAAGGGGAGGATAACCACTGGGTAGGTAAGGTGATGTTGCCTGTAAAGATCTCAGCATAAAGAATGATGGTAAGCTGAAAAAGGACATAAGACTAGGGGAAAAGGAGAAAAAGTATGGAGGTACTTTCTTTGTATGGTGTGGAGAAGGAGGTGGGACAGAAGGCTGGGTCTAAAGAGGTGCCCAAGAAGCCTGCTTTAGCACACAGACCTACAACAGCCCAGACTGTATCTGCTCTTCTAAAGGCAACAGTTTGTGGAAAAAACCCAACCAACATCTGCATGCCTCTGCTGTTCATTGGTTGGCATCAGTTCTCAGAACTGGTTCTTAGCTCTGACTCTTGTTTCTCTTCTTATTTACCAGATAGGCAAATTGGTGAAATCAAGCTCGATCTTAAAATTGCTATTCACATTACTTCCAACTGTGCAGGCATTCAGAGGCAGCTAGCAAGGGTGATTAGAAGATTTACAGAAATCACCATACTCTGAGTAACTGCAGCCTGGATGAGGAAATACCAATGAAAGCTGCTGTACAAGTACAACACTTGAAGAACAGGATCTTTCTTAGCAAAACATAGCAATGATCACAGTAAGGTTGAGGTTTGTGGTGTATCACCACCAAAGTGGTTTCAGTTCACTCCTGAAATAACAGAGATTGATAAGTTTTGTTGCTTAGAAATCTGCTGAAGAGTCTAAGCCTTGTATTGCTGTGGACTCCAAAGCACCTCTAACAACAGCCTCAGTACTGCCGTGTGTCTTGTAGTGCTTTGTGTAGAGCTTAGCTAGCCTGGAAATGTGCTGCCCGTAATCCTATCAGATACTGTTAAACCAATGAAAGCAGCCACCAAATTCTGTGTCAGTGGGTCACGGTTCAGACCAGGTTCCTGTGATGCCCCAAACTCATTCTTCTTTAATTCAGTGCTGCTGGGAGATTTTGGATACGCAGCTTTACAGGCTGATACTTTCTCTTACTGATGGATCCACTCCAGCACAAGCAGTGGCAGTGCAAGGTATTCTGTGCTGCTCATCTGATGTTCCTTTCTGCCGATGTAGAGGGGTAGCCGGTAGCATTAGGAAGCTTGTACTACACCCATCAGTAAAGGTGCTTGCAGGGTCTGCATGTGAATCAATATCCATTGGCAGTGAGGCAGAAACCATCCAATTCATTGTATGCAAGATGGGTAGTACCTATAGATGGCAGTGACTTTTGGTCACTAACACGTTTGGTGGTGACCTGGAGAGAAGCCACAAGCAGTTCCCTGAGCCAGCAGGCTCTGCTGGTGATTTCGCCGGAGGCTGCCGAGTTGCTGATTTCCAGCAGTGGTTAGGCTTGGGGCTTGTACTCCAGAAAGCCTCCGGGTTGGATGAAATGTGGAGCTCTCAGTTGCCAACAGGTGAAAGTGAATTTACTCTGCTTTCACCTAAAGGTTATTAAGAGACAGAAGTCATTGATGTGTTAGAAGTCCTTGGAAATTTGGAGTGCAAAGTTTGTAACCATACCTGGTAAAGCCATGCAGGGACGGTCAGAAGGTACCTGACTTTCTTTCCAGAGTTGTTGTCTCTATCCTGTCCTAATGCATTGCCACAGTAATGGGAAGAATTCCCCTGGCTGAGCTCAGGGCAGTGTTCCCCATCAGGATTTTCCCTGTTAGATCCTATTACTTTCTTTTCCTCCATCTAGGTGAGATCTTACTGTGTTTGGGGTGCTGGACTGCCATTGCCTGCTCTTGGGACATCTGCAGAGGCATTTGGGCAATAGGGAACAGAGCAGCGCCAAGCAGGGTGTAAGCCTAATTCAAACATGTGAATCAGGATCAATGATGTTTTGCATTGATCAAAGGGTTGTTTTTAGAGGTTTGGAAGAAGTTTTCCATAGAGACCTAGCTCTCCAGTGGCTGTGAGTAAGTGCTGAACGCTAGTCTGGCAAAGGAGGCTATTTCTGTGGAGATGAGATAACGGCTGACCATTTGTGCCAGCTATTCAGCAGGAAAGCAGCTCACAAATCGGAGAAAACTGAAGTATGAAAACTCCGGGAGCAATGACTGCTTTGCTGTGGCCATTTTCCTGGAAATCAGGTGCGTGGACACGTGGGAGTGTGCATGTTAGCATTCACAGGAGATTTCTTGATTAGACCTATCGCTTTCTCTCTCCCCAAACCAGGGAGTTGCTTTAATAAGTGGTCAGAGGTTCATAGATATGTGATGATTTCTGTGGAGTTTGGTTGTGAGCTTGCTGGTAACACCGAACGCTGAGTATCTCTCTGTTCTCCATGATCTCTTACTCCAAACGTGTGCAGAGACCCTCACCACATCGATACCATGTACATATCTGCACCGAAAACTCACTGCTCTTCCAGGACACTACTGGATACCGCACGGTTATAGAAGTCCTTCCCTTGCTCTGTGCACAGGCAGGGCCTGAAGCCCAGATGACATCTGATGGCCCTGTGTTATGCCGAAGGTGGTCACTTCTGCCCAGCGAATCTGTGAAACTTTCTCGTGCTTGCTGTCGTTTCCACGCCTCCCTTTGTGAACGGGCAGGTGGAACATCAGAAGATTTTAGGAGAGGAATTGGGGATGAAACTCAACTGCCCGTAATTCCGATCTGCAGTATTGTAATCTCTGGAGCTCTGCACAGGGCTCTAGTCCCCCCATCCATAGGAAAGGGACAGGAAAGGGCCACAAAGTGTTTGAGGACACAGAGTGGTGGCTCCATCCTCATCTACCAGCAGTTGGGTGAGGGACCTGTGAGAACACACGCTTTACCAAACCCAAAGGCAAGGCTTGAACAATGCAGTTACTGGACTGGTATGATGAGAAGAGACTGTGTGGTTAGCTCAGTGGCATATTTTCTAAGAAGACAATACATGAATGTTTAACCGGAATTATATCTTTATTGCTTCTGTCCATCTAGACATCAGAAATGTAGGAAACCACTGGAATAAACAAGAGCCACCCATTTCTTTGGTGCATTGCCACCCACACATCTCTACACCCACATGCAGTCATAGGCTATTAATCTTTACAGCAAGTTCCCTTTCGCTCCCCACCTACAAGCCCTCTCACTCAGCCCATTAACCTGATTTCTTTGAACCCCGCTTGTGGCCGATACAGCTATTTTAATAAGAGCTGTAGCTGCAGAGAGCTGATATTACCCTGAGATTACGGACGTGTTCTTATCACCTGGTGAGCCCAAGGCAGAGTTAAACTGAAGCGCGACTTAGAGGAACTGAAAGTGGTCTGTATGCGCTCATTTATGGTAAAGGAGAAGTTTGCTGAAAAAAGGTGGATCACCTGTGAGTCAACACCTTTACTTGCTGTCCTGGTGTGTCATACGCTGGTATCTGCCCGGCTGCGCAGGAAGGGCCGCGTCCTTGTTCCCCTTATGATTAAGAGGGCTGCCAGCAGGCAGGGTAGTACTGAAATAGGTACCTCACTTGGCTGCGGTCCTCGCCTCTGTGACCGTACATGGCAGGGTTGCGGGAGCCGGCTGAGCATCTCGCGGCTCCCCACTCTCTGCAGTGCTGCCATCCTGCTCGCCCTGCCCTCCCTGGGGGCTCTCGGGGTCCGGGTGCTCCGGTGTCTCCGGCTTTCCTGCTTCGCCTGAGATCAGGAGTGTTAACCTGGAGCAAATTTCCTGAAAATAACCTAGGGAAATAGCCCAGTGCAGAAGCAGGATTGCACAACGTGCGTCCTGTAACGTGGTCCCGTGGCCAGAGAAAAGCCGCAGCGTACAGCTTTCTCCAGCCTCTGGGAACAGATACGCGTCCCCCAGCCAGAAAGGCTGAGTGCCGCTGCCTGGGGCACCCTCAGCCCGTGCCCAGGCCAACCGTGGAGCCTTTGGGGGAGATGAGCTATTGCACATCAGCTGTACAAAGAGGGTTATACTGACATTGCTTTGCTGGGAGCGGAGAAACAGTGATGTAAGTACAGTGGATCAACAGATGCGTGGCAGCCTTTTCTGCTTTTTAGCTCTACCTCCAAGGAGAAAATTCACGCTTTCCTTTTCGCAGTCGCAGAAATGCAGCTGGCTCAGCCAGGGCCCATCAGAACACGGTTTTGTTGACTCGAGATTATTCATTTAGCAGATTTCCGTTGGAGCTGCTCACAAATGTGGGAATTGCTGGGTTAATCTTCATAAAAGATAGAAGAATTGGCAGCAGAAGGAATTTTTTGAAAAAGCAAATTGAAGTAAAGGAAAGAAGCGGGTGTGAAGTAAATTATTTGCACTGGAGTGTTTTCCTTTCTGAGCTAGCAGAGAATGTAAGGGTATTTCCTGGGGAGAAGAATGTCACATTTAGAGGTGTCCTTCCTTTACTAATAGAGAGGTGAAAATCCCTAACAGTTGAACATTTCCAGCTCAAACATGCCCATTACTGGCAGAAGAGGCTCTGTGATTAGTACTTGCTGGCCCTTTGGGCCTTCGGTTTGGTCCCCACATAAGTTTAATTTGCCGAAAAGAACAAAGTTGCAGTACAAATGATCAAGGAAGTTTTTCCAAATCGTGTTATTGTTTCGCATGTGCCTGAGTAATTCCTGTGGAGAAGGAAACATGAACTAATATAACATATTTATTGCACAGCTCAGAGAATGCCGCAGCAGTTGCCAGAGGAGATTTCTGTTCATAAACCTGCCTACTGGATTTTTCACGTGAGAAAAGATTTTCTAGGTGGCAGCTCGGTTCAGCGCCCTGCCCCGTCGGCATGGCTTTGGGAGCAGCTGAGCCCACACTGCTCTTGAGGTGTCCTGAGGATCTTCATGCTACAGCAGGAGCTTTGGGTCCGAAAGGGTAGAGCTGATGCAAAACTTCTGGAGGGAAAGGGTCAACAATATATGAAATGAGAACAGATCAGTGGATCTCTGTCACCTCCCGAGTCTGAGCAGCTAGGTCAGGGCATAGCCTTTTTGGCAGACTCTTCTGAGTCTGGTGGACCCCTAGGTATTTGCCTTGTCTCTTTGGCCCTTATAAAGCAAGCAGAAACAATTTTTTTCTGTCGTTATAACAACGTTCAGCTCAGAACTGGCTTCAGGACCTGGAGGAAGAGATGCAAGGAGTTCTTTGGGCGTCTCCCAGATGTAGCTGATATGCTTATTTGAAGAGGGCGGATGCATACCTGAAGAGGGGGTTTAGACTTTCTGGCTTTCGCTGCTGCAGCCTGCTGCTTTTTCTGGTGGGCTTGGACAAGTCTACCCTCACCTTAGCTTCAAGTCTAATTTGCAAAGAAAGGGTGAAATACTGTTTTTAACAAGAAGGTTCTGTATGTTCCTAGGTCCCTCATGTCTTGCAGTGGGTCTGGCTTTGTTAGTATTGGGAGTCTTGAGAGATGGCCTTATGCAACCTGGAATGACACTGCTTGAGAAACGTGTCCTACACGAAGTCTCCAGTACTTCTGACTGCTTTCTGAGTGAAAAGCATCATAAGAGCAGTTTTTCCCCTTAGATCCGGAAAGCATAACCTCCGGTGTGAGCATGCCTTGCGTTGTGAATGTGACTCTGTGTGTGTGCGTGCGTGCAGGGGAGCAATGCCCTCAAAACTGCCGAAGTTGAAGTTTGCGTTGAGCGTATGGAGGTCTCTTATTAAATTGCAAGGGTGACTTTCAATGCGTACAACAGAGCGCTGCACAAACTGCAAAGCTTCTGTCCCGGTCTGGACGTCCCTCTGATTGAGGTGCTTTGGCAGCTGAACTTAGGATTGTGCCCATTACAGAAAGATCATCAGCCGAGTGGTCAGGGCTGGAGCCAAATGGTGACGAATTTGAGCAATGTTGATATTTGGAGGTAGGACCAATTCAGATTCCAGGTTTCAAATGCTGGGTGTGGAATGTGCAAGACAGTTCTTAATCAGCCTTCAGTCCATTGTATTTCTCTCATTAATCCTCCAGCGCAACTAACCTTCACAGTAGGTGGACTTTTTCCTTTTTCCCTTGTCACACATCTAGGTCCCGCTTCATGCCCACTGTAATTATTTGTGAAATACAGCATCTTTATGATGCCCTGGTAGTCCAGAGACTCCAGTCCGGGGCAGGAAATTCCCATCATTAAGGGTTTGCTGAGCTCTCTCTCTCCAGAAAATGACATTTACTAATTACATCATTTTGATGTATATGATACCCAAACCAAACATGTTATAAATTAGCAAAAGCTCATTTGTTTCATGAAAAGTATTGTTCTTCTTTTATTCAATGACCTTTTTGTTCCTCTACATCCTGGACCAATCAAGTGCCGGTGCAGTCGCTGACTTCTGAGCACAGACAATAGCTTATTCCGTCTATTCTGTTCAGATGACTGTAGGAATAGGCAGTCACTTTGTCATGTGGAGACTGGAGGTTGTATAAAACCCTTTTTCCCACCATTTAGAGAGAGTCTGAATCCTGAGAGGAAAACCCTGTCATAATAATAATAATAATCCAGAAGCTAGAGCCCATTGAAGTTTTCTCAGCTTTATGATTTGGGTGGGGTTGGAATGCAGCCCTCCTCAGCCGAGGCTCACTTGAATTTTTAGGGCTATAGCGTGGATTGACTCTCTCTACAATTCTAGCAGCAGGTTGCGTTTTTTTCAATGAGCTGTATATGAGTTTCCACAGCGAAACTTCAGCGCTCGCAAATGTAGCAGGTCTAGGGGCTGACTGGTGCAAGCCTCTTGCTTCCTCCTCCAAACCTTGCGGGACGCGGAGTGCCCTTCTCCTGCGCACTTGTCGAGCGGCCCAGCATGACGGTCCTGGCTGGGCTGGATGCCCTCTGAGCGGCTGTCGTGCAAACACGCAGCCGTCATCGGCCACCTTCTCAACGCTGCGGTGCCCATTGCCTGTTCCTGAGGCATGGCAGAGGGCTCTGCTTCACGTAAAGCATCCCGTGGGAAATTCCCCTGGGAAGGCTCCGGGCGGAGAACAGAAGGAACGGGGTGGTGGGGGAGCTGTCACCACAGCAAAGTCCTTAGGTGCCTTCTGCGAGTGGCCTCAGCGAATGCCACCGCGGGACCAGAGCGAGGGGAGTCGGGGTGCTGGGGAAATGGGGGTGAATGATGGCAGGGGCTGCTGCTGTGTCAGGAGGCTCTGCCTGGCAGTGTTTCGTACCATCCTCGCACCGAGGCACCTCGTCCGCGAGATCCCCATGGCCAGCCAGAGAGGAGCGGTGTCCAGTGGGACCTCTGGGGAAAGGTCTGAGCTCGTGGCCGCCCCATACCTGCAGCCTGCGCAGCCCCAGCCCACAGCAGCCCTTCCCCGTGCCACAGGGTCCCAGGGAGCAGGCAGGGACAGAGCGAGGAGGGAGCAGAGGCAGGAGGAGGACTAAGACCTCTGTAAATCCCAGGAACGGCAGCAGCTCTCCAGTGCCACCGCTATCCGCAGGGGAAGCGCCGAGACACGAACAGAGAGGCGTTACGTGTTTGGTGGGGCTAGGAGAGGGCTGAGAGACCTCGTTAGCATCATTCATATATTTCTGAGCGGTCATTTAATGCTGTTCTTCTTCCTACCAGCCCTTTTGGAAGGCAGTGTGTACCATTCACAACAAGTGTTTATCTTCCAGCTTTAAAGACAGACGTCAGAATATTTCCCTCCTTATTCATGCTCCATCTTTTCTCACAGCCCAATTATTCATGACATCACCACCTTTTCCTCCTCAGCCCCAGACACAGTGTTTCTGTGGCTACAATTTCCTGGACAAGAATTTCCAGTTTGCATTGTTGGGGGGGGAAACCGGAGGGAAAAAAAATGGTTGTTTCGTGTGGAAACATTAAATGAGAAACACAGCCATGGAAAACTCAGATGCGCGCACACACACACACAAGCACACACGCAGAGCAACAACAACAACCTCCACCACCAAGGTTATTATAATTAATTTAAAATCTGTTTAGAAAAGGGTTCCTTTTATGTTGGACGGGCTCTTTAAGCAGCTCAAGAAGTATGAAAAACAGGAAATCAAACTGCCTCATTAGGAATTGACTCTGCTCAGTAATTAGAGGCTAGAAAACAAAACAAGGAAAAGCAGGTGGCGAGTGAGCTCCAAGCAGGCAGCTATTGTATCATTTCAATGTTCCGTGGGCTAACAGCGTTATTTTTTCAGAAAAGTGTTACTTCCATGAAGAAATGATTGTGAGAATCATCTGAAGTTTAATGGGAAAGTGCTGCTTGCTCAAACTCAGTACGGAGGCTGCTAGTTTGCCGCAGCCTGGAGTTTAATTCATAATTAGGCGGTATTTTTCTGAGTTTAAAAAGACAACTCTGTTTTCCAGTATCGACTGCTCTCCTGTGAAAATCATGTTAAAAGTAATTACTGAGCGATACCGTATTTTGCTGGTACAATCAGATGAGATAACCCCAGACGTTAGTATCAATTATATTTTCTAACAATAACCTTTGCTGAGCAAACGCTGCCAATGATTTCCAGCAAATATCTGTTTATGTTTTAGTCATGCTAGAGTAAGGCTTTTGCTTGCTGCACCCGCTCGCTACTTTGGTTTTGCAGAGAGCTCACTTCCAAATGCCACCCACAACCATTCGCCAGAATTTGAATTGTGTGAGCAATAGTCATGCCAGGGGTGGGTGCCCACTCTGCCCGTGGGTGATGGTCGCGGGGCTTTCTGACTCATTTCGCCGCGCCCCGGGAAGGCACGCCGTGCAAAAGGCAAACGCTTGTGGGGAACAGGGGCAGCCCTTTATTGATCTGTAAAATAAGTCTGTAAATAAACCAAATCTCTTCCCAAGAATGAAGCAGACGGATGCAAAAGATCTAAAAAAAGTGGCACAAACATCATCAAACTTTTTTGCGTGGGGAATAACAACGGAGGAAACGGGTTTCTTCGCATGGCTCTCCTGCGGGCAGAAAATAGAAGCTATTTTGTCATATGCATTTTTTTTCCAGTGGGAATTTTAGTCCGGGTCTCTAAAAACAACAAATACGAACCGATGATAAAGCATGAGTATTTACCTACTGTTTACTGCTGACATCCTGTCAGGATATGGTGCGGCTGAGCGAGTGAGTTTCGGCTCGAGATGGGCCTGGTGACTTTGCAGGATGAAGCCCTCGCTTGGGAATGTCGAGCGAACGGAGGCTCGCGGGCAGCCAAGCCGGGCGCTTCACAGCCCTGTGGTGGCCCGTCCCTGGAGCAGATGGAGGCTGCGGCCAGGGGAGGGAGGGCAACGCTTCGATAGCGTCTGCCGCGAAGGGTTAGGTGTGGGGAGGGCAGGTCTGGCGAAAGCCAGCTGCAATCAAAGCAGGTTTGCTGGTGTAAACAGGGTGTCCGTCAGATTAAAAATCAGCCTTCCTGCGGCCGAGCCGAGCCACCGGGCTGGCGAAGAGCCGCAATCGGCACCAGGCTGGCTTACGCCGCAAGCGGCACTGCGGGAGGGACTGCGGCCGATAGAGAGGTTTGTGGCCTCTGGCACATTTCTTGTCCTGTAACAAAACTCAGGTGGATGAAGAGGCAAGCGTCTGCCGGGTGTTCAGGTTTACGTGGTGAGCAGCCACCAGCCCGCTCCCCGCGGGGACGGCGTGAGCGTGGCGTTGGTCTGCCCGCGCCCTGGGTGGGTGGGCTCGGGGCGGGGTATGTGTCCCAGCTCTACAAAACCCGTCAAATAAAAAAAGAAATTCTATTGATTGTTATTAATAATGACTCCTTAAATCACTTATTCCTTCAGGCAAAGGCTTCCAGCAGCTGGGAGGGGACATGGCTGAGCCTCCGCTGTTTAGGAAGGGAGCTCCCTGGAGCTTTGCTGCCAGCAGAGACTGCGTGGCCCTTTTCTGCGCACGAGTTCTCATTTTCGGGCTGCTCCCTGTCCTGGACAGGCTGCTTAGGGAGGGAGGGAGAGGTTAGAGAGGGGATGGAGTGGTTCACAGCCAGCCCAGAGCTGCCCCGGGGCTGCACATCGCTGCCCGTGCCCTGCCTTGGGAGGGAGCTCTCTGCCAGGCAGCTTTTGAAACCAAACCCCGGGCTGCTTTTCTGTCCTGAAGACAATTTCTTGTAAAAGGTTGTAGGGGCAAATCCTCTGGTTTGCATGCGTGGAGGCCCCTGGGGTGCATTAGCACTATATACAGCACAGACATGCCGTATATTGCTTGATTTATCCACTAAAGAGTTTCTTGCTCCTGGCCCGCAGCCTGGTGTCATGGTCCGCTGGTGGAACACGGGCAAGGGCTGTGCCCGGTGGAGGAGGAAAGGTGTGGGACTGTCACCTTGCCAAAGGGTACAGGTGAGCATTAGGAATGTTCCCAGACACCCACGTGCTGTGTGCCCAGATGGGAAATGTGCCCCTTTCACCCGGCGGCTGGTGGCTGGCTCGGAGGCCGGCTCTGGGCTGCCGGGAACCACCCTGCCGAACAAAGGGACCTTGTGCTGGCAGGGAAGATCAGATGCGCTGAAAGCACCACAGATTGCCAACCTACCCTTGGCAGAATGGCCCCAGAAAATGTCGATGTGGATTTGACTGTGCTTTTCTCTCCCATCACCCTCTTTGGGGGGGTTTCCTTCAGTCAGCAGGCTTGCATTTCTTTCCCGTTGCGATACGTGCGTTTGCCGCAGGGCTAGAGGTTTCCTTACCGGCAAGTTGAACCCTATTCCTAGATCTATTGACATTTACTATAAGTGCTTGAGCTGGGCAAATAATCCATGAATATATGTTGACATTTCTAAATCAATTTGCTTGGCTAGTACTACACCTGTCTAGGGATTACTCTTTGCAAACATTCAATGGACTGACTTCTCCTGCCGTAAATATTCACAGAAAGCATCTGTCAGCATCTCTGAGACCAAATTTGAAACTGGCTTATAAATGTGTTAGGGTTGGACCTGCTTCTTTATGTATTTATTAGGGAGCAGATATAATTTCATGACTTAATTGCCTGATTGCAACCAAGCGCGTTACTTAAAACTGGGGGAACTAATATGGGAGGCCTTTGAACCCTACGTTGCTATGCTTAATCTACATGGCCAAACTGCATAAATCAGCATCACAAACGAACCTGTGGAAACCATAAATAACTTTAAACAACAACAAAAAAAGCTCCGAATACATCAATTTGTTGGGATTCAGAAGTTCTTAGCAGGCACGGCTAATGATTTCCTGTGGTTTCACAGCGCAGTGGCCGAGAGAGGGATGCGGGGGGGAACGCCATGCTGCCTCCCGTATTGTTTTAATCAGGCGCTTGTAGGTGGAATTTGTGAACTCCTGAGAATGAAAGTTTCCCAGCCCTGGCGGGGATCCAGGCAGAGTTTGGGCAGACATTGTGCAAACTTCCCCGCGCATCTCCAGGGGCTGATTTACCGCAGGATGAATGGGGTGTCCGAGCCTCCCCGCTAGCACGGCCCAGCGTCGCCCGCATCTCCCAGTCGCGGGGCAGGCGAGCGGCTGGGTTGCCCATCATCGCGGCTCTGCCTCCTTCCATCTCTCCCTTCTGCAAGAGGAGGAGGTATCGCTCCCTCTTGCAACCCAGCCTCCATCCTGATTTGCATCAGGCTTGCTATTTCAGTACTGGGAACCCCAAAGTTGCCGGATTAGGTTCTTTCGTTGTTTTTACACATGTCCCTTCGGGGCTGAGCTGAGCTGTTAAAAATAAGGCACTAGAAAGACAAATGGTTTCCGGGGGGGGGAAGGGAGAAAGGAAGAGGCTTAGGACAGCTGTAAAGTGCTGCAAGGTTAAATAAAACATTCGACTGCTTGTGTAGTTCTTCCTCATGTTCCTGAAACCACTGACGACCTGAAGAAGCTGGAGGAATCATTCTGCTTGCTGCGTATGTTTTGTTTTTTTTTTAAACTTGTTACACAAAACATTGTTTTTTCAATTTCAGGAAGTCTCTTGATGCCCTTTGGTTGATTTTGTTTTGCTTGTTATCTGGACAACTAATATTTTTTCCTGTTAGGGGGAAAAAAAGATTTTCCCAAGCAGATTAAAGATGTTTTTTAAGCATATGAATGGTGACATGGTTCACTTTCATTGCTTTGTTTATTTTTAATAATGAAAAACACCTTAATTTATCGTAGCAAGACGTCCATCCTGGAGTAAACCTTGAATTGAGTTTTCGCTTGTTGTTTCTGATTTGTTTGTGGCTTCTTATCTAAGAGAAGGCTGCGAGTGTTTTCTCATGCTTTTGTGAGACCGTGGCACGTGACAGAGTTTTCTTCACAGCACATCGACGTCCACCAGACCACGACAGCCACATTTGCAAGAGGGGTTGACTTTATTTGGTGGTTTTGAAGCGATTTGTTTATTCTAAAGGGGTTGCAATTAGCTTTAAGAAGGTAGGTCCATTCAGCCCCAATATTAAGAGGATGTTCGAGGTGACCTCAGTTCTTTTTTTAAAAACAATAAGAAAGAAATGTGCTCTGTGAGTGAGGTGCAGGCCTGCAAAAGGGCAGCCGAGGTACAGCTGACCAGGCTTATTTTTGGGAATGAGGACCCCCCGGGTACCTTGTCCCCTTCTTCGCAGCTGGGGCTGCTGTTCAGTTCCCTGCAAAGGCAGCAGGACTCTCTACTGTACACAACTACATCTTCAGGCTGGTGATCTATTTTGCACCTCCGTGGATATGAGGAAGACAAGGGGAAATCAGGCTGCTGGGCTTTAAAGGAGAAAGGCCAGAATTACGGAGGGGATAGGAGGGGGAAAAAAGTCATAATTGTATATTCTGGGTATGAACCCCAGAAGCTGTGCTGTGCACCACTGGTGAGCGGGTGCCAGAGGAGCCTGCCAGCACCTGGGGCAGACCCATGGGGACATCCTTCCCAGCCACGAACCCACCACCTCTCCCAGCCACGAACCCACCACCTCTCCCAGCCTCCGGGGCCACAGCCAGGCTGGCCAGGAGGGCTGAGGGCAGCCCGAACCCTGCACGGGGCTCCGCCAGCCTGGCGTAAGCCCAGGCGCCGCTGGCGAGCGCGACGGCAAACGGCCGCAGAGCTCCACGCTGTCAGGCGGCTGTAGGTGGGCAGGCGGCTGGCTCCAAGCACAACAAACGTCCCCGTTTGTCCGCTTACCCACCGGTTCGGAGGAAACCACTGGGGCTGTCCTGCCCACCGACGGCACAGAGGAAGCGCGGCCAAGATATTTTTCTTGGCGCTGGGACCTCCGGCATTACAGGCTTGCACGTGCCGCCTGACCCCAGCGAGCTGCCTCCTCCGGCGGCCGCGGCTCGTTTCCTCCCGCTCCGAAGGGGAGGCCCTGCTGCTCCCGCGTGTCGATGATGGCATTAGGTTCGTATGCACGTGGGTGATTTTCAGCTGAATAACAGCGCTGTTCTTCCCAAATTGCACTGCTCCTGTCCCTGCTGGAGTCACCAGTTTTCACCTCCTTCACACATTTTTAACAACTCGTGCAAATAATAACTTGAACATGTACTAAGGATCAAAAGCACAGAGAGGATGAGAAAATCTCATTTTGTGGAGAGAAACACATTCTCTTCCTCTCTGGTTTGAGTTACTTGCCCATGCTCCCATAGATATTTACATTGTACTCACTGCTGCAGTGAAATGCATTTTCTTAAGCCAGCCTACATGCAGGTTAATTAACCTACAGGCAGGTTAATTCATACCATCGATCTCAAGTGTCCTGTAGGTAGAAGGCAAGTTTGGGAAGCAGATGTAGATGAATTTCTTTGCAGAGCTTGCAAAAGAGGGTCTTCCAAAATGAGAGCTCGCGTCGCCCTGTGAAATGCCTGAGAGCAGAATTCAGCTTTTGCCTTTCCTGACTATCTAATAACAAAAGTAGCAGTGCATCTTGAGCAGGTGCTTTCAAGGAAGAAAAACAAAATCTGTAAGTGGGATTATGGCACAATTTCAGCAGTAACTAAAAGGATCTGGGTCTGCTGGTGAGAACAGCTGCACCTAGAGACCTCTTGGACAAACAGCTGGACCAGACCCAAAGGAGGGCTGTAATTGCCGCATTATTACGTTAGCCAACGAAACACGCAAGTTGTTGCGCACAGTATCTTTTCCAAATGATGGTGGTATGGCTACTATTTTAATAGCTCTTATTGCAGCAGTGGTGGAAAAGTCCTGGTCAAGACTGGAAACCTAGGGTATCGATTTCTGCACAAGTGCGGGGAAAAATATTAACAGAAGGGAAATATGGAAAACGAAGAGGGGCAAATGTCAAAATAATGCTGTGCCTGCCTGCGTGCACAGACCCGTGCTGCCCTTGCACAAAGGAGGACACACCGCTCCTGTCCGAAGGAGGATCCAGCAGGTGACGGTGCCGGGCCCTGAGGGCACTACTGGGCTGGGACGACCATGACCAGCCTCACCTGGGGCTTCCCTATGCCCAGGGACCCAGGGGCTCTATTTAAGCTCAGCCCGGGGCTCTATTTAAGCTCAGCCCAGGGCCCTCAGCCTCTTAACCTCTCAGCCTCTTAACCTTCTTGTCTTAACCTCTCTGTCAAACGCCTTCGGAAGCTCATTGCCCTGTTTTCTACCGCTGACTCATCCAGCCTTTCATTTATTTGACCCTGTGGCATGTGTGGGAAAAAGCTGAGAAGGGAGCGATGGAGCCTGGGTGGGTGGGGGAGAGGGACGGAGAGGATGTGGAGGATGCATCCCAAGCAGCAAACACCTCACTGGGGTCTCGCCGCTCATGCAAGCGGTTAATTGACGGGTTTGCTCTACAGCACTACTCATCCTCAGAAAAATGGACCACTTGTTTAATAACAGGAGAACAAAGGTTGGGGTAGGTATGGCCAGCACTCCAGGCATATAAAAATCAGAAAGGAAACCAAAAAGTTTTTGATGAGGTTTAAATGTGGGCCTTGTAACAGTGCTGGGAAATGATGAAACATCCTAGGCATCCATCATTACCCTGATTTCAAGACAATAGGTCTGAGGGCCCGCTTGGTGCAGGGTTAGGTCAGCCTTTCCTGCCAACCTTGCAGCCGCGGTGAGCTGTGAGCCCGAGGAGCCCCTTGTCAGGGGCACCAGAGGAAGCACCGGGGTGATGCGGGGAGTCGTGTAGACGACAGCTGAGTTGGTAACGCACAGCCAAGGGCTTTGAAGTGTGTTCCCGGCTCCTTCTCTGCTAGGTGTCTGTAGCTGACTGGCTTAGAGGGATGGCTTTGCCCAGAGGACCGAGGCTGATGGACCACGCTGTTGGCCCAGTCTAGTGCGAACCCTGGAGACGCGGGGCAGAGACTTGCTACGCTGCTCCCAGCACTGTTGTAGTTGCACTTGACCCGTCTCAGGTCCCTTGTTTGTTAAGCAAAGGTGATTACTCTTGCCCTTCTCACAGGACTGATGAGCTGTTGATGACTATAATCTCATTTGCTCAGTGCTGCAGCATCGCTCTGTGTGGACAGAGAGCTCTGGGGAGTTGCCTGCCTTGGCCAGTGTTCCCTCATCTCCTTGTTAGAAGAAAAGCCTACTTCTTGATTCCTCCAACAACCTCAACACAGACATACGTGATATTCCATGGTGAGCCTTGGCTTTGCTGGTCACCTTCCCAAAGGGCCATGGAGGGGTGCCTAGCCCAGAGCAAGGCTTGGCTTTCTCAATGGGATTTCGCAACGTGTTATTTGTTCTTGCCATACTATGCGGCTCATGGTAAATGAGTGACTTTTTGTAGGGTGCTGTGACACTTCTAGCTTAACCTGATGCTCAAACCATGTATCCTGCAGTCAGCTGGCTTGCTGGATGACTGGGTCAATCTCTCTTCCTCTCTATACCTCCCAGTGATTCTTATTACCTGTGCATGGTGCTTTGAGTGCTCCAGATGGAAACCTGCACAAGGAGGTGAGCAGCTATCGCTGCTCCCCTTCTGCTCTGGTGTAGGTAGTGGCCAGCACAGTGATCCCCATGTGAGCATTCGGTCCTGACCACAGCACCATGCCCGGTTCAGGGAGCACGAGGGACACGTCCGAGATCAGCACTGCATTCACTCTGTACGAGGCAGGCAGAGGAAGAGAAGCTTTAGCCAAAATTTTTTCTTCCATGAAAACCACCCACCGGGCTGCACAGAGCTCTGTGTGCGAGCGTGTGTGTCTAGAGACACAGGACGCGTGTTCCCACTTTAGCCATTCAAGAGCAACAGTGTAAATGGGCTCCCCAGGGAGCCCTGACTGCCTCGCTGCTGGAAGAGACACAGCTGCAAAGCATCATTCAGGAGGAGGAAGCGAACATGGGAGAAATGGAGGTTGCCTCAGATGCTTTTAAAAAGCTAGTACTATTGAACTCAGAGCTACTGTTTTCAGCCTAGTCTCCTCTTTGACTTTGTGGCAAAATCACACGACTGAGGTCATTGATCACAGCTGTACAGCAACGTCATTTTTAAGGATGCAGGAATCTGACTTATGATCCTGTGAGATCAAGTAGAAAGAAAATCTTGACCTTGAAAGGGGGAAAAGCCTCTAAACTTTGACCAGCTAACTGCAAAAACAGCTAAGAGAGCTAGGAAAAACCCTACCCAAATATATTCCAGTATGTATAAATAGGCTCTCTTTTCTCCAACGTTCTTCACTACAAAAGGAAATGTCATGTTGAGTCAACTTGTGACCCAGATGAAATGACATGTATTTGTTTATTTTACTTATGCTCCTGTTTACAATATGTTGCACTTGGTGGACATATTTTTGTGCATGCTGTTGCATTCCAGTATCAAAATTATCAAAAAGCATTTTTGTATTTGCTGCCCAAACTCTGGCTGAGGATTTATGTTTCTGGGTATCAGTCACATAAATGAACAAGCTCTGTGTGTGTGTGTACTTGTTAACTAAGAACTCACTGCTCTGCAAATTAAACCTAATTATGCATACAGAATAGCGATGAAAGCCTTTCTGCTTTTTATCAGCTACATGATTTTAAGAAGCAGGAGGAGATGGGTTTGCTAGCCGGGCCAGTTCCAGGAAAGTGTTTCGGTGGACGCTGTGCTGACATTTTAACCCTTTGTTTTAAGGTATACTATTTATAAGGCAACTGTAAGATACCAGTCCAAGGAATATTTGGGATGCTCCTTTTCATACTCTGAATGTGCTTTTGTTGCTCTGGATATGTCTTGCAAGTAGTGAGTGTGAACGCTTTGGTTGATGGTGGATTTTGTGGGCCACGGAGAATGCTTGCCGCATTGCGGCTGGCCGTTCCTGCAGCACGCTTGCTATGCAGCGTTGTTGCGGACTCCTGTTTGGTTGACGTATGCTTCACAGATGGGGATGCCTTCTAACTGCTTGGGAATCATCGGTAGCTGTTTGTAATGCATTACTTTATTTGATAAGAAGCTATTTTCTCACTAGCCACCTGGATGCTTCCCATACAAACTGCACATGTGAGGGGCTATTCATGTTGGCCTACACAATGGATTTCCTTTCCATGAGCATTCTTGGAAAGAAAGCTTTGCTCCCCAAATGTCTGTGAATAACAAGGTTTATGGATTCCACCTGAACAAAGCAATGGTTTTAGTAGCAAGAACATTTGTTGATATTGTTGTGCTGCATTTTCCCAGCTCCGGGTTATTTCAGTGGCCCACCAGCAGCTCCAGCTTTTGTTTGAGCATTAGCACATATATACAGAAAGGTTGGCTCAGGAGAAGGTTGTAGGACGGAGACCAGAGCCCTGGATTGTTTTATTGCAGGAATCAGATTAACTCATATGAGCTCATTCTCTGCTCTTCATTGCATTGTGTTTGGCAGTTCCTGCAACATGATTGCATCTAGGTTAAGTGGCATTGTTCTGGAGTCCGGCAGGGAACAATCCTGTATTGACTAAGCATGGGGGAAGGACAAGATGATCTCATAATTTTTCACCGTTTTTGGTACCCGTGCTTCACTTGTATGTCCATTCTTTTAGCTTTCTTCTCTGCCCAAAGGTGATAATTCTCCATGTACAACAGATGGGATTGCTCCATGAAACAGCGCAGTTTGGAGCCTGTGTGATCAACCAGGCTAGTGCATTAGGCAGAATGACTTGCCCTCCATTAACACTGGCTGCGAGAGAGACTCATCCCGTCAGGCACCAGCTTACGGGCCTGCTTTAAACGAGTGAAGGACCTGACTTGCTCAGCCATCAATGCTTGTACTTGTCAGCATTAGCTCTCCTGCTTCCCACCACCTCCGTTGAGTGCTGCTCTCCCGAGGGGAGGTTGTGGGAAAAGCTGCAGTGCACCAGGGCAGAAAAGCCCCTGACTGTACCAAGTATCATGTAGAACTTGGAGGATTGCATCATTCAGGCTCACCAAGGTCTGTATGAGCTTCTGCTGAGCAGAGCTGCCCTAGGAGTGCACTTGGAGCACTATCATTATGGACTTGGATTTCCCTGGAGAAAAAAGGACTGCCCAGACCAACAAAGGTGTTTGGACAGCTAACATCAAAGAAAGTCAGTTTCTGACACTATGAAACTCTGGGTCTTGCTTTCTTTGCTGTTGACACCCAAGCACTCTCCTTTAAAAGCCTTCATTGGTTAACAGGAAAGTGCAGCTTTCACTGATCATGTTGACCGTGCATCATAGATCTGAGTACAGATCAGGCAACAAGACTTGGTTAAAGGCCAGGAAAAATCTGCCTTGAACAGGAAAAGTAGGGAAGCTTGGTTTTGACTTGGAGGTGAAAGAAACTGAAAGATCGCAATTTTTTCTCTCCTCCTTGGAAATGCTTCTTAACCTCCATGGTGAGAGTGTTGTAGGAGCAAGAATGTAGGATAGAAGAGAGACCTTCACATATCACTCTTCCAAAAGCGGTGTTGGGTTTCCCCTAAAGATCTGGAGGAGCTTCCCCACATGACTTGTTGCTGGTGCTCTGTCTTCTTGGTTGCCCTTTTTCCATTGAATGGGAACATCCGTAGCTGTTGTAGGGTGGATGTTACGGAGGAGTTGACAGGCAATGGCCCTGGGACAAGTGGGATATGTGCGAGTCTGGCAAAGGGTGTGGAGTCACTGCGTGAGTGCCTGAGCTGTTTATGTGTACCCAAAGACTGCTCAAGCTGCAGGAGGGGAGAGCTACCCCCGGCTTTGTCAGTGGTGTGAGAGACTGATCATCTGCCCGTTATGGTGACCTGGGAGACTGTGATCTGCACCCACCAGCCCGGTGGGACCTGCAGCACTTGGGCCTCTGCAGCTTTGATGCACATAAACTTATCACTGAATCTTTTGGTCACAAAAGAGGAGAAATAAGCAGGAGTGTTTCTGTTTGACTTAGCTGGAGGCAGTTGTCGAAGGTGGATAGGCTCTTTGAGTCCTTCTGAAATTGTTTTATGGGAAAAACTTTGTTTGCCACCAGCACCTCCTTCCTCCATCTCAATTTCTGTCTGTCAGCATCTCTTTCTGTGCAAATCACAGTTCAGAAGCCACCAGAGTGGCTTCATCCCTGTCACACAGATTTTATTTTATCATTATGAAGTTTCAAGCCGTACTTCACAGCTGTGACACTCAGTGTCTAGGTGACATGTGGTGTGTGCCAGGCACTGGAAGGGGTCTGGGAGGGGTCCCTCTCCTGCCAGCTGCAGGACAGGAGTTTGCGCAGGTCTCCCTGCAGCTGTGTTTTGTGAATCTGCACATCTGTGGCCCGTGTGCAGGTCAGATAAACCTGCTTGTGGGTCAGAAGTGGCAGAGGTCCCTCTGGGAGCTGGCTGGGTGATGCAGCGCAGGGTGAACCTGGAAGGGTGGTAAGCCATGCTTGCCATTACTGGTTTGGGTTATTCTAAGAGGAGCTGGGTGACAAAACTCTGTCCCATGGCAATTTTAGAAAGATTTTTACTTTCTGCTATGGCACTGGCAAGCTCCAAGAATGTACCTTCTGGCCTGTTATAGGAAACTACAGATGCAATTTCTCATCCATTCACAGAGGCTTATCTAATTTGTGTTTAGCTAACGGCATCAAAATACTTCTGAAAGGAGACCAGTGTCATTTCCATGCTCCAGTGAGGGAAACTGAGGCATCAAGCGATGAAGTGATGGAGTCAAGGCCACCTGAAGACCAGTTGCAACCTGAGCATTAGGTGCAAATACTCTTCTCAGCATGGCCCCCCATGGCCTCATGTAGCAAATCCCAGCACTCCTCCCCTGCTCGGAGAGGGGGCCAGGGAGCTGAGCTTATCAGAGGCATTCCTGCAGAAAGGGAGAGGCAGGTTTCCTCGGGGTTGACTACAAAAAATACCCTGGCAATGAGGAGTAGGTGCTATTGCACAGGCATGTCAGAGGAAAGTCTGTTTGTGCCAAATACATTGGAGAAATTGTTTTGGAACGGTTCATTGGTGTGAAGATACGGCCTCAAAATAGTGTCAGGAGCAGATGAACTGTAGCGATACGCTGGGGACATGCCAACTGTCTGCATTAGAGAGGAGGGTGATGGATTAGGAAGGAACATGGGTGCATATTTTTCCCCAAATCTCTTTAAAACAATCCTGCGGGAGAGGACACTGTGTTCCCAGCCATGGGTGCTTGTCACGACCGCACTGAGGCAAGATAGGGTTGTACTGCCACTGGGCAAGCACAACAGAAATGCCCTTCCCCTTGGGTCTCCCTCGTCTCTGGTGGGCATCGGAAGATGGGTGGAAGATACTGCATGGGAGATGGGACCTTTGGACTATATGGAGCTTGAAGAAGCAGGTGAATCCTAGGGACTTGGGGAAATTTCCTGATTGCTCAGGTGGGATAAGGCATGCTGTGGACCCTCACCCAGAGGGAAGGGCTGTACAGCTACCCAATAGCCCAGCCCTGAGCACACCAGTGCTGGGGCGATGTGGCTAGAGGAAGGAGCAGGATTTAGAGGTTGCAGCCCCCCAGCCTCCCTCCTACAAGCTCTCCCTGAACACTGCCCTCATGCACAAACCCGCGGTCCTCATTGGCAGTGTGATGCTGCAGCTGCCATGAGAAATCCAAGCAAATCTGATAATAGCGGGGTGGAAAAAAAAGGCTACCCAGGAAAGAAAAGAGCCCTCTGTCACATGGGGGTTATTTTCAAAGGGTGGCATTGCTGTTTTCCCAGGCAACAGCAGGCTGCGAGGCGACTTGGGTGGGCAGGTGACCAGGGCGAAGCGGAGAGCTACCAGCTCCAGCTGAGATGGGGATGCTGTTTGCAATAAACAGAAAGCTCTAAGAGGAGGGAGGGGCTGTGGAGAGGGAGCTGGGGAGATCTCCATGGAGATACTTAACCTGCTGCAATGGGTTCCCTCTGGGATTGGCACTGATCAGGTCCTTAGGAAGAAAAGCACCTGGCATGGGCATGGCAGGATCCTCGCTGCACACGCTGCCCACAGCGAGGTGGAGCTTTCCAGGCCTGCTATTCAGCACACAAGAAAAATGGCATTGAAACAGTATTAAGGTTGGGACCCAAGCCGTAGAAAGCCAAGAAATTCAAAAAGCGCAGGCCAGCTGTTTGCTCTCAGGAAGGGGCCCGAAGCCCTGGGAGGAAGGGGAGTGGGCAGAGAGGAAGGGCAGGGAGAGGATGCTGCCTTTGCCTGGACTGACAGTGCGGTGGCTTTCCTTGTCTCTGAGGGTGGCAGAAAGTATCTTCTGTATTTATACTTGCTGTTATTACTTTGGAGCCATACTTGAGAGCGTGAGAGATGTGAGAATAGAGAAAGAGACTTTGCTGGAGGATAAAGGACTGGATGGTAATTTTGTGATTCGCCCTGAGGAGGGAACAGCATCTGTTCCTCTGCCTGGGAATATGGGCAAGATCACTGCATGCTCCCTGCCTGCTCCGGGCTCCTGGGAAAGGCCTGGACTAATACCTGCGGCTGAGCTCTGATGGCTTTGCTTAATGGCACTGAAGTAGAAGTTCCTCCCTCACTCCCTTTCCAGCCCTGCGGAAAGTGAGGATGTGTGTCCTGGTGTGCATTTCACCCGTTCATGGTTTGGGTTCATCCTCTGTCACTATTGCACCTGAGCATCCTGTAGCCATTGTGCTCTGCGAAGGGGAGAGGGGTCTGAGGCTGTGGTAGCTCAAGGGCAAGAGTTGGGCTGCTTACTTTAGGGTCTCAGAGGGTATCTGCACAGTGAGAAGACCAGACTCTCGACCCCAAGCTTACTCACAGCCAGTGTGCTGCAGGTACACCCATCATCCTTGGGTTCAGATATTTGTCCCCACTTTTCCTGAACGTCATGGTTTAACCCCAGCTGGCAGCTAAGCCCCACACAGCCGCTCGCTCACTCCCCCCTGGTGGGATGGGGGAGAGAATTGGAAGGGTAAAAGTGAGAAAACTCATGGGTTGCGATAAAAACAGTTTAATAGGTAAAGCAAAAGCTGCGCACACAAGCGAAGCAAGGAATTCATACACTACTTCCCATCGGCAGGCAGGTGTGCAGCCATCTCCAGGAAAGCAGGGCTCCATCACACCTAACGGGTACTTGGGAAGACAAACACCATCACTCTGAATACCACCCCCTTTCCTTCTTCTTCCCCCAGCTTTATATGCTGAGCATGACATCGTATGGTACGGGATATCCCTTTGGTCATTTGGGGTCAGCTGTCCCGGCTGTGTCCCCTCCCAGCTTCTTGTGCACCCCCAGCCTGCTCGCTGGTGGGGTGGGGTGAGAAGCAGAAAAGGCCTTGACTCTGTGTAAGCACTGCTCAGCAGCAACGAGAACATCCACTGCTCAGCAGTAACGAGAACATCCCTGTGTTATCAACACTGTTTTCAGCACAAATCCAAAACACAGCCCCATACCAGCTACTATGAAGAAAATTAACTCTACCCCAGCCAAAACCAGCACACTGAGGAAAGTGGGGGATGCTACCAGCTACTCCTCCTTTCCAAGCTGCAGTGCTCTCCCAGATGAAGTACAAGATTCATGGCATTAGAAGCAGATGAGACAGGGAGCAGCTGTATTCGGTAAGCCACGGTGCTTGTCTGGCAGGCACACATCTGAACGGTGCTGCCCTAGCATTTGGGGCTGTCCTGCTTGAAGGAGGAAGGGACCGAGGGATGCAAGGCTGCAGTTTCCATTCGAACTGGTGCAGGAGGGCGAAGGGAAATGACAGCGTGGAGCCAGCCCTTTTACCTTCTTTTTCCTAGGGCTGGAGTGTCAGCAATGCATACAATGAAGTGATGGTATGGGTTGTGCTCATGTGCCAAGTGCTGCGTCACATGGAGATGGAAACCACCGAATCCACCTAGCGTAAACAAAGGAAATGGAGAAGTGATTTACTGTAAAATTAATAAAAATGCGATCCGTCTCAAAAGGGAAATGCACAGACCACGCTTTGGGGTTTGGGAAGGGTCAACAAGACAGGAGGGGAGTAGGCTGGAGAGAAAGGTTTCCTCTGCAGCCTTGAGCTGGACTCACCCAGCGCTGTCCTGCTCTGGGGTCTCCCTTCCCGGGAACGGCGCAGCAAGCCGAGGAGGACAGCCCTGAGGAAAGGCGGCTTTGCTTCACGTCCTGAAGGTGTCATTGGGCTCTGCCTCTGTAAGTAAAAAGTGGAGAAGGACATGCTTCTTCACCCCTCAAGATATGTTTTGTAACCATTTCAATGACCTCTTGGTATCAGTACAAGGGAGCCCCAGGGACACTCATGGCCTTTCTCAGGGGACGCTGCTGGTGGAAAAACCACTGCTGTGGTGCCAGTCCTTGCTTGCCTTCCTCCTGGGCACACGGCACAGGGGAGCCGGTTCGGGAGCATACTCTTGTCGTGCGGGGATGCCAGAGCCAAGGGACTGGCTGGCCGTCTCGTGAAACCGGCTGACCAGAACAGGAGTCATTTCCCTTTTCCCACATTCCCTGCAGGAAGCGGCGGGGTGTCAGCAGGTTGCATGAGGTTAAACAGTCACATCTGAAGTGTTCCTCTGCCGTGGCGTATCTAAACCTCTGCAGACCTGTGCCTGGCCCTGCACACTGGCTATTGCCAATAGGGGTGTGAAGAAAAGCAAAATACGCAGAGGAAAAAGAAGTGAAAATAATAAGGGACTTGACCTTACAGGTCTTTTCCAACCCTAGTGATTCCGTGATTCTGGGAGCTGCAGGGACAGACACTGCCTGACTCTCCTCTTTCATCCACCAGTTTATTTCTCCTGAGTTAGTTAGGCAAAATTTCTCCAGATTTATTCCAGCAGAAGTCAAAAGGGGAGTGAAGCCATGAGAGAGACAATTACAATAATTAATTATAATTTGTATACTTTGCAGTTAGCTTGGCTAAATGATGTGTAAGTATAGACTTGACTGTTTGTGAGATTGCAAAGAGGATGTGTTCAGATGGGTGATGGAGGTGAACAGTTCCTCCTGACACCTGACAGGCAATGTATGGGAGAGTTTCAGAAGGAAAAAGGTGTTGGTGTCATTTAAAACTGCTCTGGTGGAAATATTAAAAACTAGTGTCCAAAGGAGTATTACTGGGTTGAGACTAAGCCACTTTGTCTCAAGATATTTTCTGTCGCTATTTTATAAAATTCTTGGTAGCAGGAGGTAATTGAAAGAGTGGACATCCATTTAAATGTGCGTAAGACAGATAAAGATCAGGGAGGAACTGAGAGTAATACTCAGAGCAGCCATTTATGTCCCTTTTATGCTTTTAACAGGAGACTCTGGCTCTTCATCATACTTCTCTTTGAATTTCTCCCTCTCCCACCACCCAAATTCCACCCCTTAGACAGCCCTCCTGCTGCATAGAAACTTGCAGGTCAAGGTAAAAACCAAACACACACACACACACGCACACGAAAATACCAAAACCCAGGTCCTTTTGTTGCTTTGGTAATGTCTGTGGCTAGAGGACAATCAGATCTCACCCTTTAAGGCATCCTCTGGCCAGAAGAAAATTGTTTCCCCAAACCAGCCATCACACAGCAACAAAGTCCACGAAGTACTTCCCGAGGGAGTTTTCCTCAGAGTCCCAGGTCTGTCAGGCATGGGACACCAGTGCTAGCGGAGGGATGGTCTGAACAGAAGTAGCAGTGGGAGCTGCCCTCAGGACTAGAATGGCTTTTGGAGGGCCTTAGTCTTGACAGTCATGTTATGTAGCCCAGATGTCCCCTGATTTTCAAATGTTATCTTCGAAATCTCCAACACATCTTCATTCTTACCCCCATGACAGTCCTCTAGGCTCTTCCCCTTTGGGCTATTATGAAGAAAAGCTCCATAGGGGGGACAGAAAGGGATGAAAGAATGGCCAAATTTGAATGGATAGACTCTTTCATGAGCAGGTCCAAAGCAAGAGCAGTAGGCCACTGGTTCAGTGGAAAGGCTTGACTCAGGAGATGTAGTCAGCAGATACCTGAATTACTGATTTGCATTTCCCCACGAAGAGTCACTTTTCTGAGCTCTGGCATTGCACAGAACCTTTAAAAGCGACAAAGTTATGTAAACTAAATGATTAATAGACGAAAGAATTTTTACATTATTTTCAACACGCTGTTTCTTTTATGAAGCAATGCCAGCTACTAACGCAGGCACAACTTTTTCTGAAAATGCTGGATAAATGCCTGCTCTTACTGGTTTTCCACACAGCTGGAAAAAATTCCTTGAGTGGAAAAGTCCCTGGGCAGACAGCATATATCAAAAAAGATCCTCTGCGGATGCCGTATGAGCATGCACATCTTCAGAGCCTTTCCCAGAAGCAGGCTGGACCTGGTGAAGGTGCATTTTTGGGGACCTGGCTCTGCAGCACTTGCCCAGAGGGGCTCAACAGAGGCTGGGGAAGAGCTGGGCTGGCCTTTGCTGGAAACAAGAGCTGTCCACAAGTGGCCAGGCATTGCGTTCACAGAGGATCTTCCACTGAAGGCACTCCTTCTCTTGAAGGACATCTCCTTTGGTGCTTTGGAGGCAACCTGCTCCCTATCCATACGGTCTTCCTGCAACCTCATGAGGTCGTGCTGGGGTCCCCTGGCATCATCCACCTCAGGACTTTGCTTTCCAGCAGGCTTGGCCCTGTGCACCATCCTGCATCTGTGTGGGGCAGGTGGCATCCCAGATGTGTTGTTCTTGAGTGCATCACAGGGAGGTGAGCAGGTCTTGGGGTCACCATGCCTGCTCCGAGCTGCGTGGCAGCTGGGGCCATAGGGCGGATGTGCATTGCAGGACTGGGAAACAGCAGGATCTGTCGTGACTCTTCCTTGGGCAACAAGGGAGATGCAACGAGTCATGAGTCTGGATCTGATTCATGTCCTGCCTTGGGAGATGCCGGCTGTGGGCTGCCCATACTCAAGCTGTAGGGAATTGCTCCCAACAGGTAGAGTGATTCACGCAAGCCCCATTTTTATTTTTTTTTTTATTTTCACCCTCTTCTTTATTTTCAGTGTCTCCACAGTACTAGAAATAGTTTTGCTGAAGCATTTTGGTAGCTCCCTGACCCAAAGAGTCTTGAAGCAAAATCTGCTTTACTAGTTCAAAATAAAACCATTGCTTCTTGAGTCACAGGGGAATAGATGGGAGAGGCTATCTTTAGTAGTCTTAATGTATTGTAGTCTTTTAGTGGTTTTGTTCATTTAAATGTAATTTGGCATTAAATATAACTTCTGCACATAGCGTGGAAAAAATGGACGCTAGGATTCTTTTTCAGTACATAGAACCTTAGATTAATTGACCAAAAATTGTTGCTTGCACATAATCTTTTATTTCCAGACCATCATATTTTCTAAAAATATATGCAGGGCCCTGTGACAAATTGTAATGGCTCCAGACTAGCTCTTGTAATGAAGCTGAGGAGTTCTGTTGAGCAAATCAACTATTTCATCAGCCTGTATTCATATTATAAGAAACTACACTGTAGTATGATAAACTCACCATCTGGTCACTTACTGCTCTACACATCTGTGTTGTATTATCAGTTTAGACCATGACGGTGGGTTTCGTCCCTTTTTTATTTAGCGGATAGGTGTTTAGTCTAAGTCAGTTGTCTATGCTTCCTGGTAGACCATGGAGGCATCTTCAAATAGCAGTTTAACCTCTCCTCCCACTGCTAACACCATTTATCTTGGGATGGGATGAATTATCCTTTGGAAATACCTCTCTTTCTCCCTCCATTGACTTTAGAGAGTGAAAGATGACTGGCCTGGACCAGATGACAAGGCGGCAAATGGGCTTGGGCTGTATCAACATCTCCTCTGGTTCTCTGTGCAGTGAATACGAATATGTGAGTATCAATATGTCTGTTAATATCTGCAGAGAAGGATGCTTTAAATGCACCCAGCCAGGCGCAGACTGTCAAAACTGAAAGCCTATAGCTAGCAACCTAAAGGCTTTATTTAAAATATTAAAATGCTAAAATAAGAGCCTGGCTCTCGAACTCAGGGGAAAGGTTCTCACTAATTTCTGGCTGGGGTTTCCCCCGTTTCCAGGGGTGCTGTGCACTCACAGTTCAGCTGCTAATGGAGGGGGTTGCCTGAATAAGTATTATGGACCAAGGAGTCTGAATTTGGCCCCATTGTAGAGTCATTTCCTGGCAGTTTTCCTTTCGTTGTGTCTCTCACAACGCTGAATATCTCCCCAATTTTCTAAATTTACTTTCCTTCCCTCCTTTTGTGGAGTGCATTGTACAAGGCCCTGGTTATGACAATGTCCTTTGGTTTCAGGAAATTCTCTGAACATCGTACCAGAGCAGTTGCTGCTGTTTGGTGTGGTGAGGTCATTTCAAGAGAAAGGTTTTGCAACACGTGCAAGTTTTGTTTTGCCTGGGGATGGGCGGCCAGGTCTGTGAACTCCAGCCAGGGCACACGGGGAAATGCCGGTGAAACCTGTGCAGTACTGAAGTCTCCTCAGTAGGAGGAGTGAGCAGAGTCCCTCAAAAAGCAGATGGAGTGGATGCATTGCCCAGGAGCATGCAGTAAGGAAAACCAGATTACCTGGAAAGCACACAGCACAGAGCTCTGGCAGCTTGTGCTTTATGGCCAGTCATGGTCCTGCCCACTAGCAAACAATTGTCTCAGTAAAACACAATGATTGAGATAAGTTTTCTTAAGATGTCTAAGTTTGATTCTTGCCTTCTGTCATCAGTGGCCAGTTAAACAAAAAGATTTGGCAATATCCTTGTTCTTTAAAACCAGTAAAGGCAAGGGTGTGAACACTGGGTCCATGAGTATGGCTGCCAGGGATCTTGTCTTCTGCGTTCAGAAAGGTTATCTTAAGGTAAAACTAATAGGGGAAGTATGTGGCACACAGGCCTGGCCATAACATGGAGGTTACTAAGCGCATGTGGCCCATCGTGAAAGGTTCCTGTCCTCCATGGGGCATTTGTGGGAAAGCCCCACCTGACTGTGACCTCTGCTTCCCTCCGTGCATTCACTCTGCCCGTGCCGGCCTCCTGGCTCCTAGCTCCGTCAGTAGCAGGCAGGCTTTCAGAGCAGTTTAAACAAGCCATTGAACGACACAGGCCAGTAAAAATGCAGAATTTGCTGTGGCGATGACTCTTACCCAGCCCGCGGTTTCCATGAAAAGAAACTTCTGGTTTTATCAAACTCGTACTTGTCCAGCAAAGCACCATGCAAGAGAGATCAGCCCCACAGGCTGAGTGGGGATCCTGAAAAAAAATATGTGTTTTCCCAACAATGAACAAGACAGACACATGGATAGATCAAACTGGAAGTATGTGAACATATGTTAAGCCTTGGCTAGATTCAATGGTGCATTTAGTGAGACTCAACAGAGAGTAACACATTATCTCCTGCCACTGAGGCAGGCAGAAACTATTCTTCGCTGTTTCAGCAGTCTAAAACATTACGTCTGCAGTTGCGCATACTTTTCAAAATTTGGCCCACAGTCTTTATCTGAACCTGTCTGCCCAAATTTGCAGAAGTTCAAACAGGTAGAACCTGGACTCTCACCCAGGGAGGTGCATCCCATGAGCTGCGGCCACGTGGGGTGGGATGGAGCTGCCAGCGATGCCCAAGTCAGGGCTTCAACCAGTAGAACCTGTCACTTTCAAGTTATAGCTAAAATAAATACATTATGATGAAGCTAAACAACAACAAAGCCAGCTTCTGATGCAGCTGAAAACAAAACCAGGCCAACTCAATTCGGAGAAACCCAGAGGCTGAGGTACAGCCTTATTTGTCTCTGGGTTTTCCATCTGGATCAGAGAACTGAGCTGAAATGTTGCTTCTCTATGAGAAACTGTCCCTTCCTCTGCACCCCCAACAACAGCAAAGCGAACAATGCTTCGCATTTGTTGCCAAATCCTATTGTAGCGTAGTTTATTCTTGTCTCTGTGAATGCACTGGCCTTCTCCGTACTTCCGCAGTGCAAGTTCCCTCTGCTAACAAAGGCACCAGTGCTACTGCAGGCTGCCCACCAGCAGTTTAGCACCCCGTCATCTCATTTCTTACGAGCAAGGCCCAATGTGATGATGCAATAAAAATGCAGTTGTCTAATGCAGGGAGCCCCAGGGTCCCTCGGCTGCAGCTTTTCCTGCACTGGCATGCAGTGCTCCCGGAAAGCCGAGTGCAGGCGCTGTCTTGGTGTATCACCATCGAGAACCCCTTGGTGTGGGCACGGGTGAGTGGTCAATACCACACGCTGGAGAACGGCCAGCTCACTTTTCCCGTATCTCACTTCTTAGTGAATCCAGTGAAAACTTGGTATGTTTCCATCAACAGCCATCTCAAAGAGTTTATGACTCTCCAGATAGGCCAAGGAAGTTTATAGCTTGCTGTGATAAAAAAGTTCATGAGCACAGACAAAAATTCTGCATTTATCGCAGACAGTTCACAAACAACAAAATTGATTTTTATTCATCTGTGGGGTGAAGTGAGATTCCCGCACAGCCTGATCAGTACCTCGGCCAACCCTTGGAGTGTTCCTTTAAACAGCCCTCTGAAATTCCCAGAGCCACTGTCTGAAACCAGCACTTCAGTGTGTGACCTTTGCGAGTTACGGTAGTATTAGGCACTGGGCCACTCTGATGCAAGTTCCGCGAAACCTCAGACCATTTCTAAACTTCCATATTGATATATTTCCTGGTTCCAGTGGTGCATAAAAGAAACAAACCCCAGAAAGCCCCGCTCTGGATTTTCCCTTGCTCTCTTGTGAATCTTAAATCCATCACGTTACTTGTCAGTAGCGCCCGTGCTATCACACAGGTTCTGTCGGGTGTCCAAGAAGAGCTGCCCACCTTTCACTTGCTGATGCACTCAAAGCCCAGGAGGGAGTAGCTGAAGGCAAACTTCACCATGCTTCCTTTGCAGAGGTTCCATTGCAGTGACATATTTCTTTTTTTTCTCGTTGTCTGTACATGGCAGGACTTGATCACATTACATTTTGTCCCAATTCAGTTTCCTGAGGTGCATCTTCATCAGTTTTACATTGAAGAAGGACAGCTCTTATCCTTCCCCCCCCACCTTGCGCCTTTGCAGGTCTAATGCATCTTTCTGCTTGCAGAAAACATCTCTGATGCCGATGAGCTCACGCAAAGGAAGACTCCTCCTGGCACGGGATCCTATTGGGATGTAATCTCTATGTTGAGCTTCCTCTCCTTCTCTGGCATGTAGCTGATAGCCACATCTTTGTGTCCTGATGACTCCGAGTAGCCAAATTAGCCCTTGTGAGCATGAGTAGCTAGCACAAATAGTGACCAGTCTGGTACCTGACCGGCCAAAAGTGTGAAAGAGCACAAATCCTGCAGTTCTGCTGTGTGTCCACTCATATGTGGGCTCATATAATTCAGCTGCTAATGACTTTGAGGCATTAGTACCACATCTTTAGCCTTATCTCCTTCTTTCTTCACACCTCCAGGTCCTTCTCCACAACTTCAGGTCTCAGCTCTCCTGTGGTGCATCTTCTTCTGTGGTGCCGCTAGTGGAAGGGGTCCATAGAAGGTCCTCCATGGCGTATGTCAAGTTAGGTGTGATGAATGAGGACCTTGCTTACTACATCCTTACCTGCTTGGCACTAATGACTCCCGAGCCTAAGTAGGTGGATGAAGAAGCTGGAACAGCCCAGCCTGAAACTCAGGGAGGGTTAATGCAGCTGCACATGGCTGGCAAAGGAATATGGTAGCAGGAAGAGCCACAACAGTGACCCACTTGTGCATGGGGGACATATGGGGATGGAAATGCTGGGAGAGGCCATGCTGGGGCTGAGGCCAATATGCCTTTGCTACCACCTCATCTTCCCTCCCAGGTCAGACCTTGCCACAGCTTTCAACACCACCGGTGTTTAATGACTTGAGTTCTCTACAAATGAGGAGGTGGGGAATGGGAAAGCAAACAAGTCCTTCCTTCACCCTTTGTACCTCTCCTTGACCTCTTTCCTGACCTTTCTCCCTAACCTCACCTTCCTCTGCAGGAATATCTCACCACGGGCAGTGACAGTCCTCGCCCCACTTGGGCTACGCTTGGTGCGTGAGATGTGCCACAGCCACCACCGGCTTCCTCTGGGCACCGGCTCGTTGCAGCTCAGTGTCAGGTGGGAGCAAATATCCCTGGGAAGCCGTGTGGGGTGGATGGGTGGCAAAGGGAAGTGGTGGAATAGTACAAAAGACAGATGCTGTTTGCACATGGTGGAGCTTCTGGAGGCCAAGCGTACTGCGAGCACCAAGGACATCTTGTCCTCTCCTGTCCACCAAGTTCCGTGTGGGACACAGCACCTCCTCCTCAGTTCGGGGACTCGCTTAAACTTTCCCTACGCCACATCTGAGGCCAGCAGCTCTCTTGTTCCCTTCATTCCTTCCCTGCTCTGCAGCATAACGCCATTGCTGAAGAGCTTTTCACTTCGGGTATTTTGGGAGTAAATAGGCAAAGTATTAAAGGTTTGCAGAAGTTTCTGTGTTTTCTAATTCTCCCCTTCCAAAAAAAACCCAACCTACCTATGTAAACCTTCTGAAGGGATATGTTTTTGTTAAAAAATTGCCTTCGGCCACTGTCCAAAACAGCAAACCACAAAGAGAACAGTTCCGCGTTAGAAGTGAGTGAGTAGAGAGGGCTGGGATTAGTGCCGAACGCATGATTTGTGGTTATTGCCCCAGCACACTTACTTTGCCTCACAGTTTACCACGCAACCCCAAATATCTTTGCTTCTTAACTTTTCACAGACAAAACAGGATGAAAAAGATTAAAAATCCTGGATCTCTCTTCTCAGCTGTGGAAAGCTTCCTTCTCAGGCTCACGTTCCACTGAGTGCGAGCGCTCGGATCGCTGCTCCCTGTCCGAGGGAGCAGCGGAGCACCAGCTCAGCACTGGCTGGGAGGCGTGTGGGTCCTCCTGCCGTGCTTTGGACGTGTCTCGCTGGGTCTCAGCCATACGCTGGAGCAGGCCTGTTCGGTACACGGGTATTGCAACAGGACGGGCTTTCTCTATATAAACCTAAGCTGTGGTAGGAACTGAGCTGGAATTTCTCCCGGAGTTTTCCCAGCCTGCTGCTGAGCCCTAACTGCTTCCAAGAGACGTCAGTGCCTTGGAGATACAGTCTGGGACAACTACTTGAGTATTTCTTTGTAAGTATTTTCTCTCGAAATATCTGATATTTGCTGCTTCAGTTGTCTTCGGTGCTCCGTTGCTTTCATCACACGGCGTTGTTTCTGTTCCCTAACTGGAGGAGCGAGCCAGCCTTTTCAGCAGGACTTCCCAGGTTTTCAAACCTAGAAATTGGTTTCCATGAAGGTTTACACCCACAGTTTCAGTGCTGGGAAGGCTCTCGCTAGCAGGACTCGATCACAGGACTCTTTCCAAACTCCCCAGGGGCTCAATGCCAGATAAAACAAACCAAAACCAAACCAGAATCCCTTTTTTTTTTCCATCCCTTTCCAGTTAGGAAAGGTGAGATTTGCTATGACCAAAGGACTCCGCAGCGCAATTCTCCTAGAGCAGGCAGGGAGTCTCTCTCCACCCCACCTTCCCCAACTCCCGGTTCTTCACCCCTGTCGTTCCCTTCTCCTCCCAAAAATGCCTGTGAGACAAGGCTCCCCCTTTTCCTCTCACTCCACCACCCAGCCAGCACCTTCCCGCCCTGAAAGGTCAGGCGCTCTGAAGGCAGGTGCCTTGTGCGCTCGGAGGGAGCGCGGCGGCACGGGGCCGTGGCGGACAGGAAGCCTTTTACTCTAATTAGTCTTTGCAGAAGTTTGGCATTTCTCCTCGGAGCGGTTTCCCCACTGATGAGAAGCACGTATCCAGCTCTTCCTTCTCACCTCGCACGTCCCAGCCTCCCGCCGTCTCCCGCTGGGCTGCAGGGATTCGGTCGTGGATCACGTTGCTCGGAGGAAGCAGGCAGGGGATATGTGAGGAGATAAACACGGTTTTCTGACGCTGGCAGGGATTTCTTTCAACTCAGCCACGTTTGCGACCTGAACCTGGATCATTTTTGCTACCTGCTCCCCCTCGCCTCCTCCCGCCTGGCCCGGACTCGCCAGGCTTTTGTCTGGTTAATCAGTACAACTCCTTCCAGGGCTTCCTGGGGGCTCTTTGGCCGCTGGGTTATGAAGACCCATGAGTTCATTGTTTAAATTAAGTTCTTCTATATGGAAACACCACTGGTTTCCCATATGGTCTTGGCAAAGCCACCATCCGCTCCCCACCTAAATTAAATTTCACTAATTGAATTAGTTACCATTTTATCAGCTGCCGCTTTGCAGTAGTTTGCGAACCCCCAGGGGCCCAGGCCACGCGCAGTCAAGAGCTTCCCCACCTCACTCTCTCATTTATCATCGTGACAACGCGCAGCGCTGGGAGAAGCAGGGGGGTGGAGAGTACCCTGCCCTTCCCAAGCATCCCAGCCATCTCCGAGCATCCTAATGATTGACCTCTGTGAGTGAAGCAGCCCTGCGCTGACCCCGGGCTGCTGAAAGGAAGCATTCTCCCCTTTGTAAAAATCCCCCTGCGACGGCGGCGCGGGCCGGGCTGAATGCAGGACTGTCAGAAGGGAAGCCCCGCGCGCGGGCAGCGGTGCCCTGGGACATCACAGCTTCCATATGCCAGGGGACTAATAGCGACAGGCCTGGGCTCAGGGGACAACGCTGCCCCGCCGGCCCGCGGGAGAGAAAGGGAGAGGGGGACACGTGGAAAGGGACCTCCTGAAATGGGTCTGCCAGCGTCTGGCAGCGGAGCGTGAAGCGTGTCACCTGCTCCAGCCCCTGCCTTCCCTCCGCAGGCACCGGGGGCTCGGCTATTGTTGTATCCCGGTGGGATGCTGGGGATGCGGCGGCGGAGCGGGTGGTGGGCGCCCAGCACCGCCACGGGTGCTTCTGGCTGCTGGCCTGTGCCCGGCTGCTCAGGGCTGCGGCAGTCCGCAGGTGCTGGGGACCGCTTGGGAAGTGTTGGCTCTCAGGTTACAGCTTTTGGGGGAGCTCTGGGAGGGGGAGAGGCAGATAGAAACATCATCACCCCATGCTTCCCGACCCACTGTCACTGCACCATCGTCTCCTCTCTGCAGGGAGGAGAGGGATGCGCAGAAGCAGCAGGCAGGCTGGAGATGTAACCCTCTGGACTCAAAATACGAGGAAATGCTTTTGAGGGACACATCGGCACCGCCTAATGCTTAGTGGTGTGGGAATCCCTCTGTGGTGGAAACCAGGGATGGTAAGGCCAGCAGGGCTGTGTGGGCTTAGCAGGGTGAGTTTACCAACCACGTCAGTTTGTATTTAGACTGAAGGTAGACACCTTCACCTAATTTAGATGCTGCCAGACCTGAGTTTGCTTTGCAGATGTGGCAGAGACCCGCTGGTAGTGATGATCAGGTTAGGTATCTGCAGGATGCGCCTGAATAAGAGCGGCTGGCTCCTATAGCCAAACTCCACTGCTTCCAGGATAACCTGTCAAAGGGTGACCTGGTTTTCCTCTGTCGACCTGTGCTGCAGAAAGGGTGTAGACGCCTGCGAAGGGAGGGAAGCCGAACTTGAGAATGAAGCTGCTACTCCAGTGTTGAGCAGGGTCAGCACCCTTCTGCCCATAGTCACCCACCCACTTGCCTTTCTGGGACATGTACTTGCAAACAAAACAAAACAAAAAATCTGTTAAAAATTTTTCAAAGCTGAATGTGCATTTCATTGAAGTCTGGCTAACACCCAAGGCATCATATGTCCTTGATAAAATACCGACTCCTTTCAGAAACCCCGCAAGGGTGTTTGAATAGCTGAGAAAGAACAGTCCCAGGAGTACTCGCCGGTCTTTCATGCTCAGCAAGGGGTTGGTGCTTCTTTTTTAGTACTACTCACCAATTTATGCCCCCTGACCAATTTTAACATTTCCTCATAAATCATCCAAAAAATACATACAGAGGTCACAGAAACAAATGAGTCAGAAAGTGTTCAGAACAGATTTCTTGGCTAGGAAGCGGGATATCTCTGAGCTGATTACCGGTTTCACCCTTCCGAGTCATGCTGTAGGTTTTTACCTGGCTTTTTGCTAAGACGTATCTATTGACTCCCATTTTTTCCTCTGCAAAGAGACTTTAACAAAGATCAGGTGTTGATTTTCAAAGCAGACCATAACTGCATTAGTGAGGTTATGAGATAATGAACAGAATCTGTGGAAATGTGTGAAAAGTCCAGCACTCATCAAAGCACTACCGAAGCAGAAGGGCTGAAACCCCAGCATGGCTCTGAGGTTTGGATCTACTAAAGTGGTGGGAATGGCAATATGGAAGTGTCCCAGCTGGTGAGGGATTTGGAGCAGCAGCTGCAGCACCAGCATGGAGAGGAGGGTGTTGGGCCAGTGGTGGGAGCAGGGAGCTGGGGTGGAGGGAACGGGCACCTGGGGAGGGACAGCTGGCTGTGGGGTGCTGAGCAGGGGTGGTTGGGACATGGGGCACTAAGGGGAGAAGACGCGGGATGTGTACTCCAGGTGGTACTGGGATGTTTAACCAGGCTGCCTCGCAAGACACTGTTATGAGCCTGGGATGGAGGTGGCCTGTGTGTCCCTCACCTCCACCACCTTCTAGTGCATAATATGCAACAGGTTTAAATGTGACTGAACTTACGTGCAATCTCGGGACACCCCAGATGCATTGTTTTAGGCCTGTACTGCACCTCTGCTCTCTCCCTGTCCATGCAGAGCTGGTGTTGAGCAATCCCCCAAATGTTTACTTTGCTTTTGGAAGACAATGGAAATTTACTCCAGAGCTTTACCTCATCGCTGCTGGGACATTTGCGGGCAGCAGTGTTTCCAGCACCGTTCTGGTTCTTCCTGTCTGGCTCCTCCTGTACCAGAGGCAGCTGGCTTTGCAGCAATGTTATTTTTTCCCCAATTTCATTTGAATCCATTGCCTCCAGAACTGCTGTGAAAACTTCATTCACATCTTCTTCTGAATTTGCATGAGCCAAAACATTAGTCATCGAAACCTCCTCTCCTCCACGCTTAACAAAAGCTCTCCTTTTCCAAGGAGGAGCCCTGAGGAGCCAGGGGCTCTGCATGGGATCACATCCCCTCTCCATGTGGTGCTGGCTGCGGGGCATCTCCAGGAGGGAGGACAGACTTGCCAGCATCCATCTGCTAGCTCCATCTAGTGAGAAGAGTACCGCGGTGTCTGTCAGCATGGGGACATGGGGCCAGGCTCCCCCACCCTCCCTGGGGTGCCTGGCAGGATCACCTTGGCTTCTCCAGGTCCCCAGATTGGTTGCGCTGGAGGATGCGAGGCTGGCTGGAAACCAGCGAGCAGAGAGTCACTGGGGCTGGGGCCGCAGCAGGAGGTGGAAAGGAGGCATGGGAGCAGGACAAGGCACAGTGCGCTGGCCCCATGGAGTCCATGATTTCCCCCCTGAGTGAGGAGTGAGCTGGAGTATCTCCCGGTGGGCTGGGGGCCAGAGTGCTCCTTCCAGACCTCTTCTACCAGGATGGTGTATTTACAGTGTGGATGCAGAGTGAATCTGGTCTTTACACCGGGCTTGGACATGTGTTAAACCGTCGATATCTTTCTGCTTCTTGGCACCATGATTTTATAGCCATCAACATCAACCACTGCCTGTCAGACATAGGTGCCAGCAACAGGAAGTTCATCCTTCCCCTGGACTGGCTGTTGAGGACAGAGATGAGTGCGGTGAACCTAAATCCACATCATCTGCAAGAGAAAGATTGTGCTTTAGTGTGAGTCTTTTTAGGTCTACGCCGGTTGAACAATGTCCTGGTCCTTTTTATAGCAGGCACAACAGGTCACTGCACATCACCACTGCACAGAGTTGCACTGTTTCCTGGGGGAAAGAGGTGGTTTTGTGCTATCCAGAGAAGACACAGTCTTTCCTTTTCCACTATTGGCACTCATGGTTGGCCTTTTGGCAAGCCATATCCCACCAACTGCCTCTCTTTCCCTGTGCTTATTAGGAGGAAGGGTCTGAAACTGATTTGTCTTTTCCCTTGGCTTCTGAACGCTTTGGGTTCAACCATGTTGCTTTTCCAATCTCTAGATGAAGTGCATGAGTTTTAAGGGGATCTAATAGATCTTAGTAATTTTAAATTCTGCAATAGCATGACAAATCTGAGGTTAAGGTTTGAGACTGGGACTCCTAGGATATTCTTGACTGCTGCTGTTGGACAAGATTGGTGGAAGTAGGGATTTATCTGGGATTCCCTTTGTTCACTCCATGACTCTTTGCTTTAGCCAGTAGATTCCTTCAGTGACCGAGATAAAACTTCTCTGTATGGTATTTATTCCTGCCACCTCACTGCCTGTTGAACTCATCACTTTCATGGGAATGGCATCTTGAAAGACGGTAATCTGGGAAAGGCGTGGGAATAATCACAGATTAAATTCTGGGTATGATGACCTAATGTGACAATTTGGCGAAAAAAGGGCCATACTGTCCTCGTGGTGTGCAAAAGGGGAAATCAAGGTGTATCAGGAGGGCACAGAGAGGATGCACTTCTCTGAACTTCAGTGGTGGGAACCACAATGGCATATTGGGTTTGGCTCTGCTAGCCATGCTTGGAGAGGTTGAAGGATGCTGAAAAATTACAGATGGGTCAGATAAGAGCTAGAAGAATAAAAAAATCTGCAACACGAAAAACCTGCTTTTCAGTTTAGCAAATATTATACTCCTTGAAAAAGGTTAAGAAGTGATTTTATCTTTGCCTATAAAAATCTAGATCAAAAGGAAGTATCCGATATCATTGATTTTTTATTTTTTTTTCATTTAGTCAACAAGACTAATACACTCTGCTGACTGGAGGTTTAAGAATCTGAAGCTGGAATAAAGGTTATGTTTTTAAGAATAAGCAAAACAATCCACTTCATTTGAGCAATCTGGGGAACTGCAGTGTTATTTATAGATTACATTCCTCTCTGCAATAGAAAAAGAATCATTAATCTTTTTTTTTTTTTAAGAGCAACATTGTAGTAATTCCTATCTCCTTTCCAAGCAAAAGCAGATGATTTATGT
Source organism: Gavia stellata (assembly GCF_030936135.1). NCBI lineage: Eukaryota > Metazoa > Chordata > Aves > Gaviiformes > Gaviidae > Gavia > Gavia stellata. Next base: position 43,426,236 of record NC_082600.1, read on the forward strand.
GTGTTTTGAAAATCATTCTGTGTTTGGTGTCTGCAACTACAGAGGATGAGACTGTGTGACTCAAGAGGTCTCTTATTTTTCTCTATATTCATGCCCTCTCAAACAAAGGTATTGGGTTGAAACCTTCAGCAGTTCTCAGATTAAACAGCGAAGGATTTTTCTTCCCCCTCAGGCCGTTTCATGGTTTGGCGAAGAGGAAGCCTTGTGCAAAGCTGACCTGCGGCAGCCCCGCTCTCCCATTCCCTCTGCTTGGAGCACATACTTGGCACCATGTCACGAGGCAATGGAAAAGAATGGCAAAAAGTCCATTTTGTCTACCCGAATAGTCTTCCACCAGAAGGAGGAAAACTGTGGTCTTATGTCCTGTTTCTGGGTCACTCAGGTGCTTCAACCTTGAAATTTCATTTTTCACTGTCACCCACCGGTTTTCACCCTGCAGTGTCTCTCCTGCATGGCTGCCCGATAGAGATTTGAGGAAACGCAGCACATACCCTCACACTAAGAGAAGCATTGCAAGAATGGGAAGATTCCAGGAATAGGAAATGTGGTATTACTCAATAAACATTAAATGACAAACACCCCCTCAAGCCATAGAAGAAAAAAAAGCCTTCATTGACCTTTTTGGTACAAAATAATTAAGAAAAGGGTGGATGATTTGAAGACGTTTGATGTCCCTCTCCAGTGTGAATACTGGATTTATTTACTGGAATGTCTAAGGCTCAAGCTGGAATGAGGGGAAGCAAGAGCGGGGCTTTCCTCCATGCATACTATAAAGGAGAGAAGTCAAGTGTCTTTGCATTGTGCAACACATGATTTCTGTAACTTTAATTGAAATGTGCGTGCAGGGCTGGGGGGTGGGGGTGGGGACGGGAGCTAGATTGTGTTGATAGGATATTGCTTAGAGAAATTCCAGTTCCAGAAGCTCTTAACGAAAGTATTCACCATGAGGAGGGGGAAGGGTTGGCAATGAAGGCCTTTTTTCTCTATAACTCCCATTTGGAACACATTACGCTCTTGCAACATGGGATGGATAAACATTTTATTAATGATTAGATGGAGACCAAGAGCTGAATTTGTTTGCATTTGATATAGCAGTTGTTCTATTGACCGCATGTCTTTACTCTTGGGAAGAAGTAGCTGTTAAGAGAAAGCACGTCTCTTTTTGTGACAATGAACTGGACTGCGTGTGGAAAGGAGGAACAGTCATTTGAACTGTGCCTGAAACCACTGACATTTTACCTCTGTGCCAGTTTTACTTTCAGAAACCAGCTGTCAAGTTATCAGGCTGAGAGATGATAATTTCAATCTGCTAGGTTTCCGGTGATACACGTGCCAAACATCACAGTATCATCATGAACTAAGATCCAACGTATCGGAAGCAAAAGGAAAAAAAAACCTGTAAACATGTATAAATAGGTAAATATAGAAGTGAATTATTGCACCTGGGCTGATGCGAAAGTGCAGGAAAGCATCCAGATTTGCCCTACATAGGGATTCCAGCATGATCTTCTGTGTCTTTTTCCTAAATCAACCTTTTCATTTTTAAGCCGCGGTCCTCAAGTTTTCAGGTGCTCTTTCCAGCTGCAAAATCTTGCTTGGAAGAACCACATCAAAATCTGATCTTTCAGCTGGCTGCCTGGACAGGCGGCCCTGCTCCCATTTGTCCTGGCTGGCTGAGATGGGGAAGGGATCCTCCCAGAGAAACTGCTTCCCGTGTAACCCAGCTGGGCTCTGGAAAGGGCATGAACAAATGTGTTTCTCAAGATTTTGCGCCTGGGGCTCTCCTACTGAAATTTTTAGGAATTTTTCCTCTACAACTGAAAACAATGATTCACCTTTTAGATAGGAAATAATTCACTGGCAGTTTTTGAGCTGGAATTTCTCTCGGACTCGTCCCGCACTGGGATGATAGCATTTACAATTAGCATTAGCAATTTTTAAATTCAACCCTCTGTTAATCTTGTAATTTATTTTCTTTTCCAAAATGAACCATATGTTCTTTGCTGGTTTTCCCGTTATACTGAAGATGTGTGGCTTCTATGGAATATTTGCATTTTGTCCGGGTGCTAAAGTTTACCCCAGGTATCACAAATAGTCACAAACTGAATTCTGAGCTCAGTAAAGAATCTAAAGCTCCCGAGGATGAAAAACACTGCTTTTTGATAAAATTAAATACTTTATGAGTAGCGGTAACTTTCCTAGACGATGCTCTGGCAATGCGGAGAAAGGTTTCATCTGCTGCCTCTCGGAGGGATTTCCTCCCTCCCTGAATCAAAAGGGGAGAGCGTTTTGAGCAGCCTGAAGGGCTGAAGAGGGCTCCATTTTGAGTGAGACCGGCTTTCCACCCTTCAGTGTAAGGGGAAGTCTTGTTCCTCCCTTATCCAGGAACAGGAATGACTCAATGTCAAGGAATGACAAGCGATGATATTTGGGATGAGATAGACCGCAGGATAAAATCCATGCGCGTGGGGGAGACTGTTGGATTGAGAACAAAACAAGATAGGTCAAAGAGAAATGGGGAGGAACATCTACAGACACTCATCATTGCACAGGAATTTCAGATGTGAGGCTGGAAGAGGAGGTTATACATGTGGCGTGGTTGGGAAGGATGCAAAGTGGAGAACAGAAAAGTTCTGCAAACTGGATGGACAAGGAGAGTAGATGGGGGAGCTGCCAGGGTCACAGTGACAGAGAAGCTGCCTTTGAGCTGCCTAAGTGACAGGGCATTCCCAAGACATCATGCTTCCTAAAGGAGGCATTGCCTCAAGTGAGAGGAGAAAAAGTTGGGCATATCTCAAACTGGCATGTGGGAAGGACATTGGCCAACGATTCATCCAGGCCAGGCATATTTCCAGGGGAAACACAGGAGATGGAGGCAGATCATTTGGGCAGGCTCTCCAGTCAACATGGGAAAAGGGTGGAAAACAGGGGAGTGGGAGAAGTTCAGGTACCTCATAGGGACAAGCCAGACGGCAACGTGTACAGCGCAGATTTGCTGGGGCACTGAAACGGAAACTATGTAGGGGCAGTTTACAGAGGACTGGATTCAGACCTGAGGAGGGTGCAGTGATGAAGGCCATATAGTTAGGCATGGTGTCTGGGTGTGCTCAGAGGAGCTGGAGGTCCACAGTTTCAGACCATTTGGCCTGGCAGTGCCAGCAAAGTATGGGGACTGCTCTTCTGCACTGCAGCTGGGAAGGGGGTTATCACTTGATTTCTCTTAAATGGGTGTGAGCTACGCTTGTGCCACCATCTATGGTCCATAGTACCACAATCAAAAGGAAGAACTTTCTATAGAAGATGTTCCTCTCTTACTGACAGCTTGCCTACTGCTTTCTGTAGATTTCAATTGTTTAGCTGCAGTGACTGCTAGAAAAAAAAAAACAACAAACCCCAAAGGTTAGGAGCTGCTGCCAAGATATTTGCAAGCTGTATGAAATGCCAAGGGCTAAGTGATGTCTTCTGGTGTCCTCACTAAAGAAGAGATAGGGTGTTTTGACACTTTGTTTTGAAAGGGAGCTGGTAGTCAGGTCAGCGTGCCATACAGACAAGCTAATGCAAAGGTCGGATGCCAGGTAGCGCGGATTGTTGGAAGAGTTTTCTATGGCATGATTCCCACTGAAGTTTGCAAGTGCAGGAGAGTAATCTTATGTGCAGGGTTGTGAACAGTCGCTCGTTAGCTCTTTACCTACTATTGTGCTGATAAATTAAGCTTGGAAAGAACAGTTGGGGCATTTTAAGCAACCTGGGGGCAGGCAAGGAAATGTAAGCAGAACCCAGCAGCCTTTCTGTTTCCCTTCTCCGGACATTTGTTTATAGCTCATTAGATGTATTAGATGATGGCAGTATTTTACGTGTCTGTAGATCAACTCATTGTAGAGGCATCTCAGAAATCCTCATCACCGACTGCTGGCTGGAGATCACATGAATGTGAGAGTTGAAGGGGAAGTGCAGTATGGAAGAAGAAAGCCAGTTCTGGAAGGCCTCTGTGGCAAAAGGAGGGATAACCTTTTCCAGTACGTTTCTGAGATGCAATGAAGGGTGAATGCAGAGTTATGGGATCCCAGCTAGAAGACCCCCACAGCCCATTTCCTACTACATCCAAAGCAGCTCCCCCTTGATACTTTACTTCTGAAGGTTTTAGGTGAGTGCCAACCTCCTCCTCAGCTATGGGTGTCCTGCACATACCCTGGCCCCTGGCTGTGCCGCGGCTCTCCAGAGCTGCTGATGGGAGAGAGGAAGCCAGTGCAGCTGCTGTGTTAGCAAAGAAGGGAACTTCCCCGGGGCTCGCCACAGCATCTTATCGGAAGTTCGTTGATCCACTCTCTGCAGTGCTTTCATTGATGCTCTTCAGGATCCTCTTTATACAAAGCCATCGGGTTTTTTGGGAGGAAGTAAGGAGGGATTTGGAGAGCGCTAGGCACTGAAGCTCCGCTACCCTTTTGAAATTGGCTTACAACATTTTAGCATTCTGGTTTTGGTCGAAAGGCTGGAGAAAGTCACAGAGAAATCATTGTGTTCCTTTAGTGCAGCTGAAGTTTACACAGCGGCCAACACTCCGTATTGTTTGTGGGAAGTATTTTCAATTAGGTGACGGGGCAAAGGAGAGATTTTTCTCTGAATTGGAATATAGTGTTTGTTGTTCATTTCAATTTTGTATTCCCACGCAGTTAACTGGCTCCACGTTTTGTATGTTCTTGCTTGTGATTTTTGCAATAAATGGGTGGGATGGACAGGCAAAGTCAGGTCATTCAGGGCTAAAGCAAGGTTATCTGCTGGAGTCCGTTATTGTGCTGGCTTAGGGGAACAATTCTTTTTATCCCGTATCCTGGGCATTGCAGAGGGGACCGATGGCTTTAAATGGGCAGAACAAGAGACAGAGGAATTTTGCTTGGGCCGTGGAAATGCTTGCATGCATGGAGGATGTTACAGAGCTAATGGGCTGGCCAGATCAAAAAGAGGGGAACATCTTTCTGACACCATGTGAAATCATCTATTTGCAATCTGACCCATAATAATTTAAAATAGATTCAAGACTTTCTGGTGTCCTGCTTCACTCTGCAAACAAGTTTATACATAGGGCTGACATCTTTGGGGATTAAATATTTTAAGCCTGGTCTTCAGTGGTTCTGACACTGAAGTAGGAAAGTAAGATTAAGGCTTCCCCTTGTCAGGATGAAGTAATGCAGCTGAAGAATAATAATAATCTAGAAGTGTCCAAACAGCTGCTGACCCTGCTTTCCAGCCTCGCCTGGAGTCGCATCCGTCCTGACTTTGGCAGGTAGGACAACCTCAATTAGAACAGCTTTGTCACCTTCTTGCTGTTATGTTACAAGCATGCTCATTATTAGGTATGTTGTCAGGACTGTGTTTTTTAACGGTTTTGCCTTCTCTGAGAGGAAGCACATGCAATTTATTAAGGAGGAATAGAGCCCTGTATACAAAGGAGTTTGGAGAAGACGTGACCCAAAGCTTCCCTGGTACTGTTCTCTCCTCATGTCTTCAGAGTTCTCCAAGTAGAGGATAGAGAACAGGCACTTTTTTCCTAGAAATATTGGTGAAGATCACAAGGAAAGAAACTAGGCACCTGGTGAAAAAATGACCATTCAGCCCCCAAAAGGATGCTCCCCCCCACCCAGTTCCCCAGGTTGTTTTCTGCATGCGGTTTGCTTTTTTGAGGCATTTAAAGACTACCAGATACAGACGACTGCTGCTGAGCGCACTGGTTACAGCCTGGGAAAGCACTCTCGTAAGAGCCCCTGGAGGGAGGCTTCCCAGCAGAGCTCTGCCAGCTCTGCATCCGCCGGAGGAGGGTCTCGGTGGGGTACCACGCTTTCAAACGGCAGCGCTCCACCCCAGGCTGAGGACAGGCAGCGGGCGCCTGGCAGAGTAAGTCGTCTTTCAGAGGCAGCCTGTGAGGAAAAGCACACAGTAGATAACGGCTGTCCCTGGGAAGGCTGGTGTATATCAGAGGAGTCTGTGAAATGCTTTTCCCTACTGTTTCTTTAATGTGGAGCCTGGCAGCCTCAGGATCCAGTGAAGCGTGGCCATGCTCTATAGACTGTAGACTTTCAAACTTTTTTGAACATCAGTAGATGATCCATCTACCCTTCATATTTTCCTTGAGAGCCTTATGGGTTCTAATGCCGTTTTTTGATGTCACTACCAACAGAGCTGCTGTTTCCAGGGCTGGAGTGAAATTTTCAGCTGGTCTGATACTTGTTTTCCCCTGCCAAGCAAGTGGACAAACCAATGGTCACAACGGACCAGGAGATGGGCTCTAATGTGGGACTAGGACAGGCGGTGCATAAATTAGGAGGCGGAATGGCTGGTGTCCCTCACAGCAGCTTCCCCGCACAACTGTCTGCCCCAGGGAAGCTGCTCCACGGCAGCATTTTCAGCCTCCTTAGCTGAAGGGGATTTACAGTGGGCACTACACATCCACTTTACATTTGGTCTACATGGGTTTAACAAGCTCACTAAAATAGATTGGTATTGTTTACCTCTAGGTAAAATAGATTGGTATTAAACTCATGTGCATCACTCAGAAATACTGTTATAATATTAGGGTAATATTGTCTTCTCTTGTTATGTGTGAAGGGATTACCTTGGCTGTAAGATAAGAGTGCTGCTGTGCAATAACCTCAACCGTGTTTGCTTCTGGCTGACAAAAAGGATCCCTTTTCTCTCCTCAGGTGCTCTGATCAAATCAGTGCCTGAACCAGATTTTCTTTGCTTAGTGCTGTTGCAAGCCCCCCACGAGCCCCAACCCCAAAAAGTTTAAATCCGTGGGGGTGGGAGCACCTCTTGCAGCTCCAGCATGGTGGAGGAGAGCTGGCAGCTCTGCTGAGAAGCTCGTCCATGAATGTCACAGTTGTGGTAAGTTGTATAACCACATTCATAATCACAGATCAGGATCCAGGAAAGGAGTGGTATATGAGTGTTAAAAGCTACGGTGCACTGGCTTCCCAGGGTTAGCCCTTTAGGGAATATTTTGCAAGAGTGCCGTTAGTGAGACGTTCCTAGTTACTTCAGTCCTAATCTAACTGCCTGGGAGTTCATGACTGTCCTCAGCACAGACGGATGCGCATCAGGTTCCCAGGATGGCAGTGACATCTTCATCGGGGAGCACGGGGGACAGAGGTGCATGAATCATTGGCAGCAGGGGACAATCCCAGTCCTAATCTCTGTTGGGGACCTCAGATATCTCTGAAACCTGGGAGTTTACATGGGGTGAAGAGAAGTATTCCTTATGGCTGTTTTCCCCAGTGAAAACCGCAGCAAAATGTAAAATATGTGGACATGTGAAAGGCTGGCGAAAGTGCTTATCTCCGGAGCGGCACATAGCAATTCTGCCGAGGTGGATATATAGCTGTCATTTCTTGTCGGCTGATACTGACACCCCGGCCATGGGAACGCTTCTTTGTGGTGCCATTATCTTTGAGTCCCTGAAATCGTTTCTGTGACTGAGCTGCTGCAGAGACCTTTTGTCATCCTGGCTGATCACTAACAACAATAACATGTAAACAAATACCGTTCCTGTAAATCAGCATTTAACTAGTTCAGGGGAAGGAGTTCAGGGAGACGTAGCCTAGAAACAAGATTTCATAGGAAGGCTTCTGTGGCTTCATGGTCTGACCGCCTCTGGCTCTGCAAGCGGTATGCCAAGCCCGTTGGGAAGAGCGTGCTGGGCATTCGCCGAGTGCCAGCATCACCCAGAGGGTCCCGGCAGAGGGGTCCAGCCCCCACCCGCGCAGTACGGGAACTGCTCAGCCCCTTGGTGGGAAGCTCCCCAGAAATGTGCAGGTTTTTTCAAGTATACTTGAGGACTACACCATGGGGTGCCAGAAGTCTCCTTGCCTTGTAGCTACAGGGCTTGCGGTAGCTGATACAACTACACTGATGTCCGTTCAGGGTATGTAGATACAGAAAGATGTGTTTTATTGTAGGTGTTAGCACCACCATCCCACGAAGCTCTGGCTGAGTCCTGTACTCACTCTGCTCTTGTTTCCCATTCCGGCCAGCTTTGGTTTTGCGTTTGCACTGTCTCCATCTTGGGACTGTGCAGGGTGATGCCACGGCACCCACCTGTCTTTTCCTCACTTGTGATGAAGGTGGAGGGGAACTGCCTCCCACACAGGAGGTGATTTATAAACTCAGGGTGTTTCTATTCTGGGATGGATATGTATATGCATATGGATACATCAAGTTTCACTGAAGAGGACTCTCTCTCCTTCACACTGCTTCTGACCGCAAGAACAAAGGCAAGAGAGAAGTTGCTTGAACATGCAAAAGGCTATAATATTTCTGTGGAGGACACATTGCGGTTCCTTTATGTGGTGCCTCCATTTGTCACCACTTATTTCCAGACAGTCCGAATTCTACGTGCCAATATGACTTACCTTTCCTGTGCTCCTCCCATGTTCTAACACAAAGAAACAAGACAGAGTCCTCACGTCAAGAGTTATTTCCAAACTGGTGCATTTTCTTTTCAGAGGCTCTCAGCAGAAGCAGGGAACAGCTTTCTGTACATGTCAGCATGAACTAGAACACTTCCTAGCTTGACCTGCTTCCAGCAGAGTAAACACAGATGCCTGAAATGTGAGTTAAAAATTGTATTCTGCACGTATAAATAATTTCCTAGCGATGGTAGTAAAATAACACAGCTGTGTCTCCTCTAGGACTGAAAGAGTCAGACTCTCGTGAGTAGACATACTGATTTAATTGGCTGCTTCTCTGGTCTTCTGCTTTCCTGAAAGCTGTTTTCTTACTGTGGAAGATCAACACAGTCATCGCTTCTTGGGTTTGGGGGTTTACGGTGTGCAGCTCTGTAGTGCTCTCCCTGGGAGTCGTTGGCTGCTGCCCTGTGCTGTACCCTGGGGTGACGTTGCCTTCCGGGCTGCGAGTACATCCACGAGGTCCTGTACCAGCAGATGTGGTGGACTCTCTTGGACTCGCTTTTTGCCTGTGCTCTGACTGGTCCAGAGCTGGATGCAGCCACGTACACGGTGCCCTGTGCCCAACCTCCTGCCAGTTTAGAGCAGGGTTGCCGCACCGCAGAGCCCTCTTGCTTCATTCAGCAAAAGCTGCGATGGAAGCCCCGTACGCTGGTGCTGCAGCACTGCCGAAGCGCTGCCTCCCCTGCGATGGCAAAGGGTGGACTTGGGCCCTTGCTGTCAGGGATCCAGTGCGGGTTTAGCTCAGTTGCCTTCAGCTGGATTGCTTCAGATATTCACAGCCGTGTTCAAGAGCAAAACAAGGTTCATAAGGCAGCTGGGTCTCACGGAAAGGCTGTTTTTTAGTGGTGTCTCAGGGGCAGATATGCTACAGGGCCTGGGGCAATGCTTACAGCACCGTCTTACATCGCTGCCCTAAAGATCCTCTGCTGGGGAGGAGGAAGGGGAAGGAGTTTCAGAGCTGGCAGGTATTCAGTGCCAACCCCCTCGGCTCAGCCAGGGCGCTGCTTTACTCGCCTCTTATCTTTATGTTAATCTCATTTTCTAATTTTTATGGTTAGGAAAAGGAAAATAAAACCTCAGAGATACAGAACACCCTGAACACAATATCCAGGCAAAGACACCCTTTTCTGGCTGACGTAAATGCAGCTTCTGGTGTTAGTTATATCCAGGCTCTGATCTTCCTCCATGTCAGCTCCTCACGCTATCTGCAATAAATATACATCTTGATTCACACCAGCGCAAATAAGAGATAGGGTCCAGCGATCCTGGCACTCCGTTTGTAGGAAAATTTTGGCCTGGCTCACATTTCATTTTTTTCCAGAGACTCCTGGCTGTGGTGGACTTCCACTGAGTTCATGCTCATCCATGAAGCGAAGGAGCTCTTTCCTAGAGCTGCATCTGCCAAATCATAATGCACTAAGTGGTCCTTGAGTTTCAGCATGACAGGGGAAATTCCCCCAAGTTTCCTTTACTACACTAGCAGAAGGCAATCTCACAGATTTTCACAGTTTTGGAGAAGCCCATGAGCAAAGAATTTACTAGGGAGGAGAGAACTCACGAGATTTCAAAGGATTTTTTTATTCCTTGCTCTTTCTAAAACTCCTGGGGTTTCCCTGGCGATGCTGCGAGGTCAGGCCGTGATGCTTTCCCAGCTTCTCACTTCTGTGACTCCCTTACAGCTGGGTACGTCGTATCTGCAGGCTGCAGGTAATGCAGACCCCGTGGTCTGGCTGCTTCCCTTCCCTCCAGCTGCCTGCTCCGGGGGTGCCTCCCCGGCCCCTTGGCAGCCTCACTAAGTAGCCGAAAGGCAGCGGCAGAGCCAGTGTTTTGGCCCCGGAGGCTTCTCCTTTATGCGACACGCGTCCTGTGGGCACCACACAGACCATGCAGAGGTGACACGGTCGCAGGTGAGCGGCCTCTTCAACACGGAGCGGGCAGCCGGAGCCCACTCGCAGCACACGCGTGGAAATCATACGCAGGAATTCCCAGTCTGAGTGTAGGTGAAACACTCGGTGTGACAGAAGCCACTTTCTGTTCTCTTGGATTTGGCTCCCTAGCTTTAGGCAAGAAGATTTCAATAACATGGCACCTGGCAGATAATGACCTATTTACAGGAGAAAGGAGTTGTGCTCCCCTCCCATGCACTTTCAAACAGGAGAAATACTTTCTGCAGCATCATAGCAATCTTGCCAAGCTGGGATAATCCTTTTTATAGCCAAAATTAGTCGACAGTGGCTCTCCAACGAGTGGAGTTGCCTTTCCTGTGCTCTCCACCTGCCCAGCCGACTACGGCGCTGCAGGCAGTCTCTCTTCACCTCCGTTGGCATGAAGAGCAGTTGTCTCTACTGGTATTTTTCAGAGTCCTATCTCAGAAGTGGATGTCTTCATTTGAGCCTTTCATTTTGCCTTGATGAGAAGCTATGCTTTTCAGAGAGTGGGGGGCTGACGCGTGCACTTGGCAGGAGGGAAGTTCCTTTCCTTCCTTCCCTTTTCCTCCTTTCTTCCTTGAGATGAATTTTTTTTTAGTCTCTCTTAAAAATGGCTTTTTGTTTACTCACAGCCTTTACTCACATCCCTTCTTCTTTCAGTTGCAAGTCCACTTTCTGCTTCATAAGTCTTCAATGCTGGGATTTCCTAAAATATCTGGGTAGAATTTCTGAGGAACACAGGAAGAGGAGATTTGGTCCCCTTAATATACCATAAACAAAATGCAGAGAAAATCTTTCACTGTCATGAGTGAACAGCAACAGCTACTCCAAAATGAAAACACTAAAGACGTGTTTTTGCTTAGTGGTAGATCTTTAAGGCCAAGACAATGATTTTCTGACCTGCTTGCTCCTGAAGCCAGCTGAGTTGCTGTGCATTTCCCAGCCCCCCTTGGCTGGGAACGGAGATCATGGTGGCAGCAGCAGGCAGAAACCTGAACGAGCTCATCCCCTTCCCTGCCCGACCCGAGGGGAGACATGGGCTCCCGTCACCCAGGCTCCGGTCACAGCCTCTCGCCAGCACTTTGTCACTGCAGAAAAACCAGAAGGGGAAAAAAAGGGGTTTCCTAATGGTGAGCAGTATCTGAACTCTGCTGTTCTTGGTAGCGGACCTCACAGTGTTAAACAGGAGAGCGTGTACTTGAAGCCTGCGGGTTTGTTTTAGTTTGGCTCATTAATCTAACTGAAGCATTGCTGGCTTCAGCCACCGCGAGGATTAAGTGGGGCAGCAAAACAAACGGAAGCCTGAATATCTGCCCAGGTTATCGGCACCTCCCTTCCACCAGCAAACACCCTGGGACTGGTCAGTAAGGGGGGACCCTAACCCCTACTCTATTGTCCGACTGCTTTATCACTGAAATTCCTCTTCAGGCTTTTGTTGTTGGGAATATTGATCAGACGGACATGGAAATACACAGAAATGAGAATAAATCATTACCTGTGCTGTCAGCCAGAATTGAGGACGGACAGAGTGATTTCTCGGTTCATCCTCACGGTCACTTTTTTGTTCTTCTGTAGAGACTTGACAGCACATCATGAACTGAATAACACCAAGCGTAAGATCTGTAGATGAAGCGCACGTGCTATAATTTGCTGAAGGATATTCCTGATTATTTTACCCCTGGAGCTCTTGTTTCCTTATCAATGCTCACAAGCTTTCCTTCTTTCAAACTTGCCCTTTTACTTACTGGGAGGTGATTTTTAGAGTGTTCGCTTCTTCTGGCTGGCTTAATTCAGCTAGATCATGTTGACTGTTCATGGCCTACCCTCTGTATGATTCAGAGCGAAAGCTCAGACCTTGGAAGGACAGTGTGCTTTTAAATCAGTGAACTTCTGCTTGTCTCCAAGACCTGTTAGAGATGTAGCAGACGTAACTGTGTTAGTACCAGGAGGGTTACACCCATGCAAAATAGACATGAACAATGGGGACTCGGGCCATGCAATGACCAGGAATAATATCTGCTGACCCTCAGGGTGCAGTTTCCCATTTCTGCTTAATCTGATCTGACCGTGGGCTGCTGGTGAAAGGGGTGGTCCTGCTCTTCCTGCCTGCTCCTAGCCATACGTTCCTGACATCTCCTTTGCACTGGTAGCTTCAATCCTGGAGGCTACAGAAAGAACTGACAGGAATTTTTTTCTTTTTTTGGTAAATTAGTTTTCTGCCGGATCAACAAGCCAATCTGAATCACCCTTCCACAGCAAGACCCCAATGCACAATGCAGGAGATCACAGGTCAGCTGGCAACCTAGAGTTGGAGTGGATTAAGGATAACCAGAAAACAGATCATCTGTCTTCTATACCCGTCCTTTATGCTACAGCCTCTGGGGAACCACCCCTCTCTCCAACACATGGGTTTGTGTGAAACCATCAATGTAACAACGCAAAACAAGTCCTGCAGAGTAGGCAGCATCAGAGCAAGGGACCAAGATCAGTCCCGGGTCTCAGCCCACACCTGCGCTGCCCACAGCAGTCACCCCGCCTGCATTTCCCACGCTCTTCCTCCAGCTGCAGTTCCACCCCTGGCCCAGCACCAACCAGACAATGCTCTTGAAGGAACCTAGGACACTTCCACAAGCTTTTTCTGCTTCAGCTGTGGTGGAAAAAAGAAATAGGTGCAATAGTTTTGATCCTCTCCCCTGCAGGTCCCGGGAGTGGGGATGGCCGTGGGGATGACAGAGGTCCCCTTGTTCCCCGGGCTGGCGTGCTCCTGCCTGTGATGTGGTGTGGTATGGAAGTGGGTTTCCCCCTCAGCCCTGCTGCTGCCTCCCCTTCTGAGCATTGCACTTGCACAGCAGCCCTACAGCATCAGCCATCCCCACGGACGGCTGCCACCCTGCTCTCGTTGAGGCCGCGCTTCATGCAGTGCAAAGGGCTAAGAGCTGCAAGAAAGCCACTGCAGGTGCAGAGGGGTTTGTGAAAGGGTAATGGCAAAGCAGGTGCGCATGCACGGGGGAACCAAAGGGATGGAGGGGGGCTCCGAGCAGAAGACAGAGTGGTTCAGACACAAATGCTGTAATTCCAGCAGCTGGTTGCTTTAGGGATTTAGACGGTGTGTTTTCCAAGGAGCCCTGTGGGGGAAGCTCATTTGCAAAGACGGGCAGACAACTGCGACCCTTTGAGGTGTATGCATGTTCTGCGAAGAAGAGGCATGCATGCTCGGTAACACAGTTTGCAAGGGGTAAACCCCAGTGCAAGAGCTCCTGGATGGTTTTCTCTGTCATTGTTACGCACTCAATTGTCCATTTATATTCTTAAAATTCTGCCTCCTGTGTTTCATCTCTGACACAGGTTTCTTCTCAGGTTAAATCCTCACTGGCTTCCAGGAGAGCGGGCTGTGTCCCCTCCTGACATTTGTTTAGTGAGTTATGCTTGCCTTCCGGAGAACACAAACAAGCTGTTGGACTTCCTCCCCTCAGCTTCAGCTCTGGTCCAACTCCTTGCTGCACCTACTCTGGCCTTACACTGATTCAATGGAGATCGGCATCGGGCTTCTCAAGTTCTGCTTGCAAAAGTGCCGATGTGATTCACAGTTTGTTCTCTGTTTTCAGGAAGGACTTATGTCCCACCATATTAAAAGAAATGTAAGTGTATAATCCCCTTGATTTCACTTGAAATGAAACATCTGGCTGTCTTTGAGGATCTAGTCTCAATGATTTGAGAAAGTCACTTGGATTTAGGTCTGTAAATAGTGATGTCATTTCTAAAAATAAGCCTTATACTCCAAAGGGCTTGGGCAATGCCAACATTGTCCCTCCTGTCCCACCCTACCCAGCAGGTAGGAATTTGAGGACCATGATGAGAAAAATAAAATTAATTTCCATCTCACAACACCCAGACCTGAATGTAATTACTGATGAAACTGTAAACCCAGCTTCCCAATAACGTTTGGAAACCAAAACGAAGCATCCTCCTTGTTCATGGGAACAGAAATTTTATTCACATAACAAAGAAATTAGGTAAGAGGAAGTATATTGAGGAACTCAGGAAATGAAGTGTCTTTCATTGCTATATTCTTGCAAGAGCTAATACAAAGCAACATGATTAGTCGGTTCTTCAGCAGCTTCCTATTTCCATCACCAAACTGCTATAATTTTTAAGATACTGAAGACCGTGTTTTTCTGAAGTTAATCTGGAAGAACTTGATGCCTCGCAGTTTCTGTCCAACTGCGTTGCTGTGCTCAGGTGCAGTATGGAAGATCTGGTGGACATTAGACTTCAGGGATATCTTTCACTCCCCCTCCTTGCTCTCTTATCTTTTCACCTTCCCCAGCCACAGGATCTCTTGGTAGAGCTTTTATTCCTTGCATTTTCCCTATTTTTTTCAGCAATGCAGTACTTGACCATGGGATGAGGAGCCTGGTGATGTGTTACGTCTGAGCATCCCAGCTTTAAGCCAGGCTGACAACACGAAGGCCAAAGTACTGGGCTGTTAGTCCTGGCTAAATTAATTCCACTTCTGGGACCGTTTCGATATGTGCTACAGGGGTTAGTCTTGCATCACTTTCTCTTCTCTCGGAGGGAGATAACTGTTTGAACTCTTCATCCCTTCTTGTGCCCACAGGTCATGGGAGGAAGGGCCCCTGTACCACACCTGCCATCCATGCCCCTGTGGCGGACACTGCCCAGACATTCGCGATTAGGAGTGATCCCTGCATGAATAAATTCAATTTTTCAACCCTGGCGGGCGTGCCATTCTCCGAAACCTAAGCAACCTCATGACCCAGGCTGCACATGGCAATGCGGAGAGACACTTTGGGAGGCTTGGGATCCCTCTCCGTGACACTGAGCCCCACTGGGCAGAGAAGACCAGCGCATGGCAGTGCCCTGCGGCACACCTTCCTCTTGGCAGGCTGGAGACAGCGGTACAGTCAGGTCTTCATCAAGGAGAAGGGAAACCTTCAGCTTCTGTGCACGGTGGGGTAAGGCTCCGTCCCTTACGCACCTGCAAAGGTGGGGTTCAGAAGGACCAAAGTCACCCCGAGTTTCCTGGCTACCTGCTCCTGCACTGAGATTAGGTTACACACAACATATGCCTCTGCTCCTACCTCACTGTAGATGTAGGCTGGACATTTCCCTGCAAGCTGCCCTTCTTTATGCTGGCTATAAACAACGAAGTGCTGCTGGTATGGCTGTCTTTGGCAAGTCCTGTATGGAGCTCCATCCCCTGTCCACCTTCGGAAGCTTCCCATGGGTGGTGGGAAGGGGAGTTTGCCTGGCGTGGGCAGCTGCAGCCAAAAAGTCCCTGGAGCAGAGCTGAAGAGCAGTCACCAGGGTTTCCATATGTGCCTATTTCTTCCCTGGAAAGCAGCGGTTCAGTGGCAACAGGACAACACATGACAATAAGGAATATTTTTATTTATTGTCAAAACAACTGTCTATTTCTAAGGTGATATTTAATGAAAAGTGTTTATCAACATTGCAGTCAGAAGGGTGTTCTGTTTTTTCTCAGGTTATTTCTCTTTCCCTTCACTTTAAAAAGGGTGGAGGGAGGGACAGGAGAGCTGGAGCTGGAGGTGAGGAAGAACATGAACAGAAATGTTTTCAAAAGGAAACTTTCTATTTAGCTTTCTTCACAGTATTTTGCAAAACATACGCATATTTCAAATGGAAACACAAATTCAAAAGGCCAGGCAATGTCCTCGGCGGAGACAAACTGGCTCTGTGCCAGGCTGCCTCCATAGGCAGGGACCCAGCCTGGCAGGGCAGCCTGTCTCCTCCCCATCCCACCTCCCTCCGGGGAGACAGCACATCCCAGCCTGCTTTGGTCTGCAGAGTAAAGGTAGCACAGGGACCTTTACGCTGGTCACCGCCTTCCTTAAAGCATCACTGTATCTGGGCCATTAATTTCAGCCAAGCCACTTCTCATGCTGATCGGAGAGGGGGACGATGTCCCAAGTGTATGGGACCAGACTCCCATGGGCATAGGCTTATCTCGGTTGCGTTCAAGGCAGGCGGGGATGTGGTCTGAGGTGTGTGTGAAGGGGAGAATGAGGGCAATAAGGCTAAAAGCTAAAAGGACACTGTCAAAATTATAGCAGCGGTTAAAACTGGCTGGGTACAACAGCTTCCTCTGCTTGCAGGTTTGCAAACCAGGCACTACTCCGTTGCTCAACACTGCAAACAGGGAGACAATGAAACACCACACGCTACTACCCACCTTGAAAGTTTAAAAAAGACCTTGCTGTGTAAGAAGAGCCAAGCTGACGTGAGGGGTCCCCTGCTAACCACAGTCACCTGTCCCCGCAGAGGGCAGCAGGCCAGGGAGGGTCGGTGGGTGCTAATCGTGGGGTATTGCGCAGCCACCTGGCACAGTGGTGGAGAAACCAGCGGTCCCTGCAGGCTGCTACCAGCAGATTTCACCTCACCTGTTCTACCGAGACCCACTTGACTACTTTTAACACTTTCCCAGAGTCCAGATGGCTTTACAGAACGTTTCAGATGGCAGAAGTGGTTTGAAATGATGGGTTTCCTCACATTCATCCTGTTTGGACTATTTCTAGTCAGGAATGTTTCTTGGATGAATCTGAGGATAACATAGATCAAGCTTAACCCAGGAGTGCAGTGGCTGGTGTTGCTCAGCCAGCAGCATTGATCTGTGTTGAGTCCTGGGGCTCCTGCCCCGTGTCACACGCGTGGCACTGGCTGTGCAGCACCTTCTGACTGCAGAGGGAAGATCCTGTAGAAGCAGAATATCTGCAACATGGGATCAAATCACTTGCCTTGAAAATCCAGTACCCCCTCTCCAGTAATGGCCAGTGATGCTTCAGGAAAACATCTCCCTTTAATCCTCCCCCTTCCCACAAACCAAATAACTGGCTGGATGTGAAGGTGGTATGAGCTGGTCTCCCGGTCCCTGGGCTCGGTGAGCCTCTGTGGAGCGGTGGCAGTGGCGGGACAGGCAGGAGCTGACCCAGCATGCCCAGCCAGTGCCACAATGCTGAGCCAGAGAGGGCACAACAGGAGTCCTGCCTCCCAAAGGTAATCAGATCTGTTCCTGAAGTGAGGCGTTTTGTCATCCTTATCTTCACTGGCTTAGCTACTGCACAAATGTTACAACTTTCTCATAGTATTTTGGTGCTTTCATTGTGGGTGCCAGCTGAAATCAGGAAGTACAGCGGTGGGTGGAACCATATAAACCCCTGCGTCTTTAAAGTGAAAGCCTGAAAATGGGATAGGTGTCAAGGCAGGTTAATTTTACAGCCTACTGGTGTTGGCAGCATTGCTCTTGCTATTCCCAGAGCCACGCACCTTCCCTCTGACCTCACCGACGATGCTCGGCTACTTGCGAGGAAGTAAACAAAAGGGACTCATGGGGACTTTGGTTCCATAGAAACAGCAGGAAAAATGTCCATGCGTGCCAAGTGGAAAAGGACTAAATCAGTGGGGAAGGAAATTTTATTGTCGCAAGTTCAAAGGGGATGTTACAAACAAGAGAGTGGGGGGAAAAAAAAAAGGGAAAACTTCAGAAAGCAGTCCCTGAAGTCAGATCGCAAAGTAGTACTACTGAAGCCTTGCCTTAGAGCAGTTGTCAAATATGATGTGGTATTTACATCAACAGTGACTCGGGCAGCATTTACTACTTCCCCTTTAAACACAGCAGGACGCTGCCTGCCCTCAGAGATGCGTGGATCCTAACCCTGCCAATGGATGGATGGATGGATGGACCCAGTGCTGGTGGATGGGAA
Organism: Gavia stellata; assembly: GCF_030936135.1. NCBI lineage: Eukaryota > Metazoa > Chordata > Aves > Gaviiformes > Gaviidae > Gavia > Gavia stellata. Next base: position 43,444,365 of record NC_082600.1, read on the forward strand.
AACAATGCACCAGGCGAGGGGACTGGAGAGCACGCAGCCCTGTTAGCCACGGGTCTGCGTCAGCTAGGGTTTGGTGTGAGGGGAACAAGTAAACGGCGTTACAGCTGTGGTGGGGAGGAAAAGTTCTCTGCACCGGGGGGTCTGCAGCCAGGTAAAATGTGCTCCCGGTTCCCAGCCTGACAGCTCTTGCCGAGCAGCGGGCTCGCTGTGGTCTGATCCCGGGCTGATGCAGCGCCAGCAGTGCCTTGGGGCTGGGGTGGGATCGCTCCAAGGTATGCCATCTGGCCACAGTCCCCGGGGCCACCCCAACCGGGGCATGCTGGAGGGGAGCAGGCTCTGCCAATGCCCCTTTCCATTCTGTCGGCAGTGGGAGGGATGGCATTGAGGCTGTCTGGCCTGGCCCGTAGGAGAGTCTGGGGTGGGCTACCCTGGGACACAGCAAGCCTCTGAGTCCGATCATTTGATTGCATCCTGGCAGTGGTAGCGTTCAAGTAACACAGATGTGAGTTCCTAATTTTGAAAAGAGGGGAGAATAAAGGTTCAAAAGGGGGAATATCCAAAGACTGCGATGAGTTTCACTATAAGCCAAATGAAAACATGGCTTTGGGTCTTTGAGAAGGAGACTTGGGGTTACAAATGCAGAGGGACGGTGTAACTTGGCCACTGGATCATTCTTTTATTTACCATTGCCTCCTCCAGTTGCTGAAGCCCTTCATAAACATGGGAGCAGCAGGACTCCGCGATTCACAAGACAAAGTTGTCACTACATTTAAGTGCCGCTGGTGGCAATGGTTGCATCCATCTACTTGCTACTGTACGCTACATGGAGACTGAAAAATGGTAGTTTTCATACCACCTTGCAGTGAAGTTACCTGGGGGTGAACTGAGACAAGAAGATGGGCCACCAATTACCCCCAAGTCACCTATGTAACCGTGCCTGTCCCCCGACGGCACGCAGCAGCTGCCCCTTCCTTTGTGGCCGGTATGAGCAGCAGGAGATGCTCTCCCAGGGACTTTGGCCCCACTGCCGTGGGCTGGCAATAACAGCCGGGGAGGCAGTGGGGCAGCAGCCCCCCGCTCAGCCACAGCCAGCCCAGCTCTGTGATGCCCTGGCTATACAAAAGCCATATCTCATTTTCCTGAGGTCTTGAAAGGTGAAACAGCAAAGCGCAGTGAACAGGAAAGCACCTCTCCGGTGGGCTGTGTCCTCCAGTTTGTGGAATAACATGGGTCCGCTTACCTCTTTCCTCCAAGGTGCCCTCAGCTCTTCAAAACCCCATGAAGTGGTGACACAGTTCAATTCAAGGGATCAGCAGGGAAATAAAACACAGGTCCCTGCCTCTCCTGTTGCCACATAACTGCCGGTGCTCATTCGAGCTAGCCTACAGCAAGCTTTTTAAGCAGTAATTAATTTTGATAAAGCTGCCAGGACAAGTTTTTCCTGCTTGCCTCAGTCTCGTGGCAGGCTACAGAATCTGAAATAAAACCTACAGCTGATCGTGTCTGAGTTGACTTAGAGGACACGGTGCCTGGGTTCGTTGCAAGCCGCAGCAGGTCTGAGTCACAGCATAGACTCCATCCTTGGAGGGTGAAATGCCACCAAAAGCATCTGCGCTCATGTAAAGCTGTAGGTTGGTCCCATACCCTGCCCTCCTGCTTGCATATGGGCAAGTGCATGCGGACACTCACAGAGGGGGCACAGGAATAAATTTAGCAGCTCCTTTCGACCATCGGGCTCAAAGACCCTTGATGTGGGGCTACGTGCACTGAAAGTGGGAGGATATTTTCCAAATCCTTATTCACGCCAAACTCACTCTTCTTTCACCCTCAGTGTGGAGTACGTGACTGAGCTTGTTATCTTTGCCTCTCAGATGATTATTTGTTCACATTACTCATTGAAACTTTGTGGCATCCTAACACTCTCCATAAGGATCTCGAAGAATCTCTACCACAGTGTCAAAAGCATAGGCATGTGCTCTGCAGTGCCAGACTCTTGGGAAGTTGTTTTAACAGGCTCCTGCTTTCAATTAGCGAGTAAACTCCTTGGGGCACGAGTCTGGCTTCCCGTTAGTCCTGGCAGGCACTCTGGTACTTTCTAAGCAAATCATCCTCATCCTCATCTTCCTACTCAGGTTGGCAAAAATCCAAAGGTAGCTCAGATTTCAGTCACCCCAATTTCCCCACCTGAAAGGGCTGCAAGCTGCTGTCAGGGGCTGGTCTTATAAAGAGAGCGACATCCCTGCACGCCATCTTCAGGTCCACTCCATGTTACTTAGCGTTTGAAAGAGGGTTTTTTGGACTCATATCTCTCAGCAATGCAAAGAAGACATGAGCAAGGTGCAAATCACACCTGTATGAGCATCACCTGGCTAGACTTCTCCCTAGCTTTTCCAGTTTACTGGGCTTGTGATACAGTCAGGTCTCCTGGTGCTCGCTAGAGCTTTAGCCAATTCAGCACTTGCCTGCTGGGATTTTGACCCCTCCCATCCCCCATGTGTTTGTTTGAAGAGATAACTCCTTTTATATATATATATACTTGCTCTTTGGATGGGGGGGAAACCTTTATTGTTGTCTCTGAGCTTCTGCAGCATAAAGTTCCAGGATTCCTCCATTCCCAGCTGCTGGATTCAGAAAGCTTTTCCTTTTCAAGCTTCCTGTTCACACAGGGTGGGGGTGGGAAGTGGGGGATGAGGGGGGAGGTTAGGCATTGAATAAAAGGAATTAACCATTTCCCTTCTCTGACCTTTGGGAATTTCCGTATGTGAAAGTGGCAGCTTGTGTGTCTAAGAATTATAAATGATGGGACCTTGCAAGTTACTGAATGGATGTGTGACCAAAGACCACAGGCTGCTCCCTGAGCAGGGCTGGGAGTGAGGAGGGCAAAGGGGAGAAATAAGAAGCAGGAAAGACTACAGATACTGAAAGACCGCATGTTTTATAGGAATGAAAACTGCTTACCACGCCGCAGAGAGCTCATGCTATTGCAGCTTCCCTCCACCATGCCTTAGTCCATCTTCTGTTCTCAGCACACAGCAAAAAGGAGGCGAGGAAGTAAGTTTCCATGAGAAGCTCTCATGACTCAGATCTCCCTCCTGCAGGGTTTCATCAGTTTCCCTAGAACAGGGTCACCATCCTGAAAGGAAAAGAGCCATCCTGACTGGTGTTAAACTGTACGTGTATTTAATAAACATAGCGTGTGTGTGCACAATCCTTTCTAGACCCTTAAAATGGACTTGACAGTGCTTGAAAGTGGAACTTGCATCGCTCTTTCTATGAAACCAGTGTATGACCTCTAAGCCACCCTTGCCCCTGGTTCCCAGGTGCTACACAGACTCTCAGTGCATACCCCAACAGGCTCACAGCCACTCCTGTGACACACCTATGCACACGCACAAGCGGGGCCATGGCAATTGCGGAGCAAGAGGTGGTCCCCATCACCACTGCACTTTGTGGGGAGCACTAAATACCCCTGGAGGGACTCCCTGGCAAGCTGGGACCCGGCGTGGGTGGATTAAAACCTAACACAGCCATATCTGGATGCAGTAAAGAGTGTGTGTACATGTACTGATAGAGAGGAGTACCAAAGTGGCATCCCACAGGGACAGGCTGCAGTGCTGCACACACACTTACTAGGGCAAGTGACCCCAAACAGAACTAAGCAAGTGCATGTCGCCACATACACACAAGCTGATGTCCTCTGCAGCCCAGATAGTGGTAGTGAGAGCCTCAGGTCTGCGTGACCTAGGTTAGCAGAGAGCAGTCTGGCCTGAAGCCACGGCCCTTCTCCTGGGCAGGCTGTCACCCAGCCGTGCCAGGGGCACCCTGGCTGGTCCCTCAGAGGTTACACATCTACATGCACCTGGAGAAGCAACTTCATCCAGGGAGGTTTCTGCTCTCCCTTTTTCTGCTGTCTCCCCCTAACCCACAGGGAAATTTGTTCTTGAGCTTCACCTTCCGTCTTCTCCCCTCAAGCCACCAAGGCTCCTGGGCAGGTGAGGGGAGTTAGGTGAGCCTGAAGGGTTTGCCAGGCAGAAAGAAGATGGCAAAGACTGGCAGATGATGAAGGTCAACAGGACTGGTGCCAGTAGCACAGATGGGGCTTCCTGCACGGCCTCATAAAACCCAGTCCTTCCAGACATCCCATCGGTTACCCACAGCTGATGAGCACATGTGTTCCCACAAACTCCCATGCAAATGGTGGGACCTTTAGCAGGACTTTGGGCAGAGTGAATCCACAGCCCCCTTCTACCTTCAGGAAGCTGTTTGGGATCCCTGTGCCTTACCTGAACACCGGGGTCTCGCTGGCTGAGTTTGTGAGCTACGTTATTTCATGTGCCTGAGAGGTGGCTCCAAGCTGAGCAGGCACCTTTATGCTGACACCCAAAGCACAGTCAGCTCTTCCTTCTTCACCAGCCGTGGCAGAGAGAGATTTCCTAAACACAGGAGGAAAAAAACCTCCTTGTACTCACTGCTGGCTGTGATTTGCAAGGCGCAGAGGAAAAAATATGTTGCTCAGCAGGGCCCCTGCCGTATCCTGTATGGCATTTCTGTGCAACAAGCCAGGCCCATCTGTCTAAGCGTTTACGAATTGTAAACCTAACAGGGATGACCTGGGGAGTCCCAGGCCCTGCTGCTCTGCCAGGATGACAGAACCAGACCGAGGACGCTTTACTCCCTGCCATGCTGCCAGAGGATGGAGATGGAGGGAAGCGGGTGGCCTCTTGCTTTGCAGGATACAGAAGTACCCAACCTGCATTTAGGGGATATGCAGCGGTTTGTGAAAGATATCCTCCTTACCCCTCCTTTTCTCCCTCTGCTGTGGGATGATGGGGACAGCTAAGAGGGAAGCTTGTTTTCGCTCTCCGTAGCTGAGCATCCCTTGTCCACTGCTGCCCTCAGCACTTTCATCAGCCTGTAGATGCGACAGGGACCAGCCGGCGCATCAAAGGCTTGTTAAGTTACTGCTGTGCTGTGAAAGAGAGGGGAAAAAATCCTGTTGACTGTGACGAATTAGAGAAGTTCAGGGGTGGCACTCACCCTTTTATTGGAGAGCTGCTTGAGTCTCTGCGCTGCTAAAGGGATTAGAGCAGCGTGTGGCATGTTTCTGGTTCTGACAGAAACTTGAACACGCTCTAGTAGAGCTATAAAGAGAATGGCCACATCAATGGCAGGAGGGCCAGGGAGGGTTGTGAGTGATTAGCCACACTTGGAAGGCAACAGGGGGTTGTGAACTGTACGTTCGGTGTTAACCGTCGAGGTGCTGAATTCTCCAAAGCATGGCATTTGCAGCACCACGTGCGGGCTGCCTCTTCCCACGCGGGTTTTCAGGCACACTGGGCTCTCACAGGGCCTCTGGTGGTGCTGCCTCCTGGGGAAGGAGACCCCCGGCGAGTGCCAGGGCCAGCAGTGCCAGCCCGGTGCAGGGCTCAGCCCCGACCTGCAACAAGCTCCTCTAGGGATGGAGAGGACTTTGGGGCGGTCTCCATTCCCATTCAGACCTTGGTCACTCAGCCAAGTCAGAAGTGAAAGTATCAGATCTTGATATCACACAGGTAAATTAATGTCAATGTGATAAAAAATGAAAAAAAAAAAAGTCATAATTTACTGGGAGGTGAAACAGTCACTGTGCCTAAAGCTCAGCATTCATTTGGACTTCCAAGGCACCAAACTGATCATGGATGGGGAGCTAACTCATATCTGGTTACTCTGAGCTGGATTTCATCAAGGTTTCAAGAAAATGGCCATTTTGAACGTGGCATACTTGAAGGCTGCTCTGAGGATGAGATCAAAAACTAACCCTACAGCCTGATGCACAACCTGAATGACAATTTTCCTAAGCAGGAAATCTGCTCAGTAATAGGGACACGAATTACAAAGCTGAAGATGTTAACAGGGGTGTGGAAGGAGCAACCTGGCACAACAGACTCAGAGAGATGGGACAGGTATGTCTGGAAGGAGAACCAGAGAACCATGACTTGTCAAACACTGTTTTCCCCAAACATACCCCTAAAGTAGGGTTACATTGGAGCTCTCCAGATGGAGTGGGCAGAACCCGAGTTGCCCATTCGTGTACTGAAATAGCTTTACATTAGCTCTTCAGGTTATCAGAGCTCACACTGAGTTGGGTTCAGAACTGTCTGCAGTTTATATATGGTAAAATGAGATTAAATGTAAGTGGAACAAAACACTTCAAAGCTTCAGGAAAACTGCCAGCAAAAGGTTAATAGATAGGACATTGGGGCAATGATTTCAAATCAGGCTGAATGACAATTTTCAGCTGCTGCAAGACCTAAAGCCACTTCAAGAAGTCAGCAAAGAAGTAAGCATGTGTCACACTCCCTCCTGCATGGCAGTATCAGCAACAGCTTGGTAAGTCTGGGTGGTTTCCTGAGAAGCAAAGGCAAAGCAGAGATCACTGAAAATACGGGGACTCTGTGCAAATAAGTAAAGAAATCAAGCAGCAAGCCCTAGGAGGAGCGCTCAGGAAAGAAAGGTAGAAAAATGCCTATTCAAAGGAAAGAGCAAAGCAATACCAGTGTGAGATGTGACAAGAGACCCTCACAGATAATGCCATTACAGAAATTTAATTCTCTGTTGAGGAAGCCAATAGTAAAACAATTTTCCCACTGGCAAGGTGTGAACTGGAGCCAGACAAAAGCAGGGCTTTTCACACTCCTGTGAAAACATTTGAGATTTCAAAAAACGCCACTCTTCCTCTTTGTGGCAGCACAAAGATGACCCCTTTGGAAAAACATAACGAGAAAGAGCCCAATTCCTTCTTTCCTTTCTCTCACCTCAACATGAAAATGAGAACAGGTACGTATGTGGGACTGAGATCTGGGTTCACGTCCTTGTGTGAGGTTATGTCTGGCGAATGCACCAACCTCCCAACCTCTAGCCCACTTACCAATCTGAGAAAGGAAAGCAGACCATGGCAGAGGGGAGCAAGTCAGCGCAGTCCAGAGCACCTGGGCTGCATGGACCCAGGAACTTTAAAAGTACCTCCCAGTCTGGTAAAACAGATGTAGGTTTTATAGCTAGTTTTCGTCAGAGACTTGAGAAATCTAACCCATAGAGTATCCAGGAACTCAAAGAGCTCTGCAAATCTTTATTTTTAATGAATCGTCATTTGCACACACAAAAAAGAAACATTTTCAGAATATTTTCAGCCAGTTTTGGTTCTAGCAGAAATGTTTACAATGACTTACTAATAACGAACAACAAGAGACACTAATAATACCATAAGATCAGAAAAAGAGGTAGGGAGAGCACGCACAAGAGGCACTAAGCATACAAACGCAAAAGACTAGTGCCTATGAAATGGCTTGCATTGTAAGTGAAGAAGTGGGAGATGCCAGTTAAAAAAAATGCACTAGTTGGAAGCCTGCTTAAAAATTTGTGATGGTCGATTCACCAGTAAATCCATTGTACCTTTCAGTGCAGTTGGAAAAAAGCTCACGAACCCTGGGAGAGTGCTGCTAAGTCAGCATTACTGAGAAAGGACGAATGCAACATGCGTCCAGCTGCCTTTCAGAGTTTTGCAGAGTTTGCTTCTTGTGGGCAGCAAAGGAGTGATTGGGGCAAAGTTAAAGGAAAAGCAGGCTGAATTTTGACCTGGAAGATCAGACGTTGACCACATTTTTAAAAACATTCATCAAAGAGAGCACAGGATGGAGGAAATCGCTCATTGTTGTTGCTCATAAGAAATCATTTGCTAGCCTTCCTCACAAATTTGGAAAGTTAAATAACCAGCATCATCCAAGACACTGCTTGGCCAAAAAGACCAGCTGAGGGAACCCCTACCCTAGCTGTGCTGGAGAAGGAAAAGCAGTGGCCTGGGGCTTGAGAGTACAGAGCACTGGTGAAGAGCCACCAGGACAGACACCTGGAGCCTCGTTTGGACCTCTGGCAGTCTTTGAAGAATTCAGTCTTCAGTGCACGCTTTTGGCGATGTGCCCAGAAGATATTTGAAAGTCTACAAACTACTTTCCACTGTTATATAAATTAATTACTCCACAGAGTGCTTATCCTACACTTCCAGAGTTATGAGTTCCATGTTCGGCTGGTATAAAATGGCACGGCCAGTAGATGACTCTTCTTTTCCTCCATGTCCAGTTCTCCTTTCATTCAACCGTTATTCACGTCACTCAAGTGAGCTCAGACTAACTGATTTACACTAGCACTCAGTAAGAAAGTAACTAGGCTCTGAGATCCTGACTTTCATTGAGCATAATCTTCAGGTAGATTAATACACACAATTTCACTGGCTTGCCAACAGCCTCAGGCTTTCGATCAGCAAGTGATCTGGCCAACACTGAGCTATCAAACCACAGACAAAAATTTTCTTGCCGTGTTTGGAACTCTCCCCTGGGTGCTAGTTTCACCTTCCTAAGCAAAAAGGTGCAACACATTTTTTTCTGGGATGTGCTGAGTCTGCTTGCTTTGGCACGTTACATTGAAACCCTCAAATCCCAAACTCATATTTGCAGTACTAGTTGGGAAGGCTTGGGAAATGTACAGCGGACCACCAGCTGCAGTGGAATTGGGGCATCTCTTGGTTTCTCCATGGGTGTGTTAAATGTTAGTGAACAGTCCTCGCCCACTTATGGTCCTCCTGTTGCCTCCCCCTGCTCCAGCACCATCCTGCTGGCTTTCACCCCGTCGGGCTCCTCGGCTGTCCCAGCACACAGGACACTGTCTGCAGCGGTGGGAACTTTGGCTGCCCGAACTTCCCTGCCGCTGGTGCCAGTGCCAGCGCAGGCTGCAGCAGGACTTCCCCAGCGATGTCCCTTTGCACCTCGCTGGGGGCCCAGAAATGTGACCTTCCCCTCAAGCCTGTTGTGTCCGGGCCAGGGCAGACCCCAGTGGCATCAGCTCCCTTGCAGCAGTGTCGTGTCAGCCCCGCCAGGCCCCAGCTGGGTCAGCTAAACCATATGTAGGCTCAGTTTCTGTTCCCAGCTTCAAACCATGAGTCAGGGTGCTCACATCATCCGCCTGCTGCCGACCGATCGCAGGGGAGGGGTGAAGCGTGCCTTGTTCTGCCTGTGGTATGGGGTGTGCTCGCTTCCTACATCTAAAACTGAGCCAGATCTACATCTTGTTATTAGAGGGTAAACTGAAACGAAACCTCCTCCTGACATTTTGCATGTGGTTAGTCTGACAGCACTGCGCTGCGTGTACATGACACACAGCTACCAAGGAAAAGTACAGGAAGAGGTTAGGGATGAGAAGCTCTTGGGCCTGCAATAAAACAAAAGGCTCCAATTTAGCAAGCCATAAAGGTTTCCCAGCTACACGGCATGTACTAGGCTGTGCAACGTCTCATCACTCAGCGTTTGCAGCTGCTGACACAGCATGGATTAGCAAAAGAGACATTAAGGACGGGATGGGTCAGTGACCTGTGTGCATTTTCCACACGATGGTAGGGATACTGCAAGCACGAGCTGGACCTAGTCAGTCAGATGTGTTCTCCATGAGCAGTTTGGGATCCTTCTCCTGCAAGCTGGGCTGAGCATGGAGTTTTAGCTGGGAATGTGCTCTTTTTCCCCTACCACAGGGATTTTCCTCATCAAGCTGCCTTGAAGGCATCCAGTCAAGTAGTAGTCAACCTAGGGATGGCAGGGAAGGCTAGCAAAGGCACTTGGGTGACTCGGTGTGCCGGAGATACCCCACTCCCACAGCACAGCAGTGTCCTCAGTCACATGCAAGCTATTAGCTGCCTCCTGGCACCAGAGGAAGGGTCCTTTCTTGGAGCACTCCTTTGGTGGTGCAGACGCTGCCTGCCACTTGCCCCCCCGGCATGCGTCCCTGCTGTGCGGGCCAGAGGGGCTTCCAAAGGAGCAGCTGCTCCGAGCAAAACTGCTTGACTCTTGCCTGCTAATTGAGTGGTGGCATTGGTTTTGGTGTCCCCCGTGGGTCTGCACTGGCATCTGCAGTTGGAAGTCATGGAACCCTGAGGGTGCACCAGTCCTCCCGCTGCCAAGGGCACCCCCCCACCGTCCTCATGGGCAGTGCTGAGTGGGGACACAGCCTGGCAGGTCTGGCTGGACAACGGGCCAAGGCAGTGTCTCTGCCAGCAAGTCCTGCACAATTTAGGCAGGACTTAAAGTTCACCTCCCCAGAGACACTGAGAAGGGAAAACAGACGTAGCAATACCTCCAGCAGTGGAAAGGAGGGCGAGCGGAAGAGCTGGGAGGTGCAGTAGGAGGTCAGCCCAGCCCACGCTGCTCTGCACACAGCACACGGATGGGACCGTGGTCTGTTTATCTGTAAACAGTGGCACTGTTCAGCACAAACATGCCATCAGCCTGAGCTTGGAGAGCTTCACGTCCTTCTTGGTAACAGCATGATAGAAAATAAGGCCTTGGCTCGTTGCCCTGAGTACATTGCTGAAGTGGGTTGGGTGAGGAGCAGGGAAGAGCTGGAACAGAAAAGTTGAGCTTTGATTTTCAAGTCTGGTTACCCCAACAATGTGATCCGGGCAGTCCCAGCAAGGGAGACCCTGGAGCTGGATGTCTGGGGAGGGTGCAGAGCCCTAGGACAGCTCTGAAGAGCTGCTCAGCACCCTGGTTGCAGCTTCCTTTCCGGGAAAAGCTACCTGTAATATCTCAGGCTGCACACAGGTACTATCTGAAGCTGCTTTACACTGGCCATATGTACTTACAAGACGTCTATTACTCTTGTGTCCAAGAATCTTCACAGGTCCCTCTCTTGTCATGAAGTCAGGCAGAAATGTCATCCCCATCTCACAGGTGAGGAGATGAGGCACAGCAAGATCAAGTGATCATGGAAGAGACAAAGGCCCAACCTCTAGTGGCACAAGTGCTTAAAAAGGAGCACACCATGGACCAGAGCTGTCTGGGTGAGTCCCGGGATGTATCTTCCCCTGCAGAAGAGCAGCTTCATCCATTCGAGTTCCACACATTAGAAACTTCTAATACTAGGGAGACTAAATCCCAGGATATTAGTTAGGCGGTATTAATTCATGTAGCCCTGTGTGTCCCCCAGCTCCCTTTCACCATATGCGAGCGTATCTGCATTAAAGGACAACCTGATTCACAGGGAACTGGTAGGAGCAGAACAGCACCCAGTTCCCTACTGTGGATGGAGAAGTGCATTTCAGTTTATAGCTGGTGAGAAACTTTCTACTTACGATCATGCATACAGACAAAAGCACTGGACATCCAGCTATATAAATGCGGTAAAACCTAGGCATAAGTGTAATAAAAAAACCCAATATCTGATAAAGCTTAAAATCCTGTCCCATGGGATGAGTTAGTGTTTTCCCTGCAGCAATTTCTTTTAGCTAGCAAGCTTTAAGTTATGATTTGCATTCATTAGATTCACTGAACGTGTTGATAATTGGCTGTCTTAACATTCATGCACAGACAAGACTGTGGTGTTAAGATTTCATCTGAGGCATCAGCCACACAGCAAACAGCAAGGGACATAACACTGACTCCTCAGGCAGGTGAAAGGCTGAGGAGACTTCACAGTCGCAGGTTTGAGTGTCGATATAGCGATCCTGTTGCCGAGACATCCAGATCCTCAGCCCACCCTTTGCCTGGGGGACTATTCTGGGAGACAGACTGACCAAGGTGCATCCAAACCCAGGTTCTTGGTGGCAAAAGAGAGAATAACCCTGGTCACTTATTTAACAGGAAAATCCCCATTAAACCTCTGTTTCCCCTCCTCCTCGGGAACATCCATGAGTGACTGGTTCACATTTGCCACAGTATTTTCAAGAGGGACCTGTAAGCCCCGCAGTTCCTCCCCGGCAGGAAGCTGGAGCAGCATTGTGCTCTCCCTGCCTGGCCTTGAGGACAGAGTGCAGGAAGGGGGTTTCTGGAGAAAGCAGCCATACTCTTCCACTCCACACAGGTTGGTTTTTTCCCCACCCTTACGCCACCGGAGAAGTCCTTAGAAGAAGAGACGTGCATGCAATTTGCCTCCTTACATTTACCTTGGGGAATCTTTCCAGACATTGTCCCCAACAGCATCTTATTTCTGAGACATTAAAAAGCCACCCTATTCAAATGCAAATCAAGTCCTTCCTGACAATAACTGTTGAGTAATTTTGACGTCAATACAAGCGCTCTAGCCGGACGTTCCAAGAATAGACCCGGTGTTTGGGAACGGAGCAAAAAGGAAGCGACCACAGATAATACACAGGAGCAACTCTTTAAAGGAGAGACTGTGAGGGGAAGATAGCACAGCCAGGGGTATCAGGTACCAAAGCGTCAGAGGTTTAGAGCAAGGGACAGGCATGGAAAGCTAGGCTGGAGCAGGCTGAGGCGCAGGCTCTCCTCAGACCTAGGGTGAGAAAGCTGCGGCTTCCATCTTGGGTGAGTCCATTTGGGCTGAGTCAAGCCCAAGCTCTTTCCCTTAGACTGCATTTGAACCAACGTTTATACATTTGGAGCTTGCTTAGGTGCCTCTGCCCTGTGCTATGTTATACGATGTGCCCTCTGGAAGTTTTCTTCTGTGCAGTGTGTGCTGTCATGCTCCTAAAGCTGGCTGCAGAGAGGACACTGAACTTGCATGCCTTCAGAGGGGAAGTCTTTCAATCGGAACTTGATACCAAAAAGTACATTCAGACACAGAACTAGCTAGCCCACCCCAAGGAAGAGATGCATACAGCGTGTATTGCTGATGGGTTGATAGAGCAAACTGCTGGCCCCCCCAAGGCTCTCCAAGGCAAATAGCGTGCTCTAGAGCTGAAGTAAACCCCTTAGGAAACATGATCCAGCAGAGATGTCATTGATGTGCCTGCATGATCAGAGGAATACATGCGGGGCTTCCCGAGTGACGTGGCATTTGAGCACTATTTGGAATACAATGGCCTTTCTGCCTGTTTTGGAAATTTCTGACATTCTGAGTACAATCGTATTTGTAATGGTTACATCTGGCCTTTCTGATCTGCTTGCTCATCAACCAGTACAGAGCCCTCAGGTACAAATCTCCTCTCAGCTCTGCCCTGTTCTGCTACTTCATCTCGTGCTAATTAATCACCCAGGGCTCTCAGAGAGCTTTATAGCATTAACTTGTTCACCTCTGAAAAACTTTCCTCTCCCATTCACCATGAGTCGCATATTTATCTGCCAGAGAATAAGTGATCAGTGAAGCCTGGAACCACCACATTACGGTAGGCACTTATTATTTTATCCCCCTTCTTTTGCAAAGCTGATTTATCCAAATTCACAAGGCAAATCAGTGACAGAGATGGGGAATAGACATGGTGTTCAAACCTTGAGTTCTCCTGTAGCCATTGGTAAGCATTCTTCATGAAAATGCTTCCTCACCTTTTCATACAAACCCAAGCATAACCTTGACAGGCTGGAGCCCACCTTTAGTCATGGGTGGAACCAGATTTACCTCCTGAGGGTCCTTCTGCCCATTTCTAGCAGACTACGGATCTTCTCTTATTACTAGAAAGTGGCACGGTAAAATGTTAACTTGTTAAACGAAAGGCTGTCATCAGTCACTTTATGCCCAGTTAAGAAGAACAAATCATTAGTAGATGCTGCCTGCTGTTCTTTGTGGCCTGCTTCTCTTCCATGTCTTCGAGGACAACACCACATACCTACATCCTGGGGGACCTGCACTGCGTACACTCCCAAACAGGTTTTCTATCGGCTGTGGATTTTCTAGAGGGGAGAGCGAGGCCATGGCTGTTGGGGCATGCAGTCCCCGGTCTGTCGCTGCTTTGTGCAGCATGTGCTACAGACCGTGGCAAGGGGTGACCACACAGCTGCACAACCTTCCCAATCAGACTTGGCCCCAGCTTCCCGCCTGAACACTGGTGTTCCCATCTTGGCTGTGCACAGGGAAGGGAAAAACACCCTCTGGGTTTCCTTTTTAATCCTTCCTTTCATCTTCAGACAGGCCTGGAAACATTTCAGTACATTTAAAGGGATGGGGGAGCCATGTTCTGGCTTTACCAGGAGGGAAAAAAGAAAGACGGCAGTAAACAAAGAGCAGAATTGCTGAAGTACAGCTGACACATGGACCCCAAAAGAAGTGCTGACCTCATCCTTCCTCATTAATATGATCTATATTGCTGCATACGGAGGAGGCTACTGTCAGGAAACGGTGCACCACGTAACCCTGCTGCGGATCCTCCAGCTGGCCGCAGGGCCCCTGGCAGCCAGCCCCCAGCCTTGCCTTCGGGCAGGGGACACCGTGGGCTGTCCCAGGCTGGGGGGGCTGGCTCTGGGTGCCCTCGGAGCCCCCTCACGCACCTAGGTCTCTCCAGGGCACCTCCAGGCAAGGTCTTCCCCTGGCCTGGGGTCCAGGCTTCAGCCGTATAAAGAAGAGGGAAACCAGCTCCTGAAGGCCTAGGTTGGTTTGATCTGGATGCTGCAGGTAGAAAACCCAACCCCAGGCTCTCCCAGCTCAGTCTCAGCATCTTACAAAGTTCACTTCATGTTTAGGGTGGAGAGACACCACGGATGTCCTTCAAAACCCAGTTTCCTTCTCTGAGGTGCCTCCAGCAACCCCCTCTCATGCTCCCTGTCTCCGGGTGAGGCCAGGAGGACGTGCGTCCCCAGGCAGCCATCCCCACCACTCCCTGCCACAGCAACCCTCCTTCACCCGCTCCCCATGACTAGAGACGGCGGCGGCGTGCGGCCATCCCCCCCCGCGAGACCCCATGCTCCCAGGGGGAGATGGAGGGCCAAGCCTGGTGAATGCGGGGGCCTGGTGCGGCGGGCAGCGGGCAGGCGGCGGGCAGCGGGCCGGGCCAGGCGCGCGGCTCAGGAAGCACCTGCTCCTGAAGTGACGGCTCTCTTATCTGACCCCGGTCACATCAGGTGGCTTCCTTGTTTGCCTTGGCGGCGGGCCCCCGCGGCCCCCTCCGGCTGCCACTGGCGAGCTGCTCCTCCGCTCCTTTTTTTTTCTCCTGAGCGTGTCCATTGATCTGAAGAGAAAACCGCCTGAGACCTTCCCAGCGCAGGGCTCCGGCTCCCCGCCTCCCACAACGGGGGCAATGGTGGGGAGCGGGGATGAGGGGCGCGGGGTGCACCCCCCTCCATCCCGCAGTAAAGCTGACCACGCACTGGCCATGTGCTTGGCCACCATCACGCAAGGTGGGTCCTTCTCCCCCGTGAAAGACCCCTGTGCAGCGGTGGGGGACGGTGAGCGGCCGGTGGCCCCCGTTGTGGGCGATGGGTATGAGGTGCAGCCTTCCCAAAGGTTGCCGTGCGGGGCCATTGCTGCCCCAAGCCAGAGTGCCAGGGCTTTAAAAAAGTAAATCAATGCTTGCGGTTCCTCTTCCTTTCCCCCTCCATCCCTCCCACGGTCTGCATGATTTACTGAGCAACGGCTGGTCCTGGCCGGAGGGCAACCGTGCCAGGGGCCTCCCCCCGGGCAGCACTGGGGGAGAGCCCACCTGGCCATGCCAAGGTGCCGTGCGGCATCCCACCATCATCCCAGGAGCCCGGAGCTTTCAGGAGCAATTCCCCGCATCTCCTTCCAGCTCTGCCTCAGGGGCAAATCACAAGGCTGAGAGGGGCACTACTGATCTGCATTTCAGCCGCAGAAGTTGGCCTGACTCCAAGACGGTGCCGTTTCAGTTTGACATCTACCTCTTAAATAATCTTCAAAATAAATTTAACCAGTGGGTTAGATATTGGCGCATTGAAATGTAGTGCTACTGCTGTATAAAGATAACAACAGATGCAGAGCACACACATATTTTAAAACCGTACCCTGGTCAACAGTCCCCTGTAAGTTATAGATGTATAATAGAAATTGTTTGGCTTTGGATTTTATGAGACAAGCAAGGAACAGTTTTGCAACATATTTTCCTTTTCTTTTTTTTGCTTAATCCTTAGTCTTAGACTCTTTTGATAAGGAGAACTCATTTCTCCAGGGGCAAAATTTGCAATGAAAAAACCCACAGAAGAAACTTTTCATACTTAACATAGTATGCAAAGAGGAACAATAAGATAATAATGGGGCTGAATATTCATTATGCTAATCAAATGTTAATAAACAGTGGGATAGCTTGCAGCTCAGTTTCGCCCCCCATCTCCATCCTTCTTCCTTCCTTGCCCGCTTGCTTCTCTCCTCCTTTCTTCTTTTTTGCTTCTTCCCTCGTCCTCCCGCTATACGAGGAGCGCTTGGGGAAGCCATCTTGACCAAGATGACAAATGTTCAGATTGAAAGCGTTATTTATTTAAAACAATCCTGCAAATAGTAAACACTGTCAAACAGATGTGCAACATCTGTGTAGATTAGGCAGTTGGTGAATATTTCTACCTCAACCTTGGGGAAGCCTCAGGTCCAGAAGTAGACAATAGCCGATAATCGGAGAAGCCCCACAGATGTGTGCAACTATGCCATGTTCAGGACATGAATAATTAAAAATGAAGACTACCTCCCACAACTGTTGTCTTAAAATGGAATAATAGTTATGTTTGGGCATCAGACATCCTCACAGTTATGTGGACAGTATTTTCATTTCACTACATTAATTATGTAAGCAAACAAAAAAACAAACCACAGGGTAACATGCTCATGATCAGTAAAAGCAAAGGTTTGGGTATAATATCTGTAACCAGAGAGGCACCAACATCCTGTGTCTCCGGTTTCAGATAATCACCTGGTGTCAAATCCTTTGTGCTGGGGGTGTGCCGCAGAGCAAGGGATAAGAGACTAAACCAGAGTGCAATGCTGAAATACAACCCGGCAGGTGACCCTCTCCCTCTCTCTCTCCAGCAAGACCCTGCCTTAGATATACCACCGTGCCTGCTGCAGTAGCAGGCTCCCTCTTTGCCTCCTCAGCAGTCGGCCAAGCAGCATCACTCTGAACCCGGTGTGTTGTGTCCGGGCACCTCTGGGACGCATCCTTCGTCAGCAGCCTGATGGCAAGGGGTGCTGCGTGCCCCTGCTCCCTGGGCCAGGGGATCTTCACATTGGGGTCAAGCAGCCCAAGTCCCCTTTGCTCTGCTGAGGCAGTATTTAGGCGGGTGGCAGCATCCGTCTCATTATCTTTGGGCAAAGAAGAAACCGCTCAATAACAGCATGGACACGGTCTTACGGGTCTTGAAGGTGCCCATACAGTGCTGCATCTCCTCAGCCCCCAGCGCTGGAAGCTCAGGGTCTGTCACCAGCATGGACACAGAAGACTTGGTCTTTCTCTGCCGGCTGAGCTCTGGGTGGCCACTGGCAGGGTCAGAGTTGCCCTGACCTGGGCTTTCATTGCGTGGCATGTTGTGGGAGTCACTCAGCAACTGCCCTGAGGGAGATGAATATTAACTTTGCTAAGTATGGCTGGAAGGGCTGCAGGGTCACTGCAGCAGCCAGCCCTGCAGGGTTGCTCCGGGCAGGCCAGAGTGAAGGTCCAGTTAGGAAGAGGTGGCTGTGCTGGTGGCCCCAGTGAAGTCACGTGCCTTCTGTCGGCCCAGAGAAGAGAGTGTGCAGCATCACAGCTCTCTCTGAGTGTTCATACAACCCAGGGGCCTGTTCTGGCAATCCAGAAGAGGCGGTAGGTATGAAAGGCAGCTGCAAAACCAACCCTGAGGGCATACCTGAAGGATCCCATCCCCACTGACTTGATCTGCAGCTGCACTCAAAGAAGCTGTGCTCCCTCTGAGCCCCAAACCCTGAGCATCCCTCTCTGGGGAGAGACAGAAACACCAGCTCCTACAGGCGTGCTGCCTCTGTAGCCCTTTTTTCTTCTCTGTCATCACGCATGTGACCGCTCCTCAGTCTGCCTCTTGAGAAAGGGCAGAGGAGTACAGACAGCCAGACTCATCGCAGCGCCGCTCCAGACTGCTGCAAAGACGTGCTCGCTGTGCCGCTCGCACCGTGACTTCTCAAGCAGCGGCAGGGAGCTTTCATCAGTCCAGCTGAAACTAGCAAAGTTTTGCTTTCTTGATCCCGGGTGTTTGTGCTGTGCTGTGCTGTGAGATCAGGAATGCTCCTGGGAAAGGTCCCTTTGTGCTTTGCTAGCAGCATGCTAGGGAAGCTGCCCAGCTGGGTGGGCAGCAAGCAGACTGTGAAATAGCCACGATTTTAAAGCTTGTAGCTCGGTTCAAAGTTGTGAGTAGGTGCTGATCAATGGATAGGAAGGGGCTGCAGCCTCCTTTGTACTGAGGGACTCGCATAAGGCCTGACCTTTATCAAACTGACCCTAAATGAGTATTTCCCATTACTGTCAGCCTAGGACACACAGCTAAGCTGATCCATCTGATCTTGCCTCGATTTGTCACCGGCATTAACTTTCTTGGTCATATCTGCTTTCCTCTCCCACGCTATGAAATCCACTTCACTGCCCCTTCTTCCCCTTGCCACCAGCTTCTGTCTGGGATCTGCTGGCTTTTTCATGTGGCTCATGCTGTGCCCTCACCCCCGTGAAGGAAAAAAAGAAAAAAAAAGGAAATAAAGAGAAAATAAGAAGACCTCACAGGAAGATGTTTCCAAAATCCAAGCAAACATCTCTTGTCATGTAGCTCCACTGCTCATGGAGTCATTTTGGGAAGAAATCAGCCCTATCAGCTCCACACATCTAAATGTGTAGGAGTCCACGTGGATGCATGCCAGGCAGGCACAGATGAAAGCTGCTGCCCACAGGATGCTCCCCAGCCCACCAGCTCTGAGAGACAGAGCTGCTCCTGCCTCCCTTGATGCAGCTTCCAGCCAGGATGCATATTTTAAATGTCCAGGCATTCGCTTGGGAACCAATGCCTGCCTTGCTGAGCGCCCAGCAATGCCGTCTGTGCTGCACTGCCTCCATTTTCACCCGCCTCTGACGGGCTGCCTGTGGAGGGCAGAGCTGGGACTCCGGTGCTCCCTGTGCCATGGTGTTAGCTGGCTGCTCGGCAGTGGAACTGTTTATCCAAGTTGCTTGTCTAAATAGAGCAGATACCTGCATACCAGGGTCTGAAGGAGGAGGGTGCTGGTGTGAAGATGGGTGCGAGCCTGTGGCTGCTGCTGGGGAGGGCTTCGCTTTTCGTTCTTTGGCCAGGCGTCCGTGTTTGTTTTGGCAAGAGCTGGGGTGCTGGTGACACTGGAGGCAGAGTTCAGGCCATCACCAGAAACTGAATTTCTGAATTCATTTGTGTAGAAATAACAAAGGCAATTCCCTCTCAACATGCCACACTCCACCCACTCAGCTACGCCTGCTGAGATTGCGGGGCTCTGCTTCCTCTGACCCATCCCTGGGGTCCCAACTCTCCCCGTCTGCCTGCTGACTACAAGGAACAAGGGGTGTTTCGAGGGCCTTTGCAGAGGGAGGCACTGCCCTGCCAATGCAGGCTGCTTTCTGCCAAACCTTGCTGTTGGCAAACCCGAAGCTCAGCCCGGTTGCCCTGCCCCTCCTGCCAGAAGGCGGCTGCATTTTGGGGGCTGCTAAAGAGCCTGCTGGCTGTGACTCCAAGAGAAGGGGTTCAAGGGTGGGATTGAGTGGGATCCTCCTTCCCCTTGGCCTTTCTGCTGTCAGGAAAAGGGAGCAGGAGGCACCAGGTTTCTTTGCTCACTGGGGCTGGAGACACCTGCCTTCCTCAGCCCTTTGCAGGACACAGGAGCAGAGTAGAAGCTCTGCATGTCCTGATGCTCTTACGGGACCGATCAGGTGCTCCCCCAGGGAATATCTCCACAGCAGAAGGAAGGGGATGCAGCCGTGGCAGTTCCCTGCCCCAGCTAATGTCACGTCCCTGGGGACGCAGACAGCTGCACGCAGGCCTGGTCCACCTTGCCCATTGTAGCGGAGTGTAAAAGCAGGCTGGGAGGGAGGAAGCAGAACTCTGCACACACTGAGTCACGGTGCATTGCTGCTACCGGAGGGCTCTGGGTCGTAAGCAGGACAAGGCTCCATCCCTCCACGAAAGCTGAAAGCAAGCACAGCTTCTTCGGAGGATGTAGCTCATGGGGTCCTAACTGCATCAAGTACAGCGCAGTATTTCCCAGCAGTACCTCCCCTCCACCAAAAATGCACATTCTCCTCTCTGCCAAGCAGCTCCTGCCCCGCGTGTAACACACCCAGCACAACATGACTTAGAAAAGCCCACTGGGTCCCCGAGCCCATGCCGCGCTGAGCACGCTGTGACAGAGCTGAGATGCAAGTTCCCTGGCCTGCACGCGGGGTGTCAGATTCCCTCTGCAGGCACGTGGTCCTGATTCTCCGTTCTCATCCTGTCAGTCTTCTCCAGAGGCTTGTTTGTTTTGCCCCTCACCAGAATGTGCTGCTGCATGTTTAGGCTGAGAAAGCAAAACAGCCGCCTCAACAGCTGCTTGGATTTGAGGAAGGGGAAGGGAGGGAAATGCTTTCAGTTTTGACTTTTAACCACAAAATGCACACTGGATTCTTCCTGACAAGAGTGACAAGAACCAGAGCCATAGGTCTTTGCTGGAAGCAGAGGGACAAAATGAGAGAAGATACTCCCTGACGCTTGTGTCTCTCTGGTGTTTTCTCGTAATAGCAGTGAGGGAAGGCAATGGATCAGGCAGGGGTAGGTGCTGCTGCCCTCTGCTCAGCTGAGCAGAAGAGGACTACGACTGTGTCCAGACGCTGAGCTAAGCAGTAGACTCAAAAGCAGACTGAAGCATACTGCACCGTTAGGCCTCCTGCTTGTATCCATCTTCGTGGCTGTTGCTCAAATTGTCCATACCGTGACTTGGAAGATCTGAGCTTTTCGCTGCAAGAACAGGTTGGTAGAAAGCCAGCAGGAGAGAGCTCACCATCAGGTCTGATGTTTCCAAACCCTACTACTGCTCAAGAAGGGTACTACCTTGACAGCTCCAGTGCTATCCAGCATACCCAGTATATGCCTGCATCTCCCAGCGGGAGAGGTGCCTGCCTAGCGCATAGCCTCATGCTGTGGTCTTTGCCGGAAGAAGAAGGACCCACCCCACCAGATTACTGATTCAGGACCCACTGACACCCACCATTCTGCTTACTGAGAGTCTGACACGCTTTTTACTCTTTCCTCACTCAGGAAAGTCACACACCATTTGAAGGCAGATGGGCCACATCATGCCTGAGTAGGGGTGGAGCGAATTGTAGCTCCGCAGGGCTGCTGACTTAGTGTAGTGCTTTAAGGGGGGTTTGTGTCTGTAGATGAAGCTTTGCATCTGAATCCCCCCAGAGACGCCATCCTGTCTCCACAGCAGTCAAGGCTTATGGAAAGCACCAAGTCATTTGCCCAGTGAGGGCACTAAGATGAGTTCTGATAGACTGAGAGTCTGCATGGATATGAATGTGCTCATGGACTTTTTTTCAAGAGAGGGCCAATATTTTGTTAGCAGGAGAAAAGGCCTACTTCTGGGCAACGTGTCCTTGACTGTCTCAGAGAAGGTAGCGCTGCTCAGTCGGAAATGCTCTTTTGGATCCATTTGCTCTATAAACAGAAACAAGGAAGGAAGAAAGGAAGGAAGGAAAGAGAGAAGAGAGGGACACGGTGGATGTGTCATTTACAAAGCTACCCCTTAAAGCATGTATTTCTTTTCCAACTTAAGGTGAGAGCTGCCTTGCAGACATAGGGCTATGCTTATGTACGGCAGAGCTCCACCAAGTCAGTGCAGTTTCAGTGTGGATGAGTCAGGCTCCCCATGGCTCATTCCTCATATTCAGAGGTTCTCTGTACTCACTCATGGCTTACTACTACAGCCCCGAGCAGCAGCACAGGGTGGCTTGTTGTCCCCACAGCTAACAGAGGGGCCATGCCAAGGCTACACACTCCAAGGATGCAGAAGGCGCTTGTGCATCTGTTTGGCCAGTGAGGAGGAAAGGGAGCCTGCCCAGGTCTCAGGGGTGCTCTGCGACTGCCCGGCAATAGGAGGGGCTATTCTGGGACAGGAGGAGGCAGAGGGACTGCAGTTTTGTCAGACCTCGGGAGTGCGAAATGGCGTGGATCCTTGTGCCCTCTGCACCCTCATGCAGCAGTGCAGCAATCAGGTGTAGCCAAGCCACACGTAGCCCCGTCCCACAGAGGAACATTTGCCATTGTCCCACTATTTTTTTTTCCGCCACTGTAAATTTTATTACCTCAAAGGTATGGAATTAGGAAATGAAAGATGTGGAAAAATTCCTTGGACCAAAGCACTCATTTCCATCATTTCCACCTTGCCCTGGATTTCCTTCTCGATTAGTTCCAGCAGTGTCCTTGGTTCAAGCCTTGGAGTCATTAAAGTCCTTTTGAAGCTCTAGTGCCCCACGCTAGTTCTCATTGCTCAGCAGAATGATACATCAGGAATAACAAAGTGCACTTTGATCAACTACTTCCATCCTTTACAGCTGCTTCTGCGGGAGTGATTAATCCCAGCCCTTCCTCCGCTAATAATAAGTGCAGAGAATCAGCTACATCCTTTGTTGTTGTTATTTTCTCTTTTCATGTCCCTTTTTGGGGAGAGCTGTGGAAGGGACTCGGTGACTTCAGTCCAGTTTCTGCCAGAGGGGTGGCTGTGGCCATGACGGTGGTGGAGAGCACGGGTACCTGGTGGGCTTGGGTGGACCAACCTCTCCCCCAGCCGAGGCCGTGTGTTTCCTGAGCACCAAGCACCCCATGCACCTGTTCTGGACAGCTTTGCAGCACCACTCGTGCCTGAAATCCTACCTACGTGCGGGAGATTAGCGTTTCCTATTGGCAGGGAGCCTTTGGGATATGCAGGGCCATTCAACAGGAAACACTAGGCACAGGGACTTTGCTGGGAATTAGGCCATTTTTGAGTAAACCCCGCAGTCCCCTGGGCTGCTGATCTGGCATCTTGCTGCTCCATGAACTTCTTCTTACAAATAAAAATTATTCCAGACCTTCAGTTTCTGTTTTAAGCTGACACTGAGATGGAATTGCTCTTGATTTGCACAAATCTAATTGAGAGAAAGAGGAAGCACATTGTTTATTTAATGACAAATGCCAGATAAAGAAGAGAAGGTTGAATTATCAGTGACCACCAACTTTCACAGATAAGATTCCAACACCTAGACCCACAGTCCGCTATGTTTTGAGGACTGCAGAGATAAAAGCTTCAGACATGGGAAACACCCCTGTAGAAGAGCATTTCACAGCAGAAGCAGAGCTGCAAATGCCCTGTATCACCTCCTGGTAATGGCTGATGCAGGCTGGGCTATGCATTATGCATGCTGCAGACAAGGAGAGAACATGGTACCTTTGAACCTAACCAATCTCTTTACTGAAACAGCTGGTACCTGAGGTGTATCCTGGGCATATGCACCTCCAGTTCCCTCTTCCCAGGCCAACTTATGCAATACTGGGATATCAAGCTCCATGTAGGTTGGTATGGTGAGGGAAGGATTGGGCATGGCTAGCAATGGAAAAGTGAAAGAAGATGATGTGGCTGGTGCCACCAGTTTCTGCTCCAGGCACAGGGCTGGGAGCCACTGAATGCTGTTATAACATGAGAGGTGCAATGGGGAGAGGAAAGTCCAAGTGCTGGAGGGAGCTGGTTTGTGTTTTCTGTGAGATCTAGTTTGGGGAAACGCCGGCCTGGCTGGGGGCAGGCTGCGGCATCAGGCTGCTGCTCCCCAAGCTTTTGGGCCTCTGGCTGTCAGCCTGGCTGCTCAGCACCTTCAGTTCTGGGGTGGCACATTGCATGCTGAGGAAGAAAGAGCTCTATGGCCAAGCACCCTTGAAAAACGGTGCTCTCAGCTGCTCTCCTAATTTCTTAACACTGCTCCCCTCCTGGGTGTTACAGTACTGGGTGGTATCATCTGTCTTTGATGTTGGGACCTTAGGTTTGATGTCTGGCACAAGCAAGACACCATTGCTGTAGTAAGAAGAAACACCGGTACCCAAATGTCTTGTCTGGCATGTCATGTGTGTAGCACATATTTGCTAAATCAAAAACCCCTGGAGTCAGAGGCAGGCAGTGAGAGCACTGCACTAACATACCTCTCCCTAAATCCACCTAGGACTGTCTGTTCCTCCAAAGAGCTCCCTCAGGCATTATGTGCATTACTCCAGCAACACCTGGAGTCCTGAAGAGCCATGCTCAGCTCTGCCACATCAGCATAAAATCAGAACAACTCTTGCTGCAGTCTGCTGCACCACAGATCAACATCTGTTGCATAGTCTACCTCAGCAGATAGTCATTGGACTGCACAGATACTAATAAGAGCAGAATTTATCCCAGAATGAATGTATGTGCTTTTTTAAAACTTTGGTGGGAATAAGTATATAAATAATGTGAATGAAATCTCAGTGAGTAACCTTTCTGCTCTCTTTTTTTAAAGTACTTTGGCGCTTTTCAAAATCCACAAATCCCAAAGTCTCAGACTCTTTTGCAGCTCTGCTGACAGAAGCAAGTTAAAGTCCCTGCATTTCTGACAAGTGTAATCCAGCACAGCCCCATGGACTTTGCTGATTTTGAGATGCCTGAAAATACAGCCCAACCACACAAGGAATTTTGTCTAACGTATGGCTTGGAAGTGTGCTGACAAACTAGACAGGATTTAATCAGGAGGCCTAAGATGAAGAAAATAATTTGCCGGTTCAATCTGAATGCAGCAGATATGGTTTGCTTTCTAATGCCATTAGGTCTCTGGAAAATGGCTTCAAGTTCTGAGAAATCAGGAGAACTATGTAAGAAATGCGTAGTTCTTCCCACTAAGCTCATCTAGCCATAAACTGGTCTAGACATAAACAGATAAAAAGAAACAGGCCTGACAAAACAGGCTGAAACTTGCAACTGCTTTGGAAGAGCAGCCTCGGCATCCTTGGCAAGGTTCATGGCCCGGAGATCACACGTGCCTCTTGCAGAGCTGGAGGTGGCTGGGCAGAGTGGGTAAGGAAGAGGTCACCAGCAGCCCTGAGAAGTGGCTCAAGGAAGAAACCACCATCACAGCATGGGTTAGAGCTGTTTCACATTCCAGTCACATCTGGATTTCACTTGTCCTTTCACCAGAAAGCATGCTCCAGCAGCGAAATGACCAACCTTTCTCAGGGATTTCTATTTAGAAAATATTTACAGTGCACTTCTGACATCACCAGGCAGTAAAGCCGGGCATGTATGATTCCTGTGTGCGTGCAGGGACATGTGTACCAACAAACATTATGCTACATTCCTGCGCATTCCTACATCATTATATAGATCAGGCTTGTTAGGCTGGAAGATCGGGACAGAGTGACAAAGTATAATCCAGATTTACTCCTGGTCATTTCTGAAGCCAAAGGGAAGAGTAGGATTTAGACCTGCTCATGTGATTTGGTCTAGTTTACAGAAAAAGGCTTGACCGATTTCAAATCAGGGTCCAGTCTGAGCTTCCTCCATGCTAGAGGACATCTGCATCAAGGTCCTGCCCCACTGCTGGCAGCACTCAGGAAAGCTAGTTTAAAGCAACACCAGCTGGGTGGACACATCCTGAGACTCTTATCCACATCCAGTGGCTGCCTATTTACAGCTGTAGCATCTTCTCCTGAGTTTTTCACCTGAATAAATTGTCCCTGGAGTTGATACTTCACGCTTCTATACCTGCCCTGTACAGTGGGAGGGTGGATGTATGGAGGCACATCTCAGAATTGCTGCAGGACTCCTTGTAAGGCTTATTTGCAATACACAGTGATGTTTCAGCTCAAGTTCCTCAACTCACATGCAGTATCACCAAGGTCAGGAGCCATGACAGGTAATGTCCCTACCTGGTGGCATCTGCAGCAGCCCCTGTTGTGTGCCAGGCTACAGATATGCTGAGGAGGGTGTGATAGCAACTATATTCCCTTCTCACGCATCTCAAAGCTTTGAAACAGCGATAAAGTCAGCCCAGGAGAACACAAAGTGTACTCCCCTGGACTCTGGTTCACCTTGCACGCTCCTCTGCTATGCTCTCATGGCTGGCCCAACCCTCCTTGCATTCATCTCCAGGTCTCCAAGGAGCATCCCTACCTTCCCCATTCCTGCACCACCTTTCCACACATTGTCCTCATAATCTCAGCTCCCCACACTTCCTACCATATACCTTATGACCTCCATGTGTCGCTCCCTTGGTCCTGCTCTTACAGGGTCTTGGGCTGCCTGGGCTTTGCCATGTGCGTGTGGAGCACAGCAGGGCCATCACGAGAGCTGATACTTTGCACAGGGGTGAGGGCTGCTAATCAGCAGTAAGGGCTGCTGTGGGAGTGCTCACCCCAAGGTTAACAGAGGAGGCTGCATGCACAGGCACAGCCTGCAACTGTGGCTGCTGCTGCCAGCATGTGCCACTTTAGAGCTGTTCGGATATACCTAGTTGGCTGATGCAATGCACAACTGAATCAGAGGCTGAATTATCTCTGATTTAGATACTTGCTTCCATTGCATTGTGCATCCAGAAAGTGCACTTTCCAAAATAAAAGTAAAAAAAAAAAATCAGGTTAAGCCACAGCCCATCAGCTGAGTAAGGCAGAAGTTTTCAACAGGACAACAGAGAGGGAGAGGAGGAGACAGCATCGTGACCAGAGATGGACGTACTCATGCATCGCTTGTTGCCTTTTCTGGCCTCAGTCCTTCGAATTCGTGCAGATACATAGCACCACTCACCAGGAATGGTCTCATGGAAGTCAAAGAAGTGTTATGTTGTCACAACTATTATTGCCATTTCTTTTAAAAACTGTGGTATCCTTCCAGTTTTTTACTACCAAATGCAGCTCAAGTCAATTCACTGAACTCGGTGGAACAACTCCCCCTCTGATATCAGTACTGAGAACAGAAACAGGCTGATGTGTGTTTTTCTATCATGCGCTAACTTGTTCTGCCATCCTGTGAATGAGCTTCTTATTTTCTTCTCCTTCATCAGACAGTTCCACCTAAACCAGGACTGGACACAGAAGTAAATCTGGTAGGAGAATACGCTTCCTGTTTATAAAAATACCCTTCCTGTGTGGAAGAGCCCTCTTCCTGCACATGCTCATCTGCGTACAGCATCCCGGACCTGTTTCTATGTGAACACAGGCAGAGCTGCTGGGGGTGGGGGGTACAGCTATTATGGATATTTCATCAAGCTGAAGTACCAAATAAATTAACGTATGTGTTGTACCACCTCTGGAAATCATACCCAACCCCAAGCAACCCCAAACTGTGATCAAGATGTCAACCCTTTGAAATGAAGGGCTTTATCTCTTTGGCTTACAGCTAAATCTATCTGTGAATTTCCAGAACTGGTGTCTCATTGCCATGAACTTATTTAGCTAACTTATAGACAGTGTATCCAGCTCCTGTGATTTGATTGTGGCTTATGGCTCACATGTTCACAGCAGCCGAGGATTTGAGCTGTGTACATGAATTGACAAATTAAAAAAAAAAAATAATCAAGTTTCAAAAGGCGGTGAGCTGGATGTTTCTATTCATATCCCTCACTATGGGTTTTCCTATAACTTCTTCTGAAAGGACCTGGCCAAGATCTTGATTAGGGCTGGATGGGTTAATCCACTCTCCCCTCAGGTGGCCTCTCCTCTCACACACATCAAGAGCTTAATGGTGAAAGAACCAGATCCCTCCTTCTGCCATGACTCCCAACAGCATCCATCGGACCCTGCGAGATTTCAGGGATCATCAGATGGACTTCTTCAATAACCAGCTTATGAAAGGCGCCAGCCACCATCCCACCTTTCCTCCATAGTTTCATCATCTCCCTTTCCCCCTTCAAAGACTTCCTCTGCTTTGCCTCATTCCAAGACCTTTGACGCCCATGCAGCACCGTGTCTGTAATAGCTTCTCATAAGCTCACATGTTCTGCTTTGCTTTCCCTCTTGGATGGGTCCTGCTTGCACTCTTCCGTGTTGGAAGTCAATGTCTGCTGTCACCACCTAGCCAACATGTTCTGCCACCTCATCCCATGTCTGAATATCACTCAGATCTTGCTTCCTCTCGATGTCCACAGCAGAGTTCACATTACCTATTCTACACTTATCTAGTGCTTTCTTCTCTGGGAATTTCCATCACAGTCCTGGTCAAGTGCAGGATTATTATCACGTGTCATAAGAAACTCCAGTGTCCTTCTACAAAATGATGTGTTCATGGGGAAGGGCGTGCTAACACTTGGCTTCCTTAAATCTATCTCTTTTGTCAGTCTCTGATAACTTTCCAGTCAATGAAACCAAAGGATGGTTTTACAGACTACCCCAGAACATGTCACACACACACGTACAAGCCACAAAATTCATATTTCTGGGAAAGTCCCCGATAGCGAAAGAGTGCAGTCATCTAAAGCCAGAGATATCATATGCAGGGGTTTTTTGTCTCTCAGCCAGGAACTTGTGAGTGAGAGGGTGGGTGCAAAATCTGAGTCCTTGTGCTGTGGAGAGAAACCTGCTCAGCGTGCAGGAGGGCTGCCCCAGCCTCTGGGCATCTTGCAAGGAGCTGCAACATCAGGCTGCGCAGATGAGTACTGGGGTTGGAGAGCAGCCACATCAGAGACAATCATGGCTGCTGGGGACACCAGGAACTGGAAAAGATCACTAGACGGCTGTTTTGCTTTCTTCTGGAAACTCTGCTCCCTCCTCTGGTAGGCAATGCTACCTCTGTCCCTTGCTTTGCACACCATGAGGTCACCTTCCCAGCCTGAGTGACGACACGATGATTAATCTGTTACCTTTTCCCTCATCACAACAATGTTCTTTTCTGCAAATTTTTGTTGTCATACAGGGAGCTGGCAACCTCACTGCACCAGCATTTATCACTTTTATGGCCATGCGGTGTTGCGAAGAGATTAGCTGGTTGGAAGGCAAGGTACTGGGTCGAGGAAAGTCCACCTGGCTGGGGCAGTGCCTGTTCTTTGGGTCTTCTCCTGCCTGTGTCACCTCCAATGCCCCGCAGCCCTCATTGGTGTCCCCACGCTCCCCTGAATGCTGCTCCCCTGGAGGTGAAGCCGTCTGATGGTGGGTACCCCCTGGCCGGGGGCTCCTGCTCTGCGGCGGCAGGGGCACGGGCAGCGGGCAGCCCCCGGGGTCGCACCTGCCTCGTGGGGCAGGTGTGCAGCAGCACGCCCTGCCTCTGCTGCTCGAGCCCCACTGCGGCTGCCGGGACCCCCCCGGTGCTCTTCCGCCCCGCTTGCCCAGATTTCCTTCACAGGGAAAACAGGATACAAGCGGAGGGGGAGGGGAGCGGAGCACGCCTCCGGCTCATCCTGACACGGAGGTGACAAACACAAACATGCCCGTCCGCACGGGCGGCACCCCTGGGTCCCACGCTGTCCGTACACACTCCTCCGCTGAGCCCGGGGAGAAGTCTAGGAGACCATGCTCCTAAATTTGGCACCTGCGTTACGGCTTGAGGCCGGCAGTACAAACATCCCCTTTCCTCTTCTCTTCCCCCTCCCTGGTTTTGAATAATTGGCTCCCCAGTCTGAGTAGCTGACAATTTGAAGGGTGCTCGCCATCAGTTTGCCAAGCATCATTACAGCATTCACTGGCCTCAGCGGAAGAGCCGGGATCCAGACGGAGTCCGACTTGTTCCCATGCCTAAAGAGATTGAGCAAGTTGGCTTGAGGGAGGTAGGGACTGGCCAGTTCTCATGTTAGATGACATCTGTCAAGTTCATGTCATGCCTGAGTCTGTTGACAATGCCCCAGGGAAAAAAAGAGAGCCCAAGCTTCACTCGGTGATTTGTGCAAAGATCAGAGGAGTAAGAAAGCAGTTTGACTGTGTTTTGGCTACTGACTTCAGCAGATCTGACTCTTGAATGCACACAGGGATCAGATTGGGCAAGACTTATTTATGCAAAAGCACTTTGCAGAGGACAACTGCACTTTAACACCATTCCTGTAAAAAAGGAAGGGAAAAAAAAAAAGGCCTGAACATTTGAAGGAAAAACACTTGTTTCCTGTAAGGAGGTTCAGCCAGTGGAGATTGTACCTCTGCCGCCTGCGTCTTGTCACTGTACTTCAGCCTCAGGTATGACTGTCAAGGGGAAAGGGTAGGAGCTGTGTCATCCTCCAAAACATTTTCTGGGGACCAGCAGGCTGGTGACCTTTGTGCTCATCATCATGAAATCAGCTGATGTTATGCTGAGGTTTTAAAGATGCACTTCCGTCCCAACCTTCGCTTTGGATTTGTGACCTTTGTTTCTGCTTGCAACACCTGAACCTTTCTGATCCCGCCCGGACTCCTGCTCCATCCTTCCCGGAGACCTGCTGAACTGCAGCTCGGCAAAGGAAAGCCACCAAGTTTGCCTGCTGTCCATTCAAAATGACCAGGACAACTTCTCTGAACCACACTTGTTTGAAAATAAGTTGGAAATATCACCAGCTCTTTGCAAGATGTCTGATACTTCTTATTCCTGGTCAGGCTGGAAATATTAAAGCAGCCCCCCTTCAGATAATTCTGCTCCCGTACCCTCGGCTCAAAGAGCAAGCAAGACACTGAATGGTGTGGGAAAGATGAAGCAAGCACTGAGATAAGAAAATCTAAATTTGAGGTGGTTTATTTAGTTGGAGAAAGCAAGGTTCAGGCATAAAACCACACCTGATACCAGGGCTTTTGCTGTTGCAGCCAAAGCCTTAAGCTCTGGCTTGCCTGTGATGCAAAGCGGCTGCAAAAGCAGCGCCAATGTTTTACAGCTGCTTGTCCTCACTCGAGTAATGCAAAATAGTTGGGGCTTGAAAGTGAACCTGCCCTTCATGTCCTGGCCAGCCCCCACCCTTATGTATACACCACAGAGCAGCTCTTGACCTCTGTCTAGTTGAGGAGTGATTCACTCGCAGCTCCTTTGCTGGGGACACATCATCGGTGCAACACCGTGTCTGAAACAAGGCGACCAATTTGCTATCATAGCCGGGGCAGCCTGTCCTCATCCTGCAAGAGTGGTGGGACTTGTGGAGATCCTGCCAGCTCTTCCATACGAGCCAGTTCCAGGCTCCCGCTCTCTGAGACCTTGTTGCTCCCAGGCTCCCAAGCTGTGGCAGGACAGTGGTTTGGGGATGCGCCTTGCAGGGACAGCCATTCTGGCCACCATGACAGAGGGCTTGGGGCTGCAGGTGGCAACCTTCTAGACCCGGACAAGTCACTCATTCCTATTTTTTCTCAGTTGCCCTGTTGATAAAAGATGAAAATTTGTCATCCACCCCCCCTCCACCCCCTAGCTCCCAGCCAGGAGGATTCCCTCGAGGAGCTAGCAGAAAGAAAGGGCAATATACTGTGGAGAGACTGTACCAGCACCGTGGTGTGCTCAGTGGAGGTAGGTGGGACAGGAAACAGGTTGGGAAGGAAGAATATCCCCAGGGTCTGGAAAATGCTCCTTACTCCGTAACAGAAATGTTTCCTTAGCTCAGTGAGCTGGGAAAGGAGCCCCAGTTTTGCAATGCCTTCTGTGACTCCTCCAATAAAAATATTGTGTTACAGAGGCATCACATGCCCTGCTGTCCCTGGTATCCTACACCCAAAGCCTTTGGTCTCTGCTCTGTGAAAAAACAAGAGAGACAGCAGCAGGGAGAAGGGAAGTATGGCCTCCCTTCCTCTTTATTTCTTGAGATATAGACCCAAAAGACCACGAGACAAGCCCAAAATCCCATCACATGTTGGTGAAGGAGCTGGGAAAGGCTCTCAGCAGTCCTGATGCCTGGTCTCCTCTGTCAGCCAGAGATGACTCCAGCAAAACAGGTCACTGATAAGTGCTTTCAGCTTGTGATCTAAGGTGCATCCTTTATTCTGTCTGTAGTAATGGGGCAGGAAAACTTCCCTCCCCAAATCCATCTTCTCTTCTGTTCGTAATTGTTGGGTAGCTGGTGAGTCCCTCCCCACTTGCAGAGACCTGGGCTGTAATTTGCTCCTAGAAAGAGCGTGGAGGGCTGAGCTGGCCCTAGGCACACAGATCTGCGAGGCTGCCCAATTCTGAGGCCAGAGCAGGGGGAAAGAGAGAAGAAATTTGCTTTAGAAGAGACATTTTAAAGCTTCCCTCTAACTGGTACTTGGGGCCCCACATTGCTGAAGCACAACCCTCCCAAGAGGACAACCCAAAGTATGTCCCTTTCATTTGAAGGAAAATTCTGGGATAAACTGAGAAAAAGGGGCTTTTTCCTTGGGTTGTCCTGAGAAGCATACGCAGCTATTTGAGAGTGCGGAGATAGGAAATGTTGTAGCGTAGGCAGCCAGCCTCTCCTGCCACGGCCATGAAAAGAAATATAAACACATTGATCCTATAAGTAAAGAGTTGATCCTTGCTTGTGATATGCTAGTTATGAGTAATTAGGATAGATATTGCACAGAGACTGGGTTATGGCTGATAAAAAAATGCTGCAAGGGCATCTCCTGCCTTTTCATATGCAGGGGATTACATCAAAATTCCTGGCCACGTTGCCACACTGATACCATCCCCCAGTTGCTTTTGGGAAGTGGGACCATCTGAAAAACCACGGACAGAAACATCTGGGAAGTAAGCTGGCCTGTCCAAAGTTTACATTTCAGTTCAGCCCAATCCATTCAGATAAAATGAGAGCTGCCTCATGTTGTTAACCCCAGGGGCACTTGGAATCAGAGATTTGTTTCAGATCCAAATAAAATAAAAGAGCAACCCCAAAACACAGCCTAAAATGCAAATTAAACCAGAATAGAAACCATTTGTTTAAAAGAATTATCACATAAACAAAGGACAAAAAAAAAGGCAGAAAAATCACGTATTCGCTTGAGGAACCATAAGAGGTTCCCCATCATTTCCTGTATCTAAAAAATTGAGATGGTTTTTATTCTCCACAGAGGGAGGCAGAGTCACGTCTTACTGTTGTTGGGCCCTAAAGATGCCTTTTCCAAGACACTGAATGAGCAAGACAGCAATCCCAAAATTCGAACCCTAAGTCCTTAATTCAGGACTCAGTGTGAGAACTGAGATAACAGTCAGAGAAGCTTTACCTAACCGAAATCCTCCCCAGGGCCCATGTCAGTATAATATACTGTGGGCTGGGGGCTGCTTTGGCTTAGCACGAGGCTGCCTATAGGCATGGCTGCAACGAGGTCGCAGCCGCAAGGGCGATGGCTCCGCTCGGCTTAGTCGTAAAAGTGTGGGTATCCAAAAGCAAACAAGGTGGAGCTCGGTGTGGGCTGAAAAAGCTGGCTCAAAAGCTGGAAAAGCCCATGGGAGCTTAGCTCATGCTGAGCTCCACGTTGCTCCAGATCATCTGCTACTGCTGGCCAAGCCAGCCCACCACCACCGCTGGCAGGTCTGCATCGCGTGGTGGCACCACTGGGGTTGCTCCAGCATGCACCCGCTCCTCGATACTCGTCTTGCCATGGGGTTATAGTACCAGGGGGGTGTTCATCCCACAGCCTTCCCTCTCCCAGCTCTTCATTGTCCCCACCGCTGACTGCTCCAGCATTATCCTAGAGTGTGGGTTATCTGAGGACGTATTCTGAAGGATCAATACTTTGAAAAGTGCACGTTTATGCACGTGAAAATCCAGGACTTGTTCTCCACCTCTAACTCCACCCAGATGAAACTCGTTGGTGTCATTCCTGACTGATGTCAGGGTAAGTAAAAGCAGACTTGAGCCCACAATTTCTACATGCTTAGAAGAATTTCTGTTTCCTTTCATGGAGGGAATGTTTGAATTAATTGTTTCAGTTGCATAACATGATGCTGAAGTGCATTTTTTCCACTGTATGATTTCTAGATGAAAAAGCAAGGTTAGAGTGAAGTTACACAATATAAGAGCAAACTTTAAAAAAATAATGTATGAAAGAAATGCAGAAAATACCCTCATAACACATTAGAAACACAAAAAATTTGAAGTTAAAAACCCAAAAGAACTCCAAATGCTTGATGATAAAGAAATGCACCCTTAGGACATGTATACACCCTTAACGCTGCCCTAAAATGATGCCTGAACAGGGAAGAGTGCGAAAGAAGTGAACAAATAAAAGTTTACTCTAGGACTTTCCCTGAAAAATGAGTTTCAGGTAAGCGTGAATTGCAAACACTCCAATGCCATTATTCTAACCGCAGCTATTCCCGGAGCCGGTGGAGGGAAGTGGGATGATCAAGGTGTTGGCAAACACGATCGCCCTTCCTCACACTAGTAAATGTGCTCCTGAGTGCATCCATCCACTGCCTATGCAGCAGGTGCCGTGCCTCTGCCCTCCACGGGCCACAGCGCGGGGCTGGAGGAGGAGGGGGAGACACGGTCCCTTGCGGCTGTGCCCCGTTCCTTGGTTTACGCTCCCCGGCTCTCCTTCTCCCCAAGGAGCCAGAAGATGCTGCTGCACTGCCCCACAGCCGGGGGGACGAGTGACCGAGGGAGGAAACAGCCCCTCTGAGGCCCTGCAGTCAGTCTGGCTTGCATCAGCCATCCTGATTTGCCTACGGTCCCACAGGCAGGCATATGAAAAAGACCTGTCTGCTTTGGCTGTGTACTTGAGACACATCCTGCACATTGCTTTCCCAGCTGGGCCCATCCCATCCCGGCCGGTGACTCAGCTGTGAGAGAGATGGAAGTGTCGTAAAGCCCGTCGTCCTGAGTCATCAGCTATTATTGTCCTGCGCAGGTGGACAATGCCGGCGAGAGGAATTTCTCCAGCGCTGCCAGAAAAAGCAGCATCGCCATCTCCACATCACCACTGTAAAAATAGACCCTTCTTTTTGGGGATTGCTACTTCAGACTGATTTCTGGAAGCTTGTGGCCTCCTGACAGAGATGGGATTAGCACGTCTCTGTGTAAAGAAAGCTCAGGGACCATATGCTGGCACTAAACCTTGCAGAAAGGTATGTTTGGGGGTTCTGCCTGGGTTCTGGTTCACTTAAGCCAACCCCCACAAAGTGCGTACATCTGGATGCTGTATGGGAGACGTGTGCTGTCCACAGGACAGATCTGGAGTATCAGGTTATACATGGCCTCAGCAAAGCTGTCTTTGCCA
This sequence comes from Gavia stellata, assembly GCF_030936135.1. Lineage (NCBI taxonomy): Eukaryota > Metazoa > Chordata > Aves > Gaviiformes > Gaviidae > Gavia > Gavia stellata. The sequence continues at coordinate 43,479,131 of NC_082600.1, forward strand.
AACTGAAAACTTCCTGATTTATCAGCTTTGATCTCTTTGGCAGAAGAGCATTTCAGCGGGTAAAGTTTTGCAATAAAGCACTGACTACACTGGTTTATGATGACATCCCATACGTTTTCATTTTGGGAGGGATTCTGTACTGTGCTCCCCGAAGGTCAGAGTCAGCAGTGCCCGCAGGATTGTTTTTCAGGAGGGAACGAACAGGGTCATTTCCCCTCCAGCTGCTGGGGGCTTCCAGGCAAACCTACTCTTCTCAGGTGTTTTCATCCTTTTGCCGATACCGAGGGCAACCATCGCGCGGCTGCCGAGTTCACAGCAGCGCAAAAAGCGAAGGGGGGAAGCAGAGCAGAGTCTTGCCCTGGCTCTGAGGGCCTCACACCCAGCATCGGCATCGGCATTGGCATCGGCATCGGCATTGGCATTGGCATTGGCATCAGCATCGGCATCGGCTGGCTTCCCCGCAGGCAGCCAGGCTCTCGGGCGAGCGGCCTCTCTGCCAGGCTGGCGTGGAGGAGCACCACCGTCCACCGGCTGCCTAAATTAGTCCCAGAAGTCCGCTTCCCTAAGGAGGTGCCAGGGAATCCCAAGCTCCATTTCCTAGGGTAAGGCTGAAATCCGAAGAAGGTTTTGGCTGCGGGCTGCTCACAGGTCCCCACCGCTTCCTGAGGAAATGAAGGCTAATGGCATCACTCAGCCGGGTTTGGTCCCGCACTTCCTCAGCACCAGGACATCTGGTGTCTCTGGCTGCGCCCACAGCGCCGAGAAACACCCCCGGCGCTCACCGCCCCGCGGGCACCGCTCCTCCGCCGCGGGCTCGGCCCGGGGCCGCGGCCCCGCACAGCTGCCGGCAGCCGCCGCGCCCCTCAGCCGCCGGCCCCTCCGCAGCCTGCCGCGCCCCCGGGGCAGCGGGTGCGGTGAGAAGAGGCAGCCCGGGAGGCTGCCCCTGCCCCCGGCAGGGAAGGTGCTGGGGCAGCGGGGCCGGGGGCAGCGCGCCCGCCGCCCCCCGAGCTCCGCCGCCCCGGCCCGGCCCGCCGCCGGCCCTCGGTACCCACCTAGCGGCCGCCCGGCCGCCCGCGGGGCCGCCGCCGGAGCCGGGGCTTCCTCCGACCCGCCCGCCCGACGGCGGCCCCGGCCAGCGCGTCGCTCCGGGGGCTGGGGGGGGCGGAGGAGAGGCCGCGGTCCTGCCCCTGTCCGCGGGCGCGCAGCTGCCCGCGTTGCCGCTCCGAGCTCCGAGCTCCGATCCCCTCCCCTGCGGGACCGGGGGGGTCTGCCGGTTCCTTACGGACTGGCATCGCCAGCCGGGAGGGGAAACCTGGGGAGGCGTTTTCCAGCCTAAAAATGAGAAACAATGCGAAAGGCATCCAACAGTTTTTGTTGGCGGTGTTTGCTTTGCTTTTCTCAAAAGGAGTTAGGAAATCTTCGTGGGAGCTAAAGTGCTTTTGGACAACCCCAGTGAAATTCTTGCCCGTCTTGAAAAACCTTTAGAAATCTCAGACGTTGTTTCCAGGCTATGGCTGTCACGCTGGGGAAGCCAGTCCAGACCCGGCTCTAGGTGGCCAGGGCAGAGCAAAGAAGAGGAAGGTGGATTATCACTTGTGATGATGAAGACTTTGCGTCAACTTCAGAAGGGGGATAGCACGCTCTCAGCAGATGCATGCAGGAGAGCTCCAGCCTGCGACCGCCAACAGCAGCCACACTCTGGCAACGCGCCAGCCACTGGAAAGGCGATAAACCCCCTTGGAGAAGCACAGGCAGATTCCTCTCTGGTGCCTGCAGAAGCCCAGGACAACAACCCCTCAGCGGACCAAGGCACGATGCCCCACAGCCTGGTTAGGCTGTCACCAGGCCTGAGTGGCCTTAAATCCACCACGGGTCCTGCCCCACTCCTAGCTGCTGCCTTGCTGTGGGTGAGGAACCTAAGGTCTCTGCCGCGATAGCCCCAGGCTGGGGGCAAGGGCTGTATTTAGTTGGCAGAGGCCTGGTTGCACCAGGACCTGAGGCAGGACCCTGGCTATCGCTGCAGTGGGTGGTAACAGCCGCATACCCACCGCTGACCCCCGCCCTGGGCCTACACAGGCATTTCCCCCCCCCCAGAAGCTCCTCGGATGCTATGGCATCCTGACAGCTTCCCAAGCAGAAACAAACTGCTGCTCCTCTCAGGTGTCTCTTGCTAAGAGACCGGTGACTGTTTCAACCTGGTTTATTCACCTGCTCTCCCAAACGGGACAGCCCTTGACCTCTCCACACAGGGAAATTTCATCCATCCCCTTCTCCCTGGCCGTTTCACAGGCTGTGCAGATGGGACTTGCAAAAGCCATGCTGCTGGAGCCACTGCTCTGTTTTCTGCAAAGGAGAATGCATTTTCCTGCACAAAGTTTGTTCCCAGGTCAGTCTCCACACTAACACTCATTTACCACCTCTTGATTCGCATTAGTGGTTGGGGTTTTTTTCAGCAAAGCTTTAACCAAAGAGCAAGAAAACCAGATCTTCTACCCCGCCTCTTGTTCTGCGGTGGAAAACAGATCAGAAATGCAGTCAGGGAGCCCCTCTAATGACAAGAACGTAGGTTTGTGCAGCTGTGGCAGAACTGGACTTGTCTGAAACTGGGATTGGGGCAGGGTTTACTTTGCAGTTCGTTTGGAGCAAAGACCAGAGCAAAGTCTTATGTTAATTCCTGACCTGTTAGGAATCTCAGGTTCAAAATCCCCCGTGCTTAGGCAACATAAACCAGCTACTGGCTCCTCAGTTCTGAAGGGGATTTTTCTAGTTGCAGGAGCCCAGAGTGAATTCCTCTCTACCTAGCAGCTTCTGGAGTTGATAAATCCAGCCCATATTTAGCCTTAATTTGAAGGGTGCGTAAACAGGATGTCTTGTTGGAAGCGCGTGGAAAGGTGCCTGCTGACCTGACCCTTGCTTGCATTTCACCCAGCAGCTGCAGCTGGATTGGCGCATTAAACACTTCCAAGTCAAATTCTCCTGCATAAAGAAATATCCTCAGTTGCATTGACTGTGAGCAGTAGGGGAAGTGACCTCTTGGGTCAGTGTTTATTGCAACATATCCCTCCATTGCAACAATATCCCTCCATAAAGAGGGAGATGATCCCAGGACAACACCTCTGCTATGGTGGGAACCTTTCTCAAGTCTCCCAGTTTGGTGAACTCCACCTGAATGTCAAGAGCAGGGGCTTGGGGGATTGGTGTGTTTCCTTCTGCCTTTGGTATGCTCTGCAATCGTATACAACTTTATTAAGCATCCTTCTCATTTCCCTCTCTATAAAACAGGGACAATAATACCATATTTTGCAAGACCCCCATGTCACTGAACTAGATACAGCTTGCATCGCGCTGCAGGATTCGGCAGCAGCTCGGCCTCGCATGGCTCAGAAGAGAATGCAAATCAGTTGCTTCTCTTGGCTTGCGGTGACAGTAACACCAGGACATGGGTATCGCTTCATGAATCCCTCTGAGAACTTGGCCTGCACAAACTGGCACTTGGAAATAGTCTCCAGCTCATTCAGTCTCCACATTCACACGTCCCCCTCCAGTCTCTGACCTAGAATTCTGTTATCTTTCCACACACAATAATATCATTCAACGTATTAGGCCATGGGCTTTTCAAGGTCAGTGCCATCAATATGTGGAAAGCACTAGAGGACAATAACAGGTTGATAAGTCACATGGCAAATTAGGAAAAGGCCCTCAAGGGTTGTAAAATGTATCAGATCCACTTATCGCAACCCTTTCTGATAGTTTCTGTGAATCCCCGGTAGTAAACATCCTGCCTGCCTGCAGTGCCAAGGACGCTTCCCCAGCCCGCGACAGCAGGCGGCCGTCAATCCCAACCACTTCTGAAACAAACCCGAAGTTCGCCTTTCTTTTTTTTGACAGGAACAACCGGAGTCACTCGCCCTGCAGAGCTTAGCGATCTCTTCTGCTTTCAGAGCTCGTGAGACACAACCGAGGTGAAGAACCATTGCTGAATCCCCTTGGGTTGTGCAGAGACATTGTCACTCTTTGCTTTGCTCCAGGGTCAGTAGCAGTGGCAGCAGCCAGAGGTGCTTTGGGAATGGCAGGGCAGGGCAGTACGTATGAGACTCCTGTAAGACAGTGATCTGCCTGGGGTAATTTAGGATCTAGGCTCCTCTATACTAGTAAATTGAGTCTTGCCAGGCACTGGAAGGCGATTGCCTGCCCGGTTAAATAGAAGTGTCTCTTGCACAGCTTTGTCCTGAGCCGACCAGCACACAGCTCCAGGCATGGTTCAGGAATTAGCACAACCAGTATGAACATGAGCGGTTCAATGCTAGCTGGCCTCCGTGGCAGAGAAAAGCCCCGGGTTCATTTAATTTACCGGTACAGATGTACCGTGTGGCTTTCTCAGAGCTGTAATTCGGTGCCTCTTGGAAGAAAGAAACACAAGCCTGTTCCCTGTCCTAAGCATCTGACACCTGTACGGACGGTGGCTCACCATTCAGTTTAGGAGAACAGGGCCTCTGACACACTGCTGAGGAGTGCAGGCACATCCAGCATGGAGCACACACACTCCTTTTCACCCATCCTCAGGCTGGGATTCACCTCCCCTGAGAGCAGCAGAGGGGTGGGGAGGGACAGACACCTCTGGGAGATGGTTCCTCCCATCCTAAGACACCGACAACCGGTAAAGCCCCTCTGGCAGTGCCCGTCTCTGGCAGAGCCCAGGTGACCTGGCCCACGCTGGGTGCCTAACGTCAGCCTGGCTGAAAGAAGCCGTTTTCTCACGGCTCGTGGGCTGGGGTATGCCGACAGGGCAGTCTGCATCCTCCAGCCAGAGAACAATTCTCCCAAAATGATACAGACGCAGCAGGCAAGAGAAACATGCAATGAGGAAGAAATGGCCCAGTTATCTTCATCCTGTTAGTTCTGTTCCTGCCATGCTGTGTTCAGTGTCACTCAGAGATAAAGAGCAAGTACCTTACTATCACCATCATGTCTGCCCTTGAGGGTTTATTCTTTCACCCCCTCCTGTCTTTGTTTCTTTCCCCCTTCCCTGACTTTTTTCTGTGTTGTCTCCCTACTTCCTACCATGCAATTCCCACTTCCCATATGGGTCTCATTCCTACCCCGTCCCCATCCTGTCTGCTAAAATAATCAGCAGTGAAACCCTGAATATGGCCGTTCACATTGTTTCCGTGGGACTCGGTGGCAAGTCTCCTAGTGCGATGAATGAAGGCAGGACGCGCTTCTCAGAGCCATTGTTTCCAGCTGTCTGCCGACTCAGGAAAGCACTGCCAGCTCCGTTTACATTGACTCCTTGACTGGTAGGTTTTCTCCTCCATCTGCTCTGAGTAAGAAAAGAATCAGGCCCTTGTACTTTAAACAGTGGCTGCTTAGTTTGTGGAGTGCGTGCTTCATAACAAGCCCGTGGGCCAGAGTCGATCCATGGGAAGGATGTCAAATGAGAGCATCATGACGTGGTCCTTTGTGAGCAGCCGCGGACTCCCTTTATTCACTCCCTGACGTGGTTGTTAAGAGCAGGAATCTGGCTAGTGAAGCGATGACTGTGGAATAAGATTGCCAAACCTGAGCTAAGGCTCTCCTCCTCTTAGGCAGCCCTGATGCCTCGTTCACCACATTTACACAGTTTTCAGTCAGCCGAAAGCACGGAAGGAGACAGCTCGCATGTTTGGAGAGAGCTGCATAGACATCTCCCGACTCAGAATAATAGCATGAAAACATGCTGCAGCACTTTCCAGCTAGTGCACGTGGTACCTCCCAGTCTCTGCTGGTCACTGGGCACATTTTACTCCACAATCTAAGACTGCCCTCAAGGGAGTAGGAATGGTGGCAGATGAACCTGGAAGATATTAGTGGATTTGCAGGTTATAAAATAGTCTCTTGGACATTTCAGATATTGTTTTAATAGCTTCCAGGCTTCCAGCATACAGAAACTGACGGGACGTCACCCAGTATCTGAATAGCTGCACCATACAGTTTACAAACATGATTCACCAAATGAGCACTAAGTGGGGTCTGAATATTGACATAACAAAAATGCGTATGAAGTGAGACATCCCATCTGCTGAGGAAATTGCCCAGTTTGCTGGTAATTGAAAATTCAAGGCAGTCTCATCTCTTTCAGTAAAAGCATCTTCCCATACCAGGACAACAGCTTCCCATCCACGTCCTGCCCCAGCGTTGCAAGAAATTTATTCTGTCAGCTACTGCTCTTCCCCTTTTGACCCGAGTGATGGATCAACATTCTTCTGTGCACTTTGTATACTCTCAAAGTGTGTACACAGAGGCCCTGATATAACAAAGCCTGCGGGGTCCCAACCTCCTATCCTAAACAAGAGTTTCCCTGAACACAGGGGAGGGTGACACAATTTCTTGTAAAGTGCCAGTCCTTTCTCAACCACAAATAGTCCCCCTAAAGCTCTCCTACCTCCCCCTGCCCAGAATCAGGCTGCAAGGACTCCTCTGTGGGCATACTGAGTGGGTTTCACTCCTTCAGCCCAAGCGGGAGGCAGGTCTCCTGTCCAAAGAGCTCTGTGAGGATCTCCCAGCTCTGGTGACCGTGGCGTGAAGTCCTGAGGCCTCCCCTTTTGGTAGAGTTCCAGGTTGTGTTGTCGTTGCTGTTTTGGGTTGTTTCTTGCGCTGTCACATGTATTTCCAGCCTAAGATTGCAGAATCCTGGGAGAAGGGGGTTCAGCAGCCAAACCCTTCCAAGCCCCATTCTTCTGATGAAGGAGGACCTAAATTAGTGTGTGATGCAGCTATTCATCACTGTCCCTGGCTAGTCCCACAAGGGGAACAGCTTCAGCTCAACAGTTTAAGAGCGCCCTTTCTCTCCAACCTCTATCATACAGGAGGTGGAGCGTTTGCCTGAGAGATGCAGGTTCGGGAGAGGGAACCTCCTCCAGCTGGTCCTGCTGACCGAACCACTAAGCACCAGAGAGAGCAGGCGACAGGGGCCCTCGGCTGCAGTCCAGCGGTTAGTGCTCTTGGGTGGAAAGAGGAATCAATGGTTTCAGACTCTGATACTTGAGTAGTTTCTGCTCCTTGTATGACCACTGCATATTTTACAAATACATCAGAATGCATAGCGCCCGCAGAACATCAGTGACACAGCTACGACATCGGCTGAGCGGGGTTTCCACAGCACATGATTCAGCCTTGAGGGCCCAAGTCCTTGTGTAGACCCAAGCCTAGGTGACTCACCAGTTTGCTGAACTCAGGTTGCTCAGGGTAAATAGGTCTTTAACCACTGCACTATCCTGTTTCCTTGCCCCATTTGTTATTTCATAATCTTTCCTAGGCTGCTGACAGTTTCAAAAAATGAATTCTTTCGTTGAGGCAGAATTTACTGGTAATTACAGTTCTGATTTGCTTTCTCCAATAGCCGGAGAAAGAGGTACAAGCATGAAGCACATATGTGGCATTGTGGGTGGGGAGGGAGAAATTCTTCTGCAGTATTTGTGCATTAGAAATATGGCTGCCAAAAAGCAAGTTCCCAAATGCCTGGGGTCCACATGTTGTGTAAAAGCAGAGTAGCATCTTGGCTCGGAAAAGGAACGTTGCATGAAGGAACCCAAAGTCTCCCCAGGTCACATTGTCCTCACAGGAGATGAAAGCCCATGAGCTGCAAAGTGGTACCCCATCAGCTGCGTTTGCCACAAGGCAATGGATTTTGCTTTGACTGCTTTGAAAGCAAACCCCTTAAAGGAAACATGTGCTGGGTATACAAATGCCGTGTTTCGTTTATTTAAGACACAAATGCAAAACCAAACAGGCTTTCACAGTTCTAAGTCACAGATGTCTTTAACGAAAAACAGCTATTGGAATGTTAATAACAGCTCCTTGTACCGTAAGCAATGAGTCCACTCAGTCATGCTTTTAGGAAACTAACAGTTTCGACAGATCAACCTATTAATCACTTGGCCTCCTAATGGTTCATTTACGGGCAGCGCTTATGAATTTGTTAGTGTGCTGCGCTGACAGTTCGCCGAGCGGTATACACAGATGTCCCATATTCTGCTCCTCTGAGGTCCTAAAATGACAGGCTCTCCTCTGAGATACTAATGAAGAATTCATTTGACCCAAACTGTTTCCATTCATTCAGTCTTTAGTCACTCAGTTAACTCGGAAATGCTCCTGTGGCTACAAAACATTCATCAGTGCTAAGAAGATGACAATTCATGACCCCACACCAACAGCCCTGGAAGCCCAAGTGACTGGCTGGCGTAAAATATTGCCCCTCAGTGAAAGATGCCAATCTGTACCGGCCACGAGAGAAACTGTAAGGTAAAATCATTGTTTTCTTTCACTGGAAACAGTCAGGTAATTTGGATAAGTATTTTTAGAAAGTGTTACCCTGGAAAAATTGGGGAGTTTCTGTTGATTGGACGCCCACATTTTCCTCTGCAAGGTCTGCTCTTGGTGCTCCGCAGCTTCATTCCCGAGAGCCTTCATGTCAAGCTGCTTAAAACTGATACGGGATGAAGCAGACAATAACACCTGGGGTTTTTTTCAATTTTTCAGCCAGAAACATGCACAGCACTAAACTGCGCCATGTAAACTCACTACTTCTATATATTTTTAGACATTCTTTCAGGCTTAATCATCACTGTTGCCATTAGAAAGCCAGGAAAGACTAGCTACATCTGGATTTTCCTCTCCTTAAGCTTCAGCTTCAGGAATAAACTTAGGTTTTATGATTGGGCCTGGCGCATGCCATGGAGTTACAGCCAAGGGAAGCTTTAGCTGGCCACGTCCTCACTCCCTGGTTCCTCTGCTGCAGACCCCAGTGCTTAACACGGCACCATAACTCTTCTCCAGCTCCCGAGGCTGTCGGTGGGTGGGTTAAGCTAAGACGTGACGTTTCCCGGTGCGGAAGCAGGTACGTGTAATGGTGTGGGGATGGTAACTTCTGGCACAGGAGCAGGGCAGGCAGCTGGAAGTCGTAAGTCTGATTGTCAAACCTTTGAAGCAGCAGTTGGTGGCTGTGCAGAATGGTGTCATTTATCCCCTCTGCTAAAGGCATGAGAAATGCCAGTAGCAAAGCACTTTATGGGAGGATAGAAGGCAGATGAAGCTGCCCATTCTTTGTTTTATACCCGTGTCTTACCCACTGTTCGCTATAGTTCCCTCCTCCCCTCAGAACATGGGCAACTAGCTGTATAATCAAGGGGACAGCCTGGAAGACATTTTCCCATTATTTCTAGTGAAAGACATGGGGACTCATTTTTTGGACCGAATTAATTTCCTCAATGCTGCAGAACTTGCGTCCCCCAGCTGAAATCTGAGTTGCGTCGAGAGTCGCTGCTGCAGCAGCTTATCCAGTGCTGGGCAGCCAGCTCACAAGGAAGGACATGCTTTGCAATTGAAACAGCATTGCCTACAAAGAGCGGTGCCGGCCAAAACTCCAAGTGTGTGTCCCTAGCCCTCTACAATGCCTCGTTCCAACAGATGGTCACATTTTTAATCAAGGCATTCCATTATTAAATGAGAAACCTGGGGCTAACAAGTGCTGATGCATGTGACTACACGGTGTCCCCAGGTTTTCTCCTGCCCATCTCTACTCCCACATGCAATTTACTACCCTCACCAGGTAAGCAGGTATTTTTTCTTCATCCCAACCAATCGTATTCCAATTATAGAGACAACACCTAAACTTACATCGCAATGCCGGACTGCACGTTCAATACATGTTCCTTGGGGTCTCTGTCCTAATGGGACATAAGCACTTGTGCCTGCCAGTGTCACCAGGAAAGCTCTGTGCTTACCCCGAAAAAAAACGAGTCCCATAATCTGCAAATATATGTGTACGCATGTGCACGCACACACACACATCTAGTAGGAAAACCATCAGCTCTTTGCCAGTAAGATCAATTCACAGATAATAATTGATTCATGGAAAAGAAACAGGAAGGATAATAGGAGAGAACTGCTGTAAAACGCAACGGTTTGCTACGTAACACTGCTGCTTGGCCTGCTGTCGTCAAAGGTGAAAGTTTAAGAATGGAGCATCCTTGCCTCCCTGCGTTGCATGAGAAAAGCTGGCGTCACAGGCTGCAGAAGTCAGTTGTTTTTGTGCAGGGTTCCTGTTTGTTACTCATTTCCCCTCCCTGTCCCAACACTCTGCCTCTTTAAAGCTCTTCCAAGATTCCTTATAGGAGAAGGTTTGCTGCCAGCTCAGAGCTTCCTGTTGTACTCTCAGAGAGCCTTATCGCTACAATCTTCATGCAAACTGCAAGGGGATTTTTTTTGTTTGGTTGGTTTTTTTTACAACCCGGGGCCATTTCTATGGACTAAGCAGTCTCTCTGTTGCTGACTGAGGTGGTGCACTTTCTCAGAACATTCATTAGGTTGATTTGTTCAACTTGCAGGTTCCAAATTAACCTCTGCCTCTGTGATTTCTACAAAATGAACACTGCCAGGTTGCCTTATTTAAAAGTCCTGTAAAAAGTTCTTTAAAATCCCCCAGAGAGATGCCTAGGGATCTGGCAAGTCTGTCTCTGCACCTTTCTTTGGTTCCTTTGCTCTTTTGATTTTCTAGCACAGCTCTCATCTCTGGCCCTCTAAATCACACTTGTGCTCAGGAAATAAGAGCCTCATTTTCTTGTAGCTGTTCTCAACTGCAAGAACCTCACTGTATCTCTCAGCTTCACTGAAAGTCTGTCAACATTCAAAGTTAATGTATAAAAAAGGCCTCATTTCCTAGATCCTCCTTAATTTCCATCGTCTCCTTACCTCTGCACTTGTGCATCTTTGCACAGAAGCTGTATGAAAGAGAAGCTTTTAAAAATACGGTTGTATCAATAAACCTTTCTTACTGTGGTGCTGGATAAAGATTGCTGCCGTGTCTGTCCTGAGGTACAAGTGTCCTTGTGTTGCAAGGGGATGCTGGTACTTCTCCAGGGGCAGCCCAGCCAGCTGCCAGCAATGGGCTAAGAGCACCGGCTGTAGCTGCCAGTACAGCTTTTAGGCAGGAGAAGTCACCCTGAGCGACAGCACGAGCTCCCTGGGTCAAACCCCAGATGCTAAATTTAGAGAGAAGTAGGTAGTATCTGTAAGGACACCGAGGTTTGGTGCCTCCAAGATGTCCCACTGATTGCAATAGCTATTAAGCATCGGTATCTTGGAGCATCTGGATTGTAAATGGCAGTAAAGTGACCAGCAGCAGGGCTTGCTCTTAGGAAGGAGCATTCCAGAGTAGAGTTCAGAGCAGGGAGTCCCAAATCTCAGCTCTGCCCTGTGCCCATTTCTCTGGTGCCATCAGATATATTTCACACTTCAAGATGAGGGGTTGCACCATGGGTACATAGACACTTCTCACGCTGATGAATAATTAAGGACCTTCCCAGACACTCAGTCTATGTAAGGACAGGATTTCTCTGCTATTTGGTTGGGTTTTTATTTAAAATACGAACATCAGGTGAAGGCCTAATATCCTGGGCCAGTTCTTCATGCAAGATGAGTCAGGCTGAGTTGGCTTTGCTCTCCACATGAATCACACACTTGCTGTTGTGGTTATGTCTAGGAATGAGGTAGGACTGCCCCAGAGGCTGCTCTTTGGGGAAAGGCTGCAGCGTCCCGGTGCCGCCATGGAGAAGATGCTTTCTTATTTCTGTTCTTCCAGTGAAACTGGCAGCGAATAAGCTGCAGTGCACAACCAGATGACACAGTTTATCACCTGAGATGCTGCAATGAACAGCTTGGGCACACTCACGGCTTTGGTATGAGCAGAGGCGGTGTTGTCTAGGCACGTCAATACAATAGTCAATACAATGACCCCAAAGAGACAGACAGCTCAAGAGAGGTTGAAAGACCTGAAGAAGTGGCAGTCTGCTCTGTGTTTGCATGAGAAAGAGTTAATTCTAGCTTGTGGCTCCATGTGGCTGGATCCGATAAAAAGTGTTGTGCTGAGTGATGTCTTTCCTTTCCCTCTGTGAGGGGAGTGAAGGAGTCAGAGCTGCTCGTGACATGCAGCATGGATGAGAAGGTGAGCAGCATTTCCATGACCCCAGAATATGACAGTGACAAATGCTGCACTGTGTGGCAACATGGGCTAAGGAAGGCGCCAGCTAATGCACGGGGTGGTAAACGCTCCTTGTCTGCAAATGGAGAATGGAGAGCTCTGTTAAAATCAGTGAAAGGAGAAGGAAATTACAATCTGCTGAAGGAAAACTCTTGAGACCCTAACTGGGGTTTGAGAGAAAAAAAGAAGACTATTGAAGAGGTGAGAAAAGTCCTGCTGGTGCTTGGGAATGAACCAGCACAATGTTGTGTTACATCTCCCCAAGTGAATTCTCAAAGCAAGAGAGCAATATGTAGCTGAGAAGCCTGATCTGGCCCCCCAGCCCATGGCAGCCACTTAATAGCCCAAGGGGTGATTATCATTACCAGGAATTCATTTGTGAGGGCATGAGAGGAAAACATTAGCTTTGAACAGACCTGTCCAACTAAGGATGTTGGCCATTTTGCCTCATGGAAAAAGACTTGTGGACTCCTAGACAGCACTGGCCTTCCAACACGACTTCATGCACAGAGAGGATCCTGTTTCCCAAAAGAATCATGAAACTGGCAGAAGCAAATTTTACATTTAATTTCTGAACAGTTTTACTCTTCTTTTCTAATGAGGTTGTTTCAATTGTCCTCACAAGAGACCTGTCAAGCCAAATCTGGGCAGACTGTGACTATGGCAGTGTCAGATGGAGAAGGAGCAGGTGGCCATGCCCCTAAGCTCTTTTCTTTCCCCACTGTCATCCTTGGAGAATGGTTAGCAATGCAGCAGCCTTGCTTTTGGCATCAGAAGTTAATTTCCTAGCAAATTATTGAAAACTCAAAATTATTCCCATTTCCCACACAGCAGCAAATAATAAACTATTAATATTATCCTCACTTGAAGACCTGTGTTGTTTGCCAAAGCAAGATAATTATTTGGCTACTTTGAGCAGACCCCATCAGGCAGCCTTTTGTGGCATTCGTTTACTGCTGGGTCCCCAAAGCCTCATTATACGATGTCCTGGGGAAGATCTAGAAAACTCCTCTCTCTCCACTGTCAGCACAAGACTGTGTTATGTGGTGCTGAGCCATTACACCCACAGTTCTTCAGAGCATGAAGATGGTTCATCCCTCTGGCTTCAGACAGTTTTGGAGATGTTGATGTTCCTTGGGGTGCTGCTACCCCTGGATGCTCTGGGGGAGATCAGTTCAGCCACTCTATCTATCTACAGCATAGATGTCTACATTTGATCTAGTTGTCTAGACTCCCTTCTAACAACTGAAAAGATGTGGGCACTTCTAAGGTGTGGTTCCTCTCACCCTAAAGCAGAGAGCTGGAACAGCTCAGATGATTTGCTTTCTCTTCACTGACTGAAAAGATACCTCCTCTTAAATTTGGGGCGAGAAGTTTGCTCTGTCTACCAAGGACTAACTGACAAAGCACTCATCTGGGGGTCATAAAGTCTAACTTTTACTGTGAAGTCCTGGGGGAAGCTGAGAAGCCTGCGTTGGGCAGCTCCGACTCCTGGCATGGCACGTGGTGAGAGCAACACGCTTCCCAAGGGAAAGCTGCAGCTCCACAGCCTGAGCAGGGCCACCAAAGCAACGAAGCAGCTCAGCTGGTCACAATTCTCACCCTGCCACCAGCTGCCACCACCAGCCTTGCCTGGGTGGGAAAAGGAAGATGTACTGGGTGAGAGCGCGAGACAGCCTGGTAGCCCAGCCGCTTCTGCCTACTTCTGAATGCTTTTGAAAAGCTACCACTATCACGCTGATGGGTTTGCTTGGTCATTTGTAACCAGTCCTTCTTCAACCTCCAGCCTCTCTGTTTGCCTGTTACCCTTGCAGGCTTCCCTTCCAAGCATGAGCAACCCACCCGCTCTGGGCTGAATGTGACCCAGCCCTGCCAGCCCATGGAGGACTGAAAATTTATGCTGCGAAAGGGACAAAGAGTGGTTTAAATGTATTGTAAGTAAGGGCGTCTCCTGGATCGTCACAAGACCACTTCACATCACACTCCCAGCTCACATTTTCTGGCTGCCCAGGTTGGTCGTCCCTTCATCTGAGGCAGTTTTCAAAGCTGCCGGCTGTCCTGCGCTGTCAACTACGCCAGCATTACAAACTTGCCACGACCCCAGGCTCCTTTCACAACTAATAACCTAATGGCAAAAGTAGGAGAGCAACAGAGTTCTCCTCTTCCACTTCTGACCAGCATCAACAATCCTTAATTTGATATTTACTTTTTTTCATTTCCAGGCCAGTTCAGAGCAGGGAGGGAGAAGTGGCGGACAGTTATTTTAAACCCATCAGTGATGGGGTGAGGTGAAACCGAAAAGTTTCTAAGTAACTGAAAGGTCTAAGTCTCCTTCTTGAATGTTCTTTAGACACTCAAAACCCTAAATCTCAGTCGAAGTCAGAGGGAATGATGGTCTTAAATGTCTAAATCACTTGAGCAGGGGATAGCAGCTCATAAGTCCACTCTGATGCCTTGCAAAATTTCGCCCATTTATAAATGAGCTTTTTTCCTGGCTTTCCTCGGTGCCAATTGAGTGCAAGTGTTGGCAAGATCTGCGCTAGTTTGTCTGGACTCCGAACCACTTTGCTGAATGCTTAATCAAGCTGCTCGCCTCCCTCTCCCAACAGAGGCCATTTATACAGCAAGAGAATCAGCTGGTCGATGAAGCAGACAAGTGGAGTGGGGGAGAGGGAGCGAGCTCTTTGAATGGGATGAGAACAGAGCCACCGGCACCTCAAGAAAGTTTATCTGCCTCCAGTGCCAAGCACACACAGTGCTAATCTTTTGTTGCCATGAATATTCAAGCCCAGCTGCCAGCAACAGAGGGAGCAGCTGCAGTGGCAGAGCTGGCAGGTCCCCTCGTGGTGCCCTCGCCTGCCGACCCTGGCATCTGGGTCTGTCTGGGGGTGGGGAGGGGGAGATGCTGCTCGCATTGCAGACGACGAGCCATTCGGCAGCCCAGCCCCATGCTTCCTAAGCAGCGAGAAGTCAGGAACACGCTCGCCCTGGAGAGCCCAGGACTGTCTTTCTTGCTGACATGGGTATGCCAGATGCTCCAGATGTTTGGGGTCATGTGAAGTCCTGGAGGGAAGGGGTGAGTCTGAGACAAGAAAGAGCAACAGCTGGGGCAATCTAAGATTGAAGAACCCCTGCTGCTGCTTGGAGAGGCCAAAGTGAGACAAAAGCCTGCAGGCTCCATGGAAAGCTAGATATACACAGCCCTAGGCTGATCGCAGTCCTCATGGCGTATTTGGCAAAGGGGCATATTTGGTAGCAGGGCATGGCGGGCTGGTGAAATGCCATTAGAGAAGTGCAGCACGGGTCACAGACAAGTTGGCAGGTGACTGTGCTGCTGCGGTGTCTTGGAAGATGTCCTGGTTTCGGCTGGGATAGAGTTAATTTTCTTCTTTGGAGGGCTTTTGTCACTCGAGGTGGCAGACAGCAGTAGGAGGAAGCCATGAACTCTTCTCAGATGGCCAACTTGTCCTTCTCCACAATTTAGGGCAGCTTTTCAGGGATGGGGCCCTGTAAGAGCAGCTCTTTGTCTCTGCACAATCCATAGAGGTAGAAAAACACCCTCGAACAAGTGTAAAGAGACACCAGGTCAGAGCAGACATCCATGCTGCCATGGCATCATTCTGCCCAGCACCAAAGTCATCAGAGGCAGTAATGACCCTGCCCTGGCATGGAAGATCACCGATACCCATTTTGCTTAGCAGATTTCCCCTGTAATGCACTGAAATACTCCAGGGAAAAAAGAAATGGAAAAAAAGGCGACTGGGGAAGACAAGACCAGGCTTCAAGGAGCACCTGAGGCTCAGATGTCTTGCCGCCAAACCCAGGGTGGTCACTGTCATAGAGCTTTGGACAGGGAACAGGCTAGAGACCACTACTGAAATTGTCACTTTGGTGCATTGAAGAAGGTGGTTCCTGGAACCCTTGCTATGGTCAGCTGTCAACTACTCACTTTTAAAAACATTTACTCCGGTTCTTCTGAGTCTCAAAGTCCCTTAAGGAGAGCAGAGCCTCAGAGCAGCAATACGTTAGCGTTCAATGCCATAAGCACACCATCTCCTACCCAGGAGTGCAGAGTCCCTGCTCTCTGGCACATAACTTCCCATCGAGCAGAGACATACAGCCACGAGACTGACCAGTTCTCCAGGCTTTCTTGTTACAGGACTCAGAACTGCAGAGTAGTTGATATTGCTAGAAAAACTACCAGAAACAGAGATACACAGGTCTCTCAGGAGGAAGAACAGCCTTTGAAAGATAGAGGTGGATATTGTGCAGCCAGGTATTGATCTCCAAGAAAGGGGGGATTGCGATTTTTGAGAAGATGATCAGACCTGTGTTTGCATCCCCCAGAACAGTTTCTGTAGGCAGCCCATAAGGACAAATGAGTCAGATGCCTGCCTTGGGACACATTTTAGGATGTCACACGGATCAGGGTAAACACTCTTAAGCAAGCAATTATTCAGCACTGGATAGAAAAGTCACCTCTTGATGCTGTTGAACATGCCAGTTCTCCAACCTGTCTCTATCCTTTCAAATTCAGAAAGAAAGTCTATCCTAACTGTATTTGCAAATAGGACATCTCAGACGGGGGGCAGGGAAGTAGGAATAAAGGCAGGAAAAAATACATCTATCAAAACACTTACTTCACTTTATGCTTTCTTTGCCTTTTTTGTACCAATTTTGGGAACAAAAACTAATTTAAAACAATTAATGAAATATTTTAGATTTAAGAAGGAGACCTTTTGATCCAGATAAACACAAATGTAATAGTACCTGCTTGAATAATCTAATTTTTGTCTAATTGTAATTTACCCAATTTTCTGGCAAAATTCTGCTCACAGAGTAAGAGCCCAGCCAGCCCACGGTCCACTTGCCTGGCACACATCCCGTTCGGTATTAGAATGGACACAGAATACAGGTGCTTCCCATGGATTTATGGCTATCTTTGTCCCTAGATTGATATTAAATGATAAACAGTTTGTGGATAAGAGATTTATCCCCAGAAAATCCACCTCCTCCTGCTGCTGCTTTTTCACACTAAGAGGTCAAGGGTTTAGAAACTGATTTCAGACTCCCAAGCTGTTACAGCCAAAGTGCTGATAGAGCAGAAGGATGGGCCATGGTCACAAAAGGTATCTTTGTTTGCAAGAATTTAAAATCAGTTCTCGTATTCCACCAGTACTGTATTTCTTTCCTCCAGGTTTCACCTTGGATTGAGCTACATCCTTCTGGCCTTAGTATCATCGCATATATTTTTCTCCTGGTTTTTTTTCTATATTTGAACACATTGGTTCCCCTGAAACCCAGCAGCACCGATCTTGTGCAATCTTGCTCTGGGACCCTGAATTACTTTAGCCAAAGCGGTCTTGATGATCTGCCACTGCTTTGAAATGCTGGTCTGCACTCTCAAACACAGTGGCAGCTCCAAACCCACCAGGCACGCACACAGTGATGCTGCTGTGCCACACAAGCACATTATAGGTCGGATAAGGATAAAACAAGGCTCTAGCAAAGTGACTCAGGACACAGCTAAACCACGAGGGACAAGGTGAGGTAGATTGCCCTGGGGAAAGTGAAAAGGTGGGCAGAGCTGTACCTGTGCTCTCCTCGTGGCCCAGAGCTCTGGGACAGATTCAGCCTGCTCCAGATGTGGCCAGTGTCTGAGCTGGTCCTGCTCGGCTCCAGGATGGTCTTACAGGTCTTCTCCAACCTTAGTGATTCTGTGATATGCCAGAAACTGACATTTATGATGTACAAATTCATCTGATGGAGTTGGATGCCTGGTTTAAGATGAGATGAAATATTCAGGGCTATACTGCTTTGGGACAGGAGAGGGGCCTGATGGCTCCAGCAAGATACATCCCAAAATGAGAAAGTCCCTAAAGACACTGCCAATACTCTTGCAAGACTCCGAGGAAAGAGTCTGGGAGAGCTGAGTAACTCTCGTCACAAAGCACTGCGAAGGGGAGGAAAGGTTTTATTAGGGAGACAGAGGGGGGAAGCTGACGAAGCCAAGAGAATGGTGAGGGGTCCTATGTATCAGGAGTTTAGGAAAAGATGGACAAGGGAGTATTTGGACTTCAGTATTACCTGTCTACTATTGAAAACAGAGCTGAGATGCTACCAGGGTATACTCAGCACCAGGTGTAATGGGTTTTAACCCCGTCTGAAGGAGGCTAAGGGACTCGGTGCAGCACAGCCACATCTCACTCCCTGATGCCCAGGATCCAGAAGGGAGTCCAGATCCTCAGGCTGGGAAGGCACTCTGGGTCTCCTCTCGAGAATGCTCCACCTTGCAGACATAAATGAGATCCCCCAAACTGGCCAGAGGGGAAGAGTGCCCTTCCCACCGAGGAGAGCAGCTCAGCAGAGAAGGGGGTCTGGGCTCCCAAGGGGACACGGAGGCAGGATCCCTCTCACACTCGTCTTCTGGCTCAACATGTATTGGGTTCTTTCTCACACAGTGAAACTTTTTTAACAGGAGCCATCAAAACTACTCCCCAGCATCCCGTGTCTCCTCGCTGGCAAATACACACCTGGGAATGGGTTAGGTGAGCTCTGAGCGAGGTGGGTACTAAGTTGTTCAGCACAATCAAAACAAAGCTTTTCCTGGGCATGGTGGTTTTTTTTAAGGGAAAAAAAAAGTGGATTTCAACTAAGTGGGAGAGGAGAGTGGGAATTTCTGGGTTCACAACCTGAATGCAGCTTCCTGAATTCTGCCAAACTCCCTGTTCAAACACCTCACTCTTTACTTAGGCCAAACAAATAATGAATACAGCTAAACAGCTATATTTGCAATCTGGAAATAGGTTGTGTGTGTGTTGTGGTGAGAGGGAGGGTGTCGTGCAGAGACTTGTGGACCTGCTGTGTTTGGCATACGTATTAAAATTTTCCTTCATTCCTCTGGTTTGACATAAGATGAATTACACAGAATGGAAGTGTCTCATTTTTTGGTGATGGGGAAGTTCTCAGCTCTGCATTCCACCCTCCACTGGGGGCCAGTTCAAGCAAGGACTGCCATGGGGAGCATATACGCTTGAACCCATCAGCTGCTCTTGGCATACCTGCTGGTCCCAGAAAAGGTTTGCAGAGGGGGATAGAAATAAGTGGCAGCAGCTGGAAGGAGCCTAGCAAAAGAGGAGGGAGAGCTGATGGGAGAATGTGACACATACCTTGGGTGCCAAAATATCTCATTGCAGCCCTGACTTCAGGGCGATCAGTGAGAATGGGACTGATTCGGATGGCTTTCCTCTGATGTGCTCAAAGGCAGGAATGAACAGTGCCAGCAACGGTCCATTCTGCCCACTCTCTCCTGAAATTCAGCCCATGGTGGCCTTCACAGGGAAGGCTGCACCGCTCTCTGAAAGCCCCTTTCCCCAGGGAGGCTGGAAGCACTCCTTTAGTGCGCCGTTGTCTCCAACCCAATGGCCATTTAAGTTTGCTAAGCCTCCCACTGCTTCCTGCATGTTTGCTATCTTCCTCTGCCAGGCTAGCGTCTGGCCTCTTCCCCCTGTTTAAATACAGGCAAGATGTTTTTCTGGTAGTTGTTTTGTAACAGTTTCTTAAGATTTTTCCTGTTTGTTTTTTTTTTCCTTCTTACCACAAATTGGTTTTTAATGCCTATGAGTTCAAGGGAAGACCCTGCCCAACCCACAGTGGCACTATTTGGTGCACCTCCTAAGCTCTGATCACCTAATCCATTCTTTGCTGGGAAGCAGGCCTGCCAAGAAATGCACTGAGTCTATAGAGTTGTCTGCCAGAGCCTGCAGGCAGCCTGAGAAAAGTTTGGAGGGAAGAACCTGGCTTGTCCAAAGAGCATCTGTCTTGTTTTGCCAGGTGCCAGAAACAGCAACTGGACTCCACGCACTGCCTTGTGGGTGGCAATATTCCGTACAGTTTCTACAGCACTTCTAGTTTCCAATTCTGTAGAATTTCCTCCGAGTCTGCTGTATCACCCAGATGCTGCTGCAAATCACTCTGACGCTGCTTTAACATCTTTAGTCTGTTGCACTAGAGTGATCCAGAAAGGAGAGGGTCTTGCTGGCACGTTTAACCGAGGCTTGGCACAGAAAACACAAAGACCTTAATTCTAGATTTTCAAATGACACTAGGGATTTTACATAGTGTTAAAGGAGATGCATTCTAACATCTGTAATTCTTTCTGTTGCACCCCCTCATTTACCATTCTTCAGAAAATCTGTGCCCAGAACAACAAATATGGCCAAGTTCTACTATAGCTGAACCTATTCAAACCAAAACCAGTGGCATTAATTTCTAACCAAGACTCATTCAAAGAAGCCAGTTCTCCCCAAAACAAGGACAGACAGAATTCCTTGAGCCTTTCTAACGTCACAGGAACAGCCTGGTGCTGATCACCCAGCGGGTGACCCTCTGTGGCTTTTGTCCTCAGAGAAGATGGGCCACTGCCTTCTCAGATGCTGGGGAGGACAGGCTTTACAAGGCACGTAAATAAGAGGAGAAGCTGGAGGATGATCCTTCTGCACTCCATGCGTCAGGCAGTACCGAATCCTACACTCACTAGCGGACGAGTCCTTTACTAGCATCAGTTGGCTGTTGGGTCACTCTTTAGGAATGGGATATCATGAGCCAGCAACCACCCAACACACACGCTAAGGCAGCTCAGGGCTGCCCCTCTCACCTAGCACCCCTTCAGACCCAGGAAGCTGCTGCTGCATTGTCCATGTTGACAAGCAAGCAGAGTTTGCAGTCTCAAGTTTTGCTCACAATCCAGAAAGCAGCTTGAAACTCCGGTGGTGGTTTTAAATGAGCACTCAGACCTTAGAGGTCTGTGCAGCAGCAAGAGGAAAGTTGTGCAGCTGCCCCAGCACAGGTTCAGGGTAACTGTCTGCAGCGCACAGGAATTCCTTGGATCCTTGACAAGTGACAAAGCTTCAGTTTATGCATGAGAAAAAGATGAGGGTGCATCCCAGGGCTGGAAAGGGATATTTCACATACTCTTGTGCCACCCCTGCCCATTGCTATCTGCCTTACAGGTGCTTAACTGCTGATGTAGTTCTTTTAAGCTCTGTGTTGCTCATGTCCGTGTTCTTTAACCTGCCCTCATTGCCTGTACTCTATGTTTGGCTCCAAGGTTTCCCCTTTCTCATGGCAAATCCATCAAGAAGAAAAGCCTGGAGACAGCTGTAGGACAAGGACTTGAAACTGAACTCAGCCCCAGTTCACCAAAGTACTTCCACTGTTTGTGTTGAAGTGGGGTCATAAACCTTAGTAAACTGCTTCTGAACAGATCATTGTCCAGTGTAACACTGTGCCACGCCATTTTAATATGAACACTGTCTGACAGCCACGCAGGTTTTGCCTGCTTCTATGGCATTTAGAGCTTCAAAGATTTAAAAAAAAAAAAAAAAAAGAGAGGTGGGGAACCTAAACAAGTGATCATGTCTGAGCCTAAACAACTAAAACAAAAAATCTAAGTCTCTATTTTGTTGCTTTCTTAATAACGTAATCGTGGCCAGATGTATGTTGCCTATTTCTTCAAAGTAAACTGAATTTTAGAGGGAAAAAAACCTCATTTCGCAATTTGCTGATGCAATACATCAAGCTGATGCCAGAGAAGAGTTGGCTGACATGCAAATTTTCCAGTTCATGTATCTTATGGGCAAATTATCTTTCATTTATTCTTCTACGCTTAGTTCAATACAAGAAACTTTTGTACAGGGTCACTGAAAAACTTTATACCATGTCCGAACAGTGATTATCTGTATGCACAATGCATACTGCCTTTCAAGTACTGCATCACACGTGTGTCTAGATACAGCTCGGGACAATGGTACTGGACACGAAGCTGTGTCCCACCCAGGTCCTCCACCTGGGAACCTCAAAGGTCCCAGCAGTGGCGGGGAGTTAGTAGGAACCTGGCTCAGGAGGGGTGAAAGAGCTACAAAAAGGATAAAGGTATTTCCTGACATGACACGGCTGCAAAAACACGCACCTGAGCAGACCAAACCAGGGAGGGGATTGAAGCTGGACTAGTCTTGAGCTGCCATGGAGCTATAATCCCAGCTGCCCCTGTGGCAGGTGACAACTGAGGCAGAGCCTGGGGTATTTTGTGTGCCTGTCAGTCATGTGCCATCGCCGCAAGAGCAGATGGGGCAGGCACGGCACGCAGGGACCTGCCTGTGCGGCGAGTAAATACACAGAGCTCATTCAAGGCGCTTTTCCTGAATACGCTCACTGGTTCGCCCTCAACCCAGTCCCGTGTGTGGACAGTCGGCAAATTTGGCCTCAGGCCCAGCCTTGAGGCTGCTCTTAAAATTCAGCGTCGATGCAGCGACAGCGTCAGCTTTAGCATTGCATCTCTCAGGAACCCGGCTTCCCCGCGCACGCGCTCAGCGGGACTGCAGGCTCCGCGCTCCGCTCCCATACGCGGATACATCAGACCAAGCTTTTTTCCAAGGTAGCTGCTGGTTACTCCTCAGAGGGTTGCAATTGCAGGGCAGAAGGAACTCAACTCTTTCCGACAAAGCAAGCTGCATGGAAGCAACGTGCTAGCTCACCCCAAACTGTGAATCACTTCTGAAAAGGCAGACCTCTTCCTGCTATGTTTATACCTATAGAGAATCTGCATAAACATGCCACATGTCTAAGCACATGGACTCAGCCATATGCACCCATGAACACACACATGCTTCCTTCCATGTGCGTGCGTGTGTATCCCTCTGCCAGCACCAGATTTCTGGCAGGCAGCTCCTTCTGCCCTTGCCCCACAAACAGCAGGCACTAATTCTCCCATCTGCAGACTTCACCCTTTTCCTTGCCTTGCTTTCTTGCCTGCCAGCAAACATGCCCTCTCTTTACCTAGTCAGTCTTGCAGCCTCCCCACCGCTTCATAAACTGGTGCTTTTTAATCAAGCAAATTCTCTGCTGAAGCCTGGTGCCATCAGGGACAGAGCGGGAAGGACCAAACGCTGCAATGACGAGACAGCACGATGAGCCGAAGCCTGTTCACGTCCCACCTCTGACCAACCCGCCAGTGGCACAGCTGGGCACACCTGGAAGCCCCAGAACCACACACCCCGCATACACGACATACCACTCGTCTCTGCCTTGGCTGACGGTGGACTGCATTGCATACTGATGGTACGAACACAATAGCAAGAGATCACAAACAGGGTGTCAAATATGCTGATTTCTATTTTTCTTTTGTTTTCTGAATTTGTCTATGTGTAGGTTATTGTAATTCCGCGTAGCACAGCAATGCTTTGGCTCTAAGCCGAAGGCAATAGTATTTTGAGGCAGCTGACTGCAAGGTTAAAAATTGGGTTAATACATTTTAAAAACCGGCTTTAATATTAGGTAGTCATCTGCTTTCCCTATTAGATCAGCCTTTTTAACCTTTATCTATGCTATTTAGCTGTATGCTATTCATGTGATTTCACTGTTATTTGCAGACCTGACTTTGTCCCAGCACTTCTATCTTACAGGTTTCAAGAGACAGCATCAAACCTAGCCTCAACCGCTGCAAAGATTAAACCTTCACAGAAGGCTAAACTGGGTCTGATCAAAGCAGAAATGTAATTACACTTTCCTTTCCTGACTCTCACATTAAGTTTTTTAAACCCACACAAGTGTTAAATGCACTCTGGGGTGGAGGTGGGGCAGGGAGAAGAACTGTTTGTTCTGAATGATTGTTCACTTTTTACCGCTTTCAAACAAGAATGACAAATTTGAGTCCAAGTCCTGTAATGTTTGTTTTGACAGCACTGCTGAATTTAGAGAGCTTGTAAGACCAACCCGATGTCTGTCCAAACCACCTTTATGTAACTGTATCAGGTATGATTACCATGCCTCTTTCTAGCACCTCCTCCCTAAGAAAACCAATCGAACAAAAACGAGAGGCAAAGGGAGGTAAAAGGAAAACAGAGAGTGTAGATGAGGATAACAGTGCAATTTTGACTAAAAGCATTATTACAACAAAAACAGTCCCAAAGCCAGCCAGCATGTCTCTCCCACATGTTTTATCCCCCTCAAATCCTTCCTAGGTTGTGTCATTTTAAAAACCTGCAAGCTGGGACATCAAAGAGAGGCTAGGCACAAGAGGAAAGCAAGCACAGAGGCACTGTAAAGAATTAATACACAAAGACCTGCGTGTGGGATTAGTGGCTGGAGATTTAGGTCTGCGCACAGTCACAGAGGAGATTGTGCAGACAAGGAGTGCAAAAAGATTTGCCTTGAATATCAGAGTTTCCTGGTCAAGAGTTTTGTCAGCTCTGCCTTGCAGAACGGGAAGGCAAAGACAGCACAAGCAGATCTACACTGAAACAACGGCCGAGTTACTGCCCCAACACCAGACCCCTTCCTCCCAGTCAGGGCTGTCACAACGGCTGGCTTGGTTTTCTTGGGGCAGTTTGTTTTGGTTTTGGAAGGATACACTTTGTCCTTGAGATTTTTTTTGTTGGACAACCAACATTTGGGGCGATGCCATAGATTCCATCAATGCGGGAGCCTGCTGCGCCTTTTCTTTCTAGACTGAGCCCCCAGCCTGCGCGACCAGCATGGTGTCTCTTGATCCTTCCAAATGAAATTAGGAAAATGGGCCGGCTGACTTGCATCTGCCCTACGCTGCACGAAACGGCACTGCAGAGAGGGCGCATTTGCTAGGAAAAGTAATAAATGTAATTTCCTCTATGAATTAGCTGTGCCACACTGGCTCCAAAAGCGGTCGGAGAAAGAACAAGAAAAGAGCCACTGTCTGTTAAAAATACCGGCCCCTGACTTATCAAAGGAAGCGGGATATCGGGTCATACTTCAAAACCTAATGACAGCAGTTCGGGGGATTTGCTCAGACCCATTTCCTTAGCTCAATTTTTACGGGGCACTGGGTACCTTAGAGAAAGCAAGGAGCCCTCTGTTCCTTTGAGGAGAAGGTGACTGGAGGATAGACCAAGGGGATGGAAGGGAGGGCAAAGCAGGGCACCGGGTTGTAGCCCCGGCTCCGTCGGTGCCTAAAGTGACCTTGTGTAGAAGCAGGAAGAATTTCAGGTCGGCAGAATGTAATTACTCTGGTTGGAAAGTTGCCAAGATTCTGGCATTAACATCCCCACTGCCTGTAAAAAATGCCACAGGGCCAGAACTATAGATTTCTCCATCGCTGGAAAAACAGTGCTGGAGAGGTAGAGGAGCCTGTAAGCTTTGTGAGCAGCTTGAATTGTTATAGTGGGGGTTGCAAAAGCAGTTAGACTTTCCAAAAATCTCTCTTTTAATTTAAAAAACATGGCTAAATTAAAGGAAAACAGTAGATATTTCCCCCCTTTCCTCTCTTTTAGGAAAGGAAGAAGAAATTCCCACAGAACTGTGGCAAACACCTCCTGGTGCAATAGCACACACAGATTATTTGTGTTTGCACCAGATTATTTTTTCCACTCTCTTCCCCCACCCTCATTGCTTTTTGCAAATCAATCTCATTCAGGACAAAGTCTGCAGCAGACAGAACAACACTCGATTGCAGCACTGTCCCGACACCAGATGAAGACTGAGGAGCTACTGTGCCCCCAACAAAACAAAGGTGAAGCTCCTTTTTCTAAGCATCTCCTTCTATTTCGCGGCGGTTCAGGGGAAGCCAAACTGAGTGCCTTACACTTGGGCCAAAGTTTTAACAGGACCCTCTGTAGCACAAGAGGCAATAATACTAATGCAGAGGATTGGGTCCTGCTGAGTTTCATAGCGAGCAGAAACATTTTGTACAACCAGGTGTGGAGGTTTCCTATCCAGGTCTTCAAAATCCAGGGGCCCAATCTGGTGCCGAAGGAGGAGAAGGGACATGCTAGCACAACAGCTGTATTGGATTATATTCATAATTCTCAGAAACGTACAGAAACACTTTCCAGCATGCGATCACTTGCGTTTCAGGATTAGTCTTGAAAAGGCAGAAGTGAATTCTTCCCTTTCCTGGCACTCTCTCCTTGACCCACAGGGGATCAATCAGCCTGTAAGCTGCAGAGGAAAATTTGCACACAATAAAGATTCTTTTCAGATACAGCATTTGGCAGGGGCTCATTAGGGGGAAAAATGGCAGCGCTTTAGTCAAGGAATGGCATTAACTTTTCTTCTTGCAAAAGGCAGAGGATATGAGTTACACAGAAACAGGCATGACGTTCCCAGGACAGGGGCCCCCATAGGCAAGCCTGAGGGACTTTGAGAGCCACGTGGCATCGCCATGTATTTATTGCACACGCTGCCATGCCGCATGACAAAGTGGTGGCTGTGCAGTACGACTCCACTTCTTGATCAGAGCCGTGTCTCCTCACATGACCGCTGTACAGAAGAGCTTGACAAAGCGAGATGGAACGGTCACTGTCACCATCTCTCACATCTTTCTCTTCACCGTCTTTTTTTGTCTTTTTTAAAGCCCAGACTCTGAAAGCAGATCATGGTGAAACACTTGTATTTTCCAAGTTAGCTTCTGTCCTTCTCTGCTATAAAAGAAAGTGTAACAATTGCCGGAGGCCCAAAACAGAAGCAAAAGAACCTAATTTTTTAAGCGTCAAGATTTCTTGGTCTCATGGTATTAGAGGCCCGCTCTCTGAGTGGCAAGATTGCTTGAAGGCCTTCTGCCTCAGGAGCTTGCCTTTCATACCTGCGCTGCAACATCTAATCACAGGTGCAGGAACACCATGTTCTTTCATTGCTTTCCTGCAATTTTTGCTCTTAAAGGTATTCCTATTTCATGAAAGCTAACAAGAGAGATGCATAGTCTACCTCTCTATGAAGGCTGTCTCTTCCCCGGGGCGCGGGGGGAATCTATAAGCTATGCCCACAGGGACACTGCTCTTGTTTGTACCCAAGAGTCAAATGAAAGTCAACCACTTGCGCACAGAATTTTGGTGGAAGTGCATTTGCTATTCTTTATAACAAGGGAAACCAGGAGCAAACTGCCAAAGAAAAACTTGCACGGCTGCAAGTGAAGCACTCGGTGCTATTTCTGGCGTAGGCACAAAGTTGTTCGGTCCCAGCTTGCCCAATCCTCAGAACAGAATCCCCCCTTCCTCTATTTTGACTCACTACAATTGCATTTCACCTGTAGCACCAGCCCAGACTGAAGCCCAAACTCTTCTGTGTGCCAGAGAGAATAGCTCTACTGGACAGATTAAAAAAAGACAAAAAAAGGCAGTCATGAGGTGTCTCAGAATACGCAAGATTACAGCAGGGCATCATACAGAAAAACGCCCCAAGAAGAGGATAAGCACAAGCTCAAGTGAAAAGAGAAGCAGGAAAAACTGACCACAAGCTTGTATTTTGGGCAGGGAAAGGAAGCTCAACTGGTGTGGCATTCCAGTACAGACCAATGTTATTCCAATCACAACACATTTTAAAACATGAAACAAAGCTGTCCCCCTAAGAACTGCCTTCCTCAGAGGCACTGTGTAGGTCCAGGCCCTGCTGAGATTGTACGACAGTAATTGTTTGAGAATGCTCATGCAACGTATCTCCACCCTGAGCTCCCAAGCCTGTCGCTTAGGGCAGTGCTGCTTTTATAAATAACGTTTTTCAAAGATTTAAGAACATCTTGATCAAGGTGCAAACATGCCATACATCTAAGGGAGCAGCAGCTTAATCTATTAAACACTGAATAGGTGAGTTGCCCCCAGATTGCAGCCTTTAAAGTATTCCTCAATTCCTGAGGAATGAAGACATGAGGCAAGAGCAGCAAGAAACCACCAAGGACTTACTAGGTGCTCACAGTGAGGTCACCGAATTACAATATGATAGTCCCAGCGGAACATTAGGAAAGAGTACTTTCTTTTTTAGAATGGCAACAGTCTAATTTTCTGGCCTCCCCATGCATGATTGGGGGTCTCACATTTCTGGATGATCTGGATTAGTGTAACTTTAATCTGTCACAGCACTCATTTCATCACCAGCTCTGACAGCAATCCAGACAGAAGACAGAAAACCTCCAAAACACTTTCTTTAGGAGCCTTCCTCTCCCCGTCCCCTTCATATACATGGTGATGGAGCTTTTTCTGACTCAGAAATAAGCTTGCCTTATATTCCTGTTTCCTCTGAGAGCCTGAAATAGCCACACAGCCATCTGCCACAGGTATCATTCTTCCCATTTTATCCTAGCATTGCGTGACTCAAAGGCCACAGAGTAGGCAAGTATCAGAACCAGGAAGATGTACCAAGTTTTTTATACCTTCAAAGAATAAAAGCATGAAGCAAATAGCAACTTATCGTGAGCTATTTTATTTGGTTCTGGTTTGCATCAGTTTTAAGAAAAAGGTGTTGACTGCATGAAGAGTCTTTCACTCTGTTTCATACTGAAAAAAGAGGGGGAGGGAAAAAATCATCAAAACAAGACTCCCAACCTTTCCTTTGGTCAGCCCAGTAACTGAGAGCAGGAAACAGAGCCCTGCTGAACAAAAACTAGAATTGTGGCATTTCTCATACATGCTGGAAGATTAAACTGTGATAGTCATGAAGCAATCCCCCTCTCCTTCCTGCAACCATCCACCATGTCTCCCTCGAGTGAGGAGCAGCGTCCCCATTGCAGGATCAGCTGGGAAAGAGGCTCCTCTACCACCGTCATGTATCAAAGTTACCAAAAAAACCACACCATGAGGTTATCTCCTGTAAACTATCAAGAGATAAGATGCTCCTCACCACCAGATCCTCTTTCCTACTTAGCAGAGCTGTTAAGGCTGGCTCAAGAAGAGACTAAAAGTTGTTCTCTAAGAGTTTGAGCATTAATTTTTCTCATCCACTCAGATTCTCCCCAGCCAACACCACTGCAAGGCAACAACTTTGGGGATCCTAATCAGTTCAGCCACCTCAGCTTAATCTGCTGCCTGTACGCTAGCTGCATCATCCCTATTCTGCAGCTCTTTGCACTTATCTAGAGCTTCTGAGCACTGAAAGGCTTAAGAGGTGTCATGCCTCACCACGGCCTGTCCAGGGCTCAGGATGTACAGCAGAGTGGAACGCGTTGCGAGAGACCCAAAAACTTACACCGTTTGTGGTTGCAATGCTTCCTAGCTCTTATTAAAGAGAAAGATTAGCCTCTACAAGCATCCAGTCCTCTCTCAGAATGACCCACCACATCACACACAAAACACACTCAGATTCACTCTGGAGCTGGGGCTGCTATGAAAGAGTCCCTTTAAAGATAAATTAAAAGCGTGCCATCTGTAAACAAAGCAACCTGCACCTACGGAGCCAGACATCTTCACTAGGAAGAAAGCGCCTCAAGCTGAAGGCAATAAAATATCTCAGTAGGACTGTTGGAGTTTAAATTCCCTCTTTGAAGTACCACACAGTACTGTTGTTATGTGTGCTAATGAATAGCTCAGCATTCTCAGACTAGTTAAGCACTATAAGGAATTAGAGATGCCGTGTGCCAGCCACTATTTTCTGTGAAGTCACTGGCAATGCTTTTGCTGTAGCTTGACTGTCTGAAGCCTTAAAAGTGGCATTGCTGAGGGTTTCCATAGAAGGAGGGAAAGGAAGAAAGTGGAAGCAGGTGTACTGGATAAAGAATAAAAACCCTGCAACGTATTTCTGAAGAGTGCTGAGCACCGATTTCAGCAGCAGCGAACACAAGCGTTCAGCAGCATTCTGGATAAGCACGTGCAAATAAGGATCAGACAGAGACATGCAGAAATGCGAGTTACCTATTCTCTAATCCCTCTTACTCCTTTTGGTTATGTTCATGTGCAAGAGACTGAGGCCAGAGAAAGCATTTAGGTATACTGTAATCAATAACAAATCAACTGCTTTTGAACATAAAACCCTGTGCCTCTCTGCTGTCTAAAAAAAGACTGCACGGGACATCTTTCACAGGAGGGGCACAGTATTACCAGGTGGATCAAGGCCAGGAGTCAAAGCCAGGATAACAGCAGAGAGAAAATAGCTGCGATAAGCTATTAACAGCAGCTCAGTGGCTTCTAAGCTTAGCCTCACTTTTGCCAGCAGGAAAGGTTCTGGATGCTGCTTCATTGAACACATTGCCTTAAGCAATGCAGCCTCATTCATTTGAGCATCTGTTTCACCTGCTAAAGAGCAGCATTTTTGGTCTTGTATGGGCTTGAGGTGACATTACACTGCACAGCAGCCTTGAGGACACTTTCAAGGAAACTTACGGAGAGGGATGCTCTTAAAACATGAAAGCCCCCCTGCTTTTGTTTCTGTACTCCAGAGGCACTGCTATTTGAACCCTCAATAAACCATCACTCTCCATTCCTTGACTTAAAAGGTTGATGTAGAAGCTCCAGTACACCTTGTGAAGCATCGTAACTAGTGTGACAGCCTCAGTCTACATGTGGTCCCTGGGAATTCAGTGGCAGGAGCAGTCTTGCTCAGCCTCTCTCAGGAGGAACCAAGCTCAGCAGCATTACCCTCTGCCAGCAGTCAAGTCACTCAGCTCTACCAGCTCACAAACGTAACTGTCTTTTGGAAAGATTACTGGGGTGGGGGGAGATGGACACAGTCCAGGCTCCAGCTCTTCTCCCTTCCCCACACACACCCCCTAACCCAGCTAAAAAAGTTCCCTTTGGGAGCGAGGGGCACCTCTCCCCAATCTCTGCTGCCCGACAAAGAGCTCTGCCCTTTACCAGCAGCCTGTGCTGCTGCCGTCTCCCAAGTGGCCCGTGCAGACTCAAAGGAGCGGTCCTGCTGCAGCGCGCCCCAATTTCCCATGGCAAAGAATCGTCAACCCTGCAGCAATACTGCACCTTGAAGTCTGCCGATTACCCCGGAATCAGTGAACGCCAGGCAGGTCTCTGGGTAACAGCAAAGAAAGAAGTATTAACAGACAGTGCTCTTTGGGAGAAACGTAAAAAACCAAAACCAACCCCCCCGCACACTTGTTTTTACTTACACTCCGATCAGTTCCAAGAAGTCTGTTTTTCACCCAGCATGCTGCTGTCAGGATACACACAGTCTCGCAGTTGACTCCCATTTGTCATGATTATTGTTTCCACCAAGAGAGATCCTGCCTTAGGAATACATGTTATCTCTACACATCCAAACTCTCAGCAGCCTGAAATACAGTAAGCTAAATAGCTCACCATCACCACAAGATGAAAGTCCTTCTCCCTTTTCCCACCTCTTCCCTCCCTACCCATTCCTTGTCAGGTCTCACTGCCCACTGGTGTCACCCAGAAGCCAGAAGAAAGGAATGCCAGCTCAGATGCACATGAAATCTCTGCCTCAGGCTTTTCTCCCTCCCTGCAAGGCTTCTGGGCAAGACCCAGCTTAATCAGGGGTCACCTGTTCAACAGAATGGCTAAAAGCTCCCATCTCTCTTTAGAAACATGGTCTCTCTAAGAGAGGAAATGGTTCAGCCATTCTCTTCCCAGAAAATAAACAGAACATGTTAAGAAGTGTCTCGCAGGCACCTACAAGGGTAGCCTGTAATGTTGTGGTGCTGCTAAATTAGGACAGTCGTAGGTAGTCTCTGAAAAATACAAGGGACTTGGGTTTTTTCCCCACAGTAACTACTGTGACTAGTTTTCACAAACAGTTGCAGAAGTCAAATTAGAGAAGATGGCTGTTACATGAATTAGCATTTGGACTCGCATGTATCTAACGAGCCCCAGTGTCAGATGAAGTTTTTCCTCTGGCCACAGCCTCCCCAATTTTTCTTTCATATGGATTCTCTAATATCTCAATCTCTAATATCACCCATACGCCATGGGTGTTGTCCTTAGAGCCACAAATAAGAGCCACTCCCCACCACCTATTTTCAGGTAACTTACAGGAAGTCAGTATCTTTACAATGTATGTGTCAAATAAAATTGCAGTTGGCAAATAGATTCAGAAATTGTAGAGGGAAAACTCAGACACAGGGGGGAAAAAAAGGAGATAACAAATGTGCATGAGCTCAGATACCCAGGCGTCGTTTCCTTAGAAACCAGGCTAAGGACAGGAAAATCCTGTAACCGACAGCAATGTCTGTAGCAGAGCATCAAGATTCAATAGTAAAGCCTTGTGCCTTAGAGTATAAGCTCAAAAATAAAAATCCTCCCTTTCCTCCAGATTATACAGCTGCAACACACTGACAGAAGTAGATAGTGATTGCCTTGTAAGGTTCAGACACTAAAATTACTAGCGACAAGTGCATGGCTGCGCATGAAACAGATGAGATTGTGATAAACATCATCCTTCCAGAGAATTGGCAGGGGTCTGCTACATTATCAGCACCCAGGGTACAAAGAAAGGATTCTCACGGAAATCGTCTGCATTTACTATTCTGTGGAATCAAGTTGAAATTTCAAAAAACTCCATCTAGATCTTGAATGAAAGAAAGGAATTTCACAAAGTAAAGGGGTTTGATGGAAACTTGTCCACCATGTCTACCAGCCCACCTGGGGAATAAATGGAGACCAGCCCAGCATTAGCACCTCCTGCACATGTGTAAGGCTACTTTTTGAGAAAGTTCTTCAGCCCAAATCCTTTGCCAAAATTCACAGTGAATGGCACCGAGACAATTTTCGGCTGAGTGTTACATGGCTTTTTTCATATTGGGACAGTTACTAATGGAAACAGTCTAAATGCATATAGATTTCAACCAGTAAAAATCCATACTACAGCTATTGGATAGCATAGGAAACAAGTGAGTTATGAGGTATGTAACTCCAGTAACACTGCTCTAGAGTATGCCAGAGAAGACTTCTTCCTGCAAGGACTCCAGAATAGTTTAGATGTAGACTTGTATGTGGCAATGACTGCCTCAATGTGCGAAGCAGCAGAATTGGGTTGAAGAACTCCAAAATACACAGAAGTGGAAAATCATTTTTTTCAGACTAGGCATTTGGACAGTGCAAAGGTGATGCTGGTCCAAGGTCAAAGATCTTCCTGCCTTGTGGTAGAGCTGGGGAAAATTGTCTCAGGAAAGAGAGAAGGGAAAGTATTTCTGACCACATTGGTTGGTTAGAGGTCTCAATTGCAAGAGGATTGAATGTTCATTCCTAGCACTCTGGGCGCAATCTCAGATTCTCACGATAAAATCTTAATCAGTCAGCGATGGAGAGTACATGCATCTTCAGAAATCTTAACAGTGGCTGGAAGAAATGGGTTCCTCCATTACTATCTCTTTAACTGAAGAGAAGGTGCCTGGTTGTCTGACAGTGCAATCTTTGAGCCAGTGGAAACACAGAAAAAACCATGAAACCTGTTCACAAGCTGATTATTATGCAGATCAGCAATCGTTATCCTTTCTCTCATTACCTCAAATGCTTTCTGCCATCTGTTGGTAACAAACCTGCATCTGGCAGATTACCAGAGGAGCCCTAATCAATGGGTAATTGGGGTAGAGGATTGTGTGGACAATCCTGGCAATGAAAGCACAGAAAAACTTACAGCAGGAGAAGAAAGTTCGCCTGTCATAAGTGTGAGATCCTATGCCCAGCGTTTCTCTACCATTCTGACAGAATTCCTTCTTGTTGGAAGAGTGTGGAGACAGGGAGACACAGATTTGTCACAGGCAATGGGATGAATTATACCAGCCTCTGTAACGATACCTCAAGCAAAAGGTTAATTTCCAACAGATTATGCCAGCGAGCGCTGCCAGGAGAGGCACAGAGCAAAGCAAGCACAAACACGCATGAGTCTGCATTTCCACGGTTGCCTCTTAGAACCATCTGTTAATGAGACGTAGAGGATGCTATGGACTCTTTCAAAGTAACGGCTCCTAATCTAGTCTCAGTCTCTTAGATAACAAATGCTCAAAATATGTCCCCCGCAGGTTTTCCTTCTCCAGCCGTGCATTCAGGGTCCTGCTGCATTCCACATAGTCCTTCCAAGTCTTGATTAGAGCAGTTCAGATATAATATTCGCATTATTCCTTTGGCTTCCAAAAGAAACAGAGCTTTTAAAATCACAATTACTGGTGCCCAGCTCCCAACAGAGACATACTGACAGATTTCAACTGTATTTCAGAATGAGGCAGAGTCTCAAAGTTACCAGATTCCTACAAGTTTTGAGGGAAACGGCAGCTGGGTGGACAGAGGAACTCAGCCAGCACCTCCTCTAAGGGAAAGCAAAGGGGAATTCGCTGCTCTGCATTCCCATCATCAGCTGGCTGGTCCGTCAGCAAATGCTTTGAGCTACTCCGCACACATGGAGCTGTCAAGCGACTACCACTGCTGCCATCCTTCTCCATCATGAGCACCTAGAGAGTAAGAGATGAAAGTTTAAGTGGTAATTGCAAAGACCTCTGTAAGAATCAGACTTTATTGATTTACCTTTCAAAGAATGAATCAAAATAAAAACAGGACAGTACTGTTGGAAAAATTGAATCCATGCTGTCTGCCCTTCTGCCACTCTGTATAGACCCAGAGGGCAATTT
Organism: Gavia stellata; assembly: GCF_030936135.1. Classification (NCBI taxonomy): domain Eukaryota; kingdom Metazoa; phylum Chordata; class Aves; order Gaviiformes; family Gaviidae; genus Gavia; species Gavia stellata. Next base: position 43,513,471 of record NC_082600.1, read on the forward strand.
CAACCAGAAAAATGTTCAGAGCATTTGACCCTCTCTAATCATATTATAATGGCGTTCGAGATGTCAAGATATCAGAGTTTAACAACGACACAATAAACCAACAAGGCTAAGTAATTTCCCCAAAATAAATGGAAGAGGGTGAAAAAGGCAGTGCCTTTTTCTTTTAATTCTGTGCCTTGCAGGCCACCGCTGTGTTATACCTGCTTGCACTGGCCCCAGCAGCTGAGAAGGTACATACGTAACATCTACTGCCCAGACACCGCCCTGGGAGCGTTGAAATCATTGGAGCATGGAAGGAACAAGGAATTCTTGTAGTAAGTAAGAAAGTGGCCCAAAGAAAAGAAGGAAGTAGAAATCCCTGTAAATATCCAAATGCTGCCAATGCCCACGCATGCTGGGCTGGGATCCAAAGTAACTGTTTTGGGGCGATAAGAATCCTTATTAGGCACCTGAACATGGGGAGAGGAGCTCCAACACCCAAGCTAAGATGTTAATGAGACTGTGACAGAAAAACAACATCCTCCAGTGATCTAATATCCAGGCTGCTGTGAGTGAAAAAGTGAGAACATGAATCTTTGCTATTCAAAGGGACTAAAAGGAGACAGGGGAATGCAAAGTTGGTTTTAAAAGCATGTTCCCAAGAGATATAGATCTTATTTCCTTCCTGCTATTAAAGGAAAGGGGTGACTTTGATATGTATTGAATTATATTAGGCCAGAGAGCAACACCCCCGTTTATTCAAATCCAGCAACTTCTTTTTTTAATTCAGCATTTGAGGGGCATTACTGCAATCTCCATTAACGGCTGCAGCCTGCGACATGCTGGTTCAGTTGCATTTACACCCCCACAGACAGTAGGCATCTGGACACAATAACTTTTTGTAGGCTACCGACTTGGATTGCTACCAAAAACCAAGGGTTCCATATAGTTTGTGACCCAAATTAGAGAAAACTTTCAGAGAGGGAACAGAAATAGAGCTGGTAGAGAGAGATTTGCCACACTGCTTTTTTGAGTTTTGTTTTTGTGTTGAAATGGGGATATTGTGTGACCCCATCTTGAAAGGGGGAAGAAGAATTCGGTCGCTTCTGTGCAAGATCGGATAGCTGTTTGTCAATGGAAGGAATACTTTCTCCAGCCATCTTGAGCCTCCCATACTCGTTAATGGTATTAGTCAGAAAGAAGGGGGTACAGTGAAAAGCCAAATGCTCTTCAGATGTCATTTGTGGCACTGAAAAAGCAGTGAAAAAATACAAAAAATCCAGACTCAGTTCTTCAGCATGATCATGCCACTGTGGACAATCTCTTTAGATTTTAATCTCAAACTTTGTTAAAACAGCCATCCTATTGCTTCGCTGCTTAGACAGCTCTGAACAGTTATGCTGGGCAAGTGAGAGGTGGCATTAATTCAAAGACATGACATCAATTGTCTGGCTGACACCTTAGCAGTGACTCAGCTGTGTATGCATCTAAGAGCATTTTAAGGATCCTGAGTATTTCAACATACAGATAGGGTAGTTTAGGAAATAAAAGCACCTCAAAGCCAGGTATGACATTCAGCTGCATCTAGGAGAGCTGTTGATACATCAGAAACCCTCTTGAATCCAAAGTATGCTCTGTCCTACTCTCTAACTCCTCCCCATTCCACCAATATAGGAGGTTTGTAGATCATCCTCTGTGTCTGTTGCAAGTGACAAAACCTGAGACACCCTTTCCCTCACAACCTTCTCCTGATGCTGTCTGTGACTCAGAAAAGTAGTACACCTTTCAAAAAAGGGAGATTGGCCAGAAGCAAGTATTTTCACAGCCTGTACTAATTCTGCTGTATCGGAATAAAGACTGCAAGCTACATTCATCACACCACCCTCGAAGCTTTGGTCTGTCTCCCATGTTTCATCCTTCTCAAGCCTGGAAGCCAGTGGGCTTCTTGTTACCCTCTGCACATAATACTCTTCCTTTCCTTGTTATTTTTCAAGCTTAGTGGCAGGGATTTTCACTGTTTACTGCCTATTAACCCGTCCTATATTAAGTATTTATGTCAGAATCAAACAGTTCTTTGCTAAAGCAGTGAGCAGAGAAGGTGGAAGTAGTGAAGTGAGTGGGAGACAGAGGTGACTGCTGAGCTGGTGCCTGTCCCAGTGACAGAAGAATGAATTAAAAAAAAAAGGTACAACATATCAGGCATTAAAAAGAAATGGCTCCACCATCACTGTTGATTCAGGGTCTCATAAGGACGCAGTCAGCTCCAGAAGTATTCTGACTTCTGAAGAACAGGGTAAGAAGAGAGCACTTTGAACTTCTGCCCAAGGCCCTACCTACAGATTTTGGCTGACTTATGGACAGCATCCAGCAAGCTTGCTCTGGCCTGGCATTATGCAGATGTTCTGCAGGACTGACAGTAATACCTATGTTGTGGTGCAGAAATTCCTCCTACTTCCTCATTTCAACATAAGTTCAGCCTGAACTTCCCAAGTTGTTGATTTTCTTCAGAGCATAATTCAGGGCAGGACAAGATGCCTGGGAGGCAAATAATCCACACCTTTACTTTTGGCTCAGGTGCCACATCAAGTGAGCACCTCCCTGTAACTGAAAGCTGCTGAAACAAAGTACTGAATCACTCAATTCCATGAAGTTACCACTTTCCCAGTACCTCTCCTTAAGGATACAAGAGCCACTCAAGATTCTTCTGAAAACTCCCTGCTGCTTCTGTAACCATGCTGCAGAGAAAAACAGCTTTCGGGGAGCAAACTCTGGTTCTACACTAGCAAAGAAACTACTGCCAGAGTCTAGGCTTGCTGACTGCTGAGTACTGCTATACATTGGTCCACTTCACAGTCTCCTAAGATTAGCTGAGTGTACAAACATTAGGTAGATTAAGGATCACAAGACATTTCTCAATCAACAGCCAAGAACAAATTTAGGAAGATGCTACTTATAAACAGAAAAGTCCACATTAACTGATTTGCACCCACTCAAGCTCACAGAAGAGGACATTTCTGTCCTTCCTGTGTTCCTTGAGAAGTCTGAGCTGAAAGAAATAAAAAAAAAAAATGTTACTTTACAGTTTATACTTTACTTTCTCACTCAGAATTTTCAACAGAATGAAAACAAACTCTGGCTTATTATGGAAGAGGTTTCGGTATGTTTTGCTTTCATTACATGTTTCCTGTACTAAAATATTTTTTGCTTTGGAAACCCTGCCACTCCAAGTCTTTGAAGCACATACTGAGGATTACCATAAGCAACCTTTCAGAAGAACATAGAATGATGACATGGTCCTAGTTATTCCAATCTCATTAACTGGGCAAGCAGGCAAGTGTTTGAAACAGACTGCAGAACATAAGGAAGTGCTTTTCTCCCAAAAAGGCTGCTCAGCAGAACGTACCACTGTAACACAAATGCAGATGTCACTCTGAGACAGTCATGCTGTGTCACACAGGCAAGTATTAAACAAAGAATTAGGACATCTAGGAGAGCAAGTCTCGACTCTGTTTCCTCTTCACCCAGCAACATTCTGCTCGCTATTTTCAAACAGCATGAGTGATCTAAGGCTATGGCCCCGTTATCAAGGATGGCAACATATGGTTCATCTACATGTGGAATATTATTTTATTTAGATCAGTTATACATACTAATATTATCTTGATAGCTACTATGAGAAAAATTGGACAACAGCTATTTTGCTAGAACCATGTTAATTAGCCAAACACCAACAATTTTTTACTACCCTTACCTTCACAGGCTCTTACCAGAGAATAAGTATCTTGTTCGCGTGGTGAAAAACACACAGCAGCCATCAAAACCAGCCAGGGCAGCTGCTAATAATTGTCATGTAGAGTCTGTAGAGAAAAGTCCTAGAAAACTAATACAGCAGCCTTTGCGTTCTTCTGTGACATTCCTAATTCATCCAAAGGCACTGGCCCAATATACACACACTTGTGTGTGAAAAGAAGATAGGTACAGAGTTGAAACATGAGAGATCAAAACATGCCAGATCTACTCTCACAGAAAACCACACTGTGCACCTTGTTTTTAATAAACATGGGAAAAGGAAAGAGGATCTATAGATAGGAATAACTTTCTTATGAACCCAGTTCGACAGTAGTCATTTATTTATTAGAAAAATCTATTCAGTATATACATGCAAAGAAATGAAAAAAGACTGTTGAATAACTGACTAATTGGAAAACACAGATGTTTGCTTAAGCGGAGTCCAGCAGCCTCCCAGTTCAGGCTGTGTTCTGAAGATCATGTCCCATGCCAAGTGACCAGCACTTGGATTTCAATTGTATGAAGTGGAGAATACCTGCTTTTGAATACCAAACCAGTTGTTCAATCCTTTTCATATAAGCCACCGCCTACAATGAACCAGTCAATATGGAGCATGAAATGAGGGGTAGGCTATGGTTCAGCTTCTCCTGAACACTTTCATTGCAAAAACCTCTACCAGTAGTATTCTCAGTTACAGATGAGGCAAACAAACTACATGTTAAACAAACAAAAGGCTAGATCAAATCCTCTTCTGAAGACAACCCAGCCTACAGCCAACACAGCAACATAGCAGGAATATATGAACCCCTGGCAAAGTACCAAAATTACTACCTGACACACATCAGGTACAGCCTGTATGCACCTTTATAAAACAAGGGTATTTGTCGTGTTTGGAAGCACGTGATGGAAATCTCTGTGCAGTGAGACAGCCTGATGTTGTACAGACACATCAGCTGTGCTTATTCCCACACAAACCAAGCTCTGCAGCTCAAGTGCTGAGTTAAAACAGCTCTACGACCATCATCATAGGGGCCATGTGGCACTCCAGTGAGTCTGAACCCCATACTGACTTGCTGCAAGTTGGAAACCGTGCTCTGCTGAGCTGCCCCGCAATGACAAAGAGTCTGTAGGATCAGTTATAGCTGTACTTGTAACCTTAGAGCGCTCCTGTAGCTTCCTTGCTCCTAAGCCACCAGCCTTATTCAAACAAGCTGCCTCCAATATCTCTGGCCATGACAGAAGAAATGCCCGAGCTCCTTTTTCTCTCCATCCCAACCAGTTTCAACAGGCAGATCTAACAAGTTTAATCTTTTTCCCCTCCTTCCACCTGAAAGCAGCTGCAGGCCAGGTTGCTTTAAAGCTCATACCCCAAATAAGCAGCCTGATGCCTTACCATGAGATCTGGGAGTGAAAAAACCCAAACACTGAGTTGAGGGGGAAGTATCACGTCTCCAAAATCACAGTAAGGGCATGAAGCTCAAATCCTAGAGGGCTTATAAGGTGTAAAGTCTGGACTAGGCATGATCAGAGACAGCAGATAGTTTAGTAGCTGAACCATCCACAACCCACTGCAAATTTAAGGCACTCCTGTAATGTTCCACTTTCAAGCCCTAAGCTCTTCAATTTTGCCAAAATTCCCCTTCCAAAGGAAATGAACTTTTTCTTCTTCAGCACCTCAGTGTGAAAAGTACAGATCCATCAAAATTGCAGTTCCACTGGGAAAGCTTCTCTGAAAGTCAGATACATAAAGTTCAGCCAAATTATTTTATAGAAACCACCATTCCCTCTCCTTTCTAGGGCATCCCTTCCCCATGTACAAAAAGGACAGGAGATCCTGGCGAGCCTCTCTGCTTTGAGATGCCATAGGATTCTCTCAAACACTACACATACCACAGTGAATCACACTGTACTCCATATATTCCAGAGAAGAAGATTTAATCAGTTGGAATAAAAATAATAATAATTTTAAAAAAATCCAGAATTCCCTAAGTGTTGTATATTTCAAACCTCAAATTTCAGCTCAGCATACTTGTTGCAAGGAAGAAGCCTGTTTTCACTCTGTCTTCCTACAGCTCAGTACAGGGTTGTTGGATGAAGTGACTTCCCATCAGTTCCCACTAGAAGCTAAGTATTTGCACTTGTAAACATAGACAGTCTATACACTTGACAGTGACAGAGCAGTAGTGAATGAGAACTAGCCATTCCAAGAACTACATGCCAATACATGACTACAGTTTGAGTCAAACTACATCTAATTTTGATGGAGTACAAGATGTTCCTACTCCCACTTGCCCCTTTATTGGGATTATGACCCCACGACTCAGAAGCAAAAGCAAACACACTAACTTCTCTGTTCATGCAAGTTGGTGACCAATATCATATTACAAACCTAGCTTTACCGGTGCTTTTAACAAAACACACCAAATGTGAACTCAGGCAACTAAAGAGCTGGCTCACATTCACTTCTACCATCTCTGCTGCCAGGACAGGGTAAAGAGGAAGCAAAAATGGCCAGGACCAAGGCCACCAGATACTGCAACTCCAAGCCCGGATGGTCTCTCTACAGTTTACTAAATCTAGGTCTGTAAATCTAGGTCCACTAAAGATAAGTCTGTAGGAATGTACACTGGTATGCAATTAAACAAAAGAGGACTGATACTCATTTGTTAGAGTAAATTCAGCTTTTGATACTCAAAACCAGAAAAACTTATCTGTGAACTGAAATTGCCTTTTAAGTTAAGAGGCAAATTTTTTAGCATCTTTGCCTCCAATAACTACCTTACAGGTCTGTCTCCACCCTCCCCTCTCAAAGGCACTGGGAGCCTGCTTGTTCCTCACTGTTCTGTACCGTTCTCCTGCTACAGAACACCTTTAGCTTCTCTGCAGCAAACCTCAGGATGTAAATAAGACAGCAATGACATCTAGTGGCTTGTTAAGAATTTGCCTTACTGAATTTCCAGCTCAGTCTTTTATTTTTAGGAAGTAGACAAAACACACAGCTCTCACTGTTTCAGTTAGCTGCTTCCAACTACATAGACCAAAATTCTCTACAAACTCTTCCCTAACACACACGCACCATTGTCTCCCCCAACTCGCAGCATGTCCCCCATCCCTTGCTTGAAGCCTAGGAGAGGTGAGGTAGTAGGCACAAGTTTGCTTTAGGCCTTACCTGCACAACTACATTCCTTCAGCGTAAATTTAGCTAGATATTTGTTCTGGTGAAATAGGGCTAGGGCTCCCACCCACCCTTTTGGTTATGCTGTTCTCCAGCTGCATTAAACTAAATGGTAGAGGTTATTCACACAGACAAGGGCAAGGCCACGTAATTTGTAACAGCTGGTACACAGTTCATTCACAGCTAAAAAACATACGAAGGACTGTGATTTCTAAAATGTAACTGTACTGAAATTACAAGGAGAAAAGAGAAAAATGCTATTCCAAAAGCAAAAAGGAAGAGATCTTGCAGATTAGATTTATGGGAGAACAGTAAGCAGTTCACTTCCCTTCACACCCCCAAAAAACCTTACCTTTTTCACTGAGTGATAGAGCAAAATTGCCAAGAAGCACAGGTGAGTGGTTACCAAAACTTTTGAAGCATGTGACAATGTAAGGAAAGTTCAGAAGATACCTTTATGTAGCTTCCTGTACTACTGGCACCAGACATTTAATCACTGCTGGAGTCTTTGCAGGCATTACACTCTCCACAGCCTTGACAGCAAATGATCCAAAAGATTTTTCAGTTAATGGTGAGGAAGCATAAGATTTGTGGTATATGTATCTGGTGCACAAGCCTCAGAGAATGTTGCACACTAGTCATTAAAAAAAAACAACCTAGTGCTAGTTTTGTTAGCTGAGACATATTAGTACCTAAGACTGGAATCAGTAGGTTCTTGAGGTGCCTTCCCCTACCACTCCATCTCAGGCAAAGACTTGAGGGTTTTTGTTTAATTGCTATGCTTCAGTTCCCACAGACACATGCTTCTTCCAATATTATGGATAAGCGCATCTCCCTGGAATGGTCTATAAGCAAATAATATTGCTAAACTTCAGAGCACAACCGAAACATTTAGCGATGCAACTGTTCTGTAGCACTAACAGGAAAAGAATGGAGGACTATAATAATTCTACTATACCAGGAAAGCATCCTGTAAAAACCCAAAAGTAAATAGATGGAACAAGTATTAAGAACATCTCAAAGAAAATAAGTAATTTGAAATTACTCCCTGCATCAGAAATGAGCTGCTACTCATGTTTCTGCTAAAGGGCAGAAAAACAGCCAGTTGCCTTTGACCAGAACCTGGGTTGGGGGGGGGGGGGGGGGCAGGGGGGGCGCTACTGTTGCTTTATAATGACATATACAACTTTAAATATCACACTACTTACATGAAAAGATGATTATTCAGGAGTGGACAGTTACAACAGCTTTAATGCTGAACTTCAAAAGACATCACATTTAGTTTTCATCACAAATTCTTCTGGCAGACCCATTGACTTATTCAAAGCAAAAGGCTATCCAGAGTCAGACAACTACAGCATGTGGGGTTTCTGAACCACTGCTTAACGGAACAACTGAAACAGTGGTTTCTGATAAGCCAGCAACAAACACTACCAGGTGGTAATGAGACTGCCTATCCCATGGCTCCAACAATGAAAAGAGGATTTCAAAACCTCAGGTCTTCCTACTGTCAGCTCTGGTTTTTATTACTCATGTCATTTTACACAGATAAAATTCATTCATTCCAGGCTGAAGCTCCCAACAAAAGCATGGATGTTCTTCTGGAGCTCTAAACAGTTATCGAAATTCTTAGGTCAGCTCCTTGAGGAAACCAGTTTATATTCCTTTTCAATGATGTCAAGACCCATTTCTACAACCCTATGAACAGGGTAAGTGACTAGCAGTTTGAGAGAGGTATTCAAGACGAGCACATACATTCATGTGAAAGAACTGAAGAGGTTTTTCAGAAGACAGTATTTTCTACTGCCTTAATTACAAGAATCATCATTTTTCATTTAGATCCTTCCATTCATTCTTCCGCCAATTACCACCTTTGTGATTCAGCCCCAAACAGAAGAACTTCGTTAAAATTTTAGTTTCTTCAACAATAAAACAAGGAACCCTTGCTAAATCACTAAAGAAAGTTCTGTGTTCCCTCACCCACAATGTAGTGATTGCCACCTTCTGGGAAGAATTTTCCAAGTCAAAGCAACAGACAGAAGCATTGACCTGCAGCCATGTCCAGAAAATACCAAATACTGTCAGGAAGGCAAAAGACTGCCTGGTCACAAGGTACTGGCTTCAAATGGCAAAGCACATTTCACACCAACAGAACTTTTCTGTAGTCTACCCTTGAGGGGAACCTATGACTAGATCCCTAGTCTAGGGCTCAAGTGCAGCTTGAGGAGGACCACAGCAGGACAATACAAGTGGGCTGTGTTCCTGCTTGCAGAGTGTCAGCTGAAACATTACTACTGCATATATCAATTTTGGTTTGGGGTGAAGACAAAACCAAGACCCACTATACAAAGACAGTCATAGTAGAAATATGATGGAGAGAGGGAGGAAGGGGTGAACAGGCTAGGAAGTATTGCCAGAAACAAAGTGAAGAGTAGCTAGGGAAAATTCAAATGTATGGGCTTGTCCATAAAGCTTGTGGGAAAGAGAATTATACACCTTGAATTGCAGGCAAATGACTTAAGTGTATTATGAGACACTCCTGCTTGAGTATTATACACATTCTTATATTACATTGTATAGAAACACTTTTTTGTGTAGCATGATGTTTACAAAATATATATGCAAGAGCATTTGTCCCTTCGTGTTCTTTCCATGTATGTGGTTATAGACTCTCAGCGAAAAGGAAACAGAAGGCAATTCTAGCTTTGAAAATGATGAATGAAGACTACACCGCTTAGTGTTCTTCACTACCTTTCCCTTTAAGCTTGTCTTCACCAAAACAAATACCACACAACAAAGAAGACAAATCATAGGCAGTTCCCAATTCCTTCTGGACAACAAGGCACTCCATTAGCTTCACACTGAGAACCTCAGAAGAACTGCAAGCAGCAAACATCTGCTAAAAAATATTCCAGGAGGTTAGCTCTAACTATTGTTCAAGTTCTTAGACAGCCATAGCTGTATCTCCCCATCTTCAAGACTAGTTCACTGTAATCCTGGTAACAAGACCCCACTACTCTTTCCTTAGTTTCACAGAAGCTATGGTGTTCCTGTTCCTGGAGGTTATATTCCCACCACAGAAGCTTCACCAGTTGTGAACAGAACCACTCTGGTGCATTGACAGTTGCAGGTTTGGAAAACTACAGCCAGCTTTGCATCTCCTCTTCATACTTTTGGGGATCAATAAAAGGCTTGTCAATGGATCGGATCATCAGCTCACCACAGTACACACACTCAGCTGCCACAATATCATCAATGTCAGCTTTGATCTGTTCCCGGCTCTGCTGCCCCTTCCCCAAGCTAATGGTATCTGCGTCCTTAGGACGATGGTGGCTCTTGGAAGGCTGACTGGTAGCTGCCAGCTTCTTCTGAAGATCTTCAAGTTTTGCTTGCTTATAGGCAGGAAGGTTTGGGAAAACTGCTTGGAGGAGACAGTCATAGTGAAACATGTGACCACACAGGAAAAGGTAAAAAGGGCGGTTTAGAAGCGGAAAGTCACAAGCAGCACATTTTTCCTGAGGCTCCACAGAGCCATACTTGTTTCTCATTTCCTGGATGTCCTCTCGGATTCTTTTGGCACTCTGTGTGGCTTCCTCCATCTCCCTTTTCAGCTCCTCAATGTGCTTGTTGTAGTCCTCCAGGGAGTTACAGATTGCCTCCTTGAAATGGTCAATAGTGACAAAGTCTGGAAAGAATGGCAGGACGTCTTCAATCTTCAGCAGCGCACAGCTGGAGAGGCAGGCCATTGCCTTCTTGACATCCTTCTCTTCCTGAACAACATGGCAAGCAATCTTCAACCAGAGCTTCTTCCGGAGTTCCTCATCATCTTCAGGGAGATCTGCACAGGACTTGGCAAGATCAACGTCTACCTAGAAGTTGGACAGACAAGGAAACTGAGTTAAGCTTCTCTCTTCATTATCCACCATTCAACTTCAAAGCCTGCTGTCCGTTATAGGCGGCATTAATAGAAAACTTTTATCGCTATCTCACTGCCTGTGGCTGCGCTACTGACCTGTTCCTTGTTTACATGTCAAACACCTCTCCTCTCCACCAGTATTACTCCCTGAATATTTGCCTGCCACCCAGCAAAGAACAAAGCCCAGCACTACAATAAGAGCAAATCCATGTTACAGTATCTTTGCTGGCCACGCATTTCAGCAAAGACGTAGCAATGCCAATAGAAAAAATTCCAACATCTCCCTGAAAGTCAGACTAAGCAGACAAAAGCATTCTTCTGTGATAATTATCACAGCTAGGAATAGGAAGTAATTAGACTCCTGAACAATAGCTATACAAGTCTTGCATAAATGCAGATACATTAAAGGTATTTTATGTTAGACACTGAGCTTAAGACAGACAGTACTCCCCCTTGTACTTCCTATGCCCCTACTCTCAATTACGGCTTGTCACATTCAGCCGTCTACTTAAAACAACTGTGAAAGCACAGAAGTATGTTAAGAGAGACAGGTCTTTTGTCCTAGACTTAGCTGCACAGCTCCTATACTGATGAGTCTGTCCAGCTCCTCTCAACGCTTGGTGTTCAAGATAACTTGAACGAGCTACATTCCTGTATCATAGCATGCATGCACAGACACACACATACCTGTAAGGCAAGATCCACAGCCTCCTCATATAATTCCATCACTTTGTAAATATGGACACATGCATGGTGGTGCCCATGCTCTGCACACAGGCGCAATGCATACTTCAGGTCATAGTGGATCCTGTTTGGGTTGGTTCCTGCTTGCTCCAGGTATGATAGCAGCGAGTCCGGCCGACACAAAGCATAAAGAGACAACAGGTAGTTGTGAATGGCTTGCTGGGTTTCCTCCAACTGATAGACACAGAACTCCATATATCTAATGGCTTCATTGATCTGCTGGGTGCTGGCACTCTGGCTATAGTTAACGAGGGCTGGAATGAGGTTCCTGGCATCCAGTCTAGATCCCATAGAAATCCAAGCGTCAACTACCTTCTTGGGAATATGCTGGATGAGGACTGGAGAGAACTTGTAGAACAGCTTCTCGTCTCTGTGCCTGGACAGCACATTTAGAGCTTCATCGTACTCATCATGCTGGCAGTGGTGAGCTACTACGCGCTCGTAGTCCTGCATGATGACTGCAAAGTAGACCATGTGCTCTGTGTCCCCATGGCTTGCCAACAGCTCATAAATAGATGCCCGATTATTAAATAGACAGTCTTTGTTTTTAGGACTGCTCAGGAAAGTGCGAAACTTCTCCCGTGTATCCAAGTAGAGATTTCGCTGTGAGGAATCTCCTTCCAATATACCTAGCCAGTTCAGGTACAGCTCCGTTAACCACGTGGTCAGCAGAGTTGTCTGTGTCTTCTCAGAAGGCTTTAGGTTACTTAGCTTCTTAATCAGAAACTCCATCAGGGCCTCTTCTTGCTTGGCTTCAATGAACTTAAGGGCAATTTCCTCAAAGTAGTTCTGGGTCAGCGCATAACATTTGGCACTGTCTAGATACCTCTTGTTTTGGAAGCAGTGCTCTGCCTCTTTTGCCAGCACAATATCTAGGCACTCTGGACGGTCTTTACAATACTCTTTGGCTAAATCAAATTTGTTCATATTCATATACATCTTCCACACGTCTCTAGATTCCCGCTGGACGTGGTAGCGGAATACTACTTTCTCAGTGTGGATCCATATCTGCTGGACTGTGGGATCTTTGATCATGCGTGTCAGTAAGCCAAACTTCTCCAGGAACAGATCTTGAAAAACAACCTGCCCATTCAGAGTGCATACAGCCTTCACCCGATCAGGCAGCAGCAACAGGAAGTGGAACTGGGTAAGTACAATGGATATTGGCTTGTTCACAGTTATGTCAATATCAGAAGGATAAACCCAGACCCGTTCATCACTCAAAATTGAATCAGGACGGCTGTAATCCAATGTACCATATAAAACACCATTTCCCATCATCCAGGCAAAGGAGCGTGGGTTGGAGCGCAATTTTGGGGTGTAAAAGGCTATCTCACTGAAACCAAAGCTGGCCGGAAACTCCCGGAAGCTGGGCAAATGGTCAGCATGCATAGCAAATATGGAGCTGAAGCCTTGCTGCTCTGTCCCTTCAGGCACTTTGCCAACAAACTGGAAGAGTCTCTTTCGAGTGGTGGCTATAATAAAAAATTTCCCTTCTATCCCTCGTTCAATCTCCAAGCAGCAGACTGGGGCAGGTCCCGATTCCTCCTCCAGAGTGTAGACCTGTCGGAAGTACTGGTCGGGATTAGTGCTGAAAAGGCTTCCCTCGCTGACGGAGATTTCAGCCTCATAGATCTGCCCCTGGGCTGTCCCCACCAGGATAGGCCCAGTGTTGGTCTCTGAACCAAGAAATTTGTTCCAGCCCACACTTTCAATCAAGTGGCCTTTCCAGCGAGAGAGTGCTCGCACTTTCTGAACACTTCTGTTCAGGTAAAGGCATTCACTGGTGTTCAGGGCAATCAGGAGATGAGAGCCTGTCAACAGAAGAGGGAGAGAACAAATTAAGACTGTGCCTAAGCAAGCCAAATTCCTGAGGCTTCTAATCCTCACATTTTATAAGCTCCAATATCAACACACTTAATCCAAGACTTTCCCAGGCATTCATAGGAATGTGGGGGATTTCCATGCTGGATCAGAATGGTATTCCATATGTTGCAAATTTAAATTACTAGTCCCAGAGGCTTCAGCGAGAAGGTATTCTCCCATTTCACTAAGTGTTCTAAGGACAAACAGTTCACAGAGTTCTCTCCTATCCCTGAAAGCTGGTGACAGATATGAGCCATCTCTTTCCAAACTTTTGTTTTGTTTTTTAAAATCAGTCAAGGCTACAGTGAGCTGCAGATGTTTTACAGTCCTTTTAAAAATTCTTATATAAACACATACAGCACAGGGTGACTGCAAAGATTTCCTTTTATTTGTTTTAGCAGCCTTGCTCAGAACAGCCTAATTGCATATGTTCATTTCAGAGAGATCAAAAGCAACAACACACGCACAACAAGCCAGTGTTTTTCTAATAGCACAGGGGCAAATCAGTAGGCAGGGCCGCTGGGCAACGGAGTCCTGCCCACAGAAGAACCACCTGTTCTCCTTATTGACAGAACAGAAAGAGAACTTCTTCGCCAGTGCTTGTTATGCACATTCAGTTGCATCTGCTGCCAACCACTGTCTGTAAATATACACACTCCATTGCCTCACCTGTGTGGTCCAAAAACATCTTGTAGACTTTGGCTTCATCTTTGCGTCCCAGCTCTACCTGATTAGGTTCATCTGGCTTTCCAAGATCAATCCTGCAAAGAGAAACCATGAAAGCATGCTTCCAACAAAAGTTCATGTAGGCGTAATTGCTTACTGTTTTCCATATTGGGTTCGTGGCTTCTTATCCATTTTGTAATTGTAACTTCTCTAGCAACTTAAGGAAGAAAAGGCAGGGGAAAACAAGCAATAGCTTCAGGTCTCTGGCAGCATTACCTGAGAAGGGTGTCTTTGCCAAGGCTCATACAGAGCTGGTTAGAGGAGACCACTAAGCTGTTAATTTTCTCTGGAGGAGCAAAATCAATCCTTTGCTTGTTAAATATTGGTGTTTCCTTCTCCAGTCGTGCATTCACATATCCTGGAGAAAGAACACAAACACTTAAAAACAAAACATGACAAAAACCCACAACAACAATCCCACACTACATCAAACCTAAACCTAAAAGACTAGAAGGATCATTGTCTGCTCCAAGTTTTACTGAAAAGGGAACTTGCTCCATAGAGCATGAACACAGAGAGCAGCACTCATAGATATGTGTAACAGGAAAGAAAAGTAGTAATACGCTTTACTGTCTTGTCACAGAATTACAAACCTGTCACAAACATTAATTTGAAAGCACACAGAATTCCAGGGGAAGCCACAAAACTGTCACATAAACTGCATAAAAAGCTGAAAATGGGAGTATAATCACAAAGTAATTTGTTTTCCTTGGTTGACAGTTTATTTGTTCAAGACAGGAAAGAATAGCTGGTATTACATAAGACACAAAGAGGGCTCTAGTTTGACACTCCCATACAAGCTACCCAAGAGACCACTGTGGCGTTAATTGAAATATATTTCTCTCTTATTTCATATTGAAATTGAATGAGCTACCATACTTGACATCCATCATTCACAAGCTAAAGCCAGTTTTAAAGCCCTGTTGGGTTTTTTTTGCATCCACATAGCAGACTTCGTCACAGAGAGAAGTCTGTTGGATTATTTGCTGCAGGGAACACAGCTGGAGGTCACAATGATGCTTTTACAAACCATAACACTATCCTAACTGCAACTTTCCAGTTGTTGCTGGAAGGCATGCGAACTACTTATTAGAGCCAAAACAATAACCAAGACCTGGTGATTGCTGAATCAATGCTCCAATCTTGGCATAAATTGCTTCCTGAGCCAAAACCCATTCAGACCGATTTACTGTTTCACGGCAAATCCCAAGATACAGCCAGACCAACCTAATCCTCAGATCCTTTTGAAAACCATGCCTGAATTCTAAGAAATGCCCAATTAAGTTAAGGTTAGAGTTAAGGGTTGAAGTTTGACAAGACACAGCCACCTTATGGGACACATGTTGCATTTTAAGCCCAACCAAGCAAACTTGACAAATCAATGAACAGAAAATGGGAGCGTGTAGAACCACAGCAAGTTAGCTCATGCGACTAAGTAAGTATTCAGCTAGTCAGTTTAGTCCCAACCAGCTTGAGAAATCTGGCATCCATAGGAAGGAATGTTGAGGGATTACTTATGAAGGAGATCTAGGTAGGAAAGGCAGAGAATGGAGAAGTAAGGTCCGACTTGAGGAAAGTGATGTACTTCTGCAGAAACACGTTAATAAATAAACTTAGAAATCTATTGCTTTAAAAACCTCTTATGATCTTCAGTGCAGATGAGCAAAGCACAAGATGGCTATGACAAAGGCAAAAGCCCAAAGCAGTCAACAAATTGAAACTTTTAAGACAGGTGAACCTGTAACACCATGTGGCAGCACAGAGCAGCAGTATGACAGATTTAGTTTTCACTGAAGACAGGTAGACCTCTGCGCCCAAAAGCATGGGACTTGCAGAGACCATGCCATTCTATTCCTAAATGAGGACAGCAGTCTTTATGGTCTTCCTATGAGGAAGCAAAAAACTACAAAAAAGCTCAGATATGCCAGTGAACTGCAAAATAAGAAGGCATTCATATAAAACCAAAACCGAGTGATGATACTCATTAGCAAAATCCTGGAACGTGTGTGCGTCCACAAATAGATCTTATCACAAAGTTTCATCCGTATCTCTCCCACGAGACAAGTTTTCCCAGTGACTGAATTTCCCATACACAAAGTCTTACATAACCCTCTGACAAAGAAAACAGCAGAGGATCTCAGTCTGACCACACTACCTCAAGCTAGAAAGCAAGACAGACTGATACATCGCTAGACTGACATCTGCTTCACTCCACTTGCGAGTGAGGAATTTCTAAAGCAAGCAGATCCATGCAGCAGTTAGCCTGGACAGGAAGATTGAAAACGAAAAGAGCTATAGCAAATTAAGGCCGTTCATGGCCAAAGTAGATAACTAGGAAGACATAAATTTGAAGAAAAAAGAAACCTGGGATTGTATCTCAGAGGAAACAGACCGCCTCCATTCTAAAGAGCATAGGCCTGACACTCTCTGGACGAGACTAACAGCACCACTTTAAAGCACACTCAATACCTATAACCTCCCCCAAATTATCCCAAAAAACTCTAATTTCAGGCATGTTGCTGTTGAAAAGGCCAGTGTAGTAGTGGAAAGCAGCCTGCTAACATTACAAATCCTTGCCTGTTCTACTAATGCCTTCTCCTTGCCTCAGCCTCACCACTACACCACAGCTGCGGGATCTTTAAAGGATTCTTGTTTTAGAGGAAAGATGCGCATGCAGGAACAGACAAAGCAACCGCAATCTGTGTAGGCAGCCTTTTGCTCAGCACATATGCTTTTTTCTTACACATTGATCCACATCTTAAACATTACCCACTTACGCAAATGTGTGTTCCTTCCAGTTCTTTCTAGTTAAGCAAAACAGATGTTCTTTATTTCAGATTAAGGAGCTGCAATACCACGGCTTAAATTTGCTGGTATGAACTGTGGTTCAAAACATGCAGACAAAACTCCCAAGCTACAGATTTGCATGATGACAGAGCTAATCAATAAATATAAACACATATTTATATATATAAAAAGGAAGGATTACTCTGATGGGAAAAACCCACATCTGAATTTTTTTCAGATTGCCACCAGGCAAAACAAGGCTGACTGAGACAGCAGGGAAACCAAACACAGGAAGGAAAGGGAGCAACTAGCACCCATACACAGGTAGGGGTTTTTAGTTGGGGTGAGGTGTTTCGGGTTTTTTATTGAGTTCTAGTTCAAGCCAGTGGATTGGATTCCAGCATTCCGGACTCTTTAGGACTGCACCCATTACAATTATAACAACTGTAGGATCACCATCACTAACATGAGGATTTTAGTTAGCATTCATAACAGAGGAAGGATGCACTTCTTTAGCTTACAGTTCTCTGTACAAAGGAGATGTCTATTTTATAACATGCATTCCTTTCAGTCTGCTCCTTCATCCTGACCCCAATGTCCCTCTTCTGTTCAGGCGAGATTCTACTGCAGCATTTCCCACCCTGATTTCTGGGCAAATCTGCATTTTTCCTTAAAGCTTTTAATCTGTTCAAAGATCTAAGCTCACCAACATCAGTCACGTCTAGTGGGTGAAAGTAGATCTTTTCACGCTGGAACTGCAGTACTTTAAGTTTATACTGCAGCAGTACTTTAGGTTGACAAGAGTCGCTGCTTGGTTACCTACAACTTTGAGAAACAGCACCTGCAGTTGAACAAGCACAGGGAACAACTAACTCAAACAGAGGAACAAGTTTTAGCATCTTCCAAAATGTCAAACCTAACCTTTAGGACTGCTTTCAGGAAGTTAACTATTTACTTGCATCTTTTTCCAAAATCAATTTGCTTAAACTTCAGATTGCTCACAACTTCTACCAGCCCAAGTTTTGTTCAAAATCACCAGTGCAGTCTGATTTAAGAATAATTAAAATCCTGATTAGGCTGTGACTTTGCAATACAGCAGTTTCCAAAACTTCCTTTGCCAACATCAATTGTCAGCAAACAGGCAGATTTCTCAACTGTAAGACAACCATGACTGAAGACAGTGTTGCAGCAATCAAGAATAAAAGCTGAGTCCTTGAAAATTTATTTTCGGTAACACAGCTTGTCCAAAAACTGTTTTGCACAACACCTATTCAGGACACTTATTCTTTATCTAACATTACACAACAAAATAACTATGCATGTTAAAACAAACATGGGGAACATATCTACTTCAACACCTAGACTCAGAGTAATTGTCTGTGTATTTATACTCAATAATACACATAGCGTAACATAAATTCATCAGTTCTTACCACATATATAAACCTCACAACCTGGTTTCCCCAAAGGTTAACAGTGGGCAACACTATATGAGGAAAAAACTTGAAAGAATGTGTCCATGCATTTCCAACTTGTAACTCAAAAATGCCAGCTCTGCATAGTAGCTGGTGCTACGACGACAATACAGGTAGAACAGAATCCTCTCATAACGTACATTTCCCTGCCATGCTCAATAAAATGTTGTGGGGTGGCATCTAATAGGGAACAGTTATTGAACCTAATAAACCTTGAATTTATCATGGAATATACCTGCCATTTGTTTGCTTTCTCTCACGTGAAAGAAACAACTGACTGGTCATCACACTGTTACTTTACATTGATTGTACACTTCCCTGAATAGTGCAGTAAACCAAAGCTTCACAGACCTTAACAGAAAAGTTTAACAGTGATATAGATTGCTTTTGTGATAATCTTATTCAGCAGTAACCTTGCCATCATGTTGTCAGCCTAAGGGAAATACTCCAAGCAATGAAGCCTTTGGTAAACTGCCGCTGGGTTAGAAGACTAACCCCATGCAGGTACAACTGTGCACACAGCCAGAATACTGTGGCTGTAACAGCTGGGATCCTCAGAGAGGAGGGGAAAAAAAAAAGGTAAGCAAGCTGATGAGATGATCTCAGACAACTACCACAGCTCTGAACTGAATAGTGTTGAGGTGTGGTTATAATTTGTGACTACAAAAGCACATCACTTCACGTACATGTGTTCCCACCACACACCACTTCACAGCACAGGGGTGTATGGCCTTATGAAACCCACCCACAGGTAACCAGCACCTCAGTTTTGCTAACATGACCTGCATCACTCCTGAGCCTCATCAGGAATCGAGTGTTCCCTGCGTCAAAACACTTCACACCGCAAATGATGGAAAAACAAATCGCAGCTGAATGTTATAACACATACGCAGCAATACACCTTTTACTGGAAGCATTCCCCACAGCCTGGCATGCCCTACTCCCCACCTCTCCCCCAGCTAATGAGCTGCCACCTTGCCTCCCCGCCCCCAGCGGGAAAACCCACAGCGGGGCTCTCCACACACCAGAGGCCTCGCCGAGGGGCTAACGGTGAGAGAGGCCTCAAGCCGGCCGGACACCGGGCCTAGTCCTCCACGGGGCGCGGGGGGGACGGGACACGATGTGCCCAGGGCCTGGCTGTAACCACAGCGCCGCGCTGCCCCCGGGGGCCGGCCCGGGCAGAGGGGTGCGTGGGCTCCGCCGCGCACCTACCGGAATGGGGGATGCCCACGCTGGCGCGGCTCTGCTGCACGGAGGCGGAGCGGTAGAGGGAATCTTCGTACTCGTCCAGGATAGAGGCCATGGCCGCCACCGGTCACCGGCGCCCCGGGCCCGCACCGGCCGCTTCCGCCAACGCTCAGCTGACCCTCGTCACGTGGCCGTCTGGCGGCGCACTACGCCTGCGCCACGGCCCCGCCCCTCTCCCGCGGCGCGCGGGGCGGAAGCCTCCTTGAGGGAAGGGGTTCTCCTTCCTCAAAATGGCGGTGGGAGGCCGTGTCGTCTCCGCTTCACTGCTGTTACTTACGCGGGTGGGCGCAGCCCCGACCTTTATGTCCCTAATAATACCCTGACGATGGCTAATCGGCCTGTACCCTTGCCTCCAGGTCTTGGGGTGCGTGCAGACACAGCAAGGCTGGCAGGCCCTGCGCATCTGTGGCGTGCCCACGGCTTTTGCTCACTGCCATCCTGTCGTGTGCAACCATGTGCATGATAAATCACCTGATGAGCGCATCAGTGTGCTTTACTGGGATCACTGAGTGGTGATGGTACTGCAAACACAGTATTTTCTAGTTATTCCACTGATTGCAACCAGGAATTCACTGGTTTTAAACAGTCCTGTAGAAACTCCTGTGCTGTGACTCTTCTGTAGCACTGAGTGGTAAAATCTTGGCTTCATTGCTAAAATAATGATTGTGGCACAGCATATGGGGATCCAGCCTAAGGCTGTGCTTGAACTGTGCTAGATTTCCTCTGCAAGTTTATCCCAGCTTTCTAGAGAGTGTGTTGGACACAGCTTCTGTATCACTAGATAGTACTTAAGAGCCGGGGTTTTCTTTTGTTCCGATTATGCCAACAATTGCTATTTACAGCTTTACCCTCTAGATGAAACTAGCCGAATTAAGAAAAAGGCTGATCTCGTATACAACACTTGGGTTTCATCATACATAAAATGAATACATATGTACATGTATATACTGTATTTATACTATATACTGTCTATTATATGTAATCTTCACAACACTTTCTGGAAGGAACAGAGAAATGTTGTCCCACAGGGTACAGGACAGTTTGCAACACAGAGAGATCCATTAGAAGGTAGTAGAGGTCTTCCCAAACTTAGCTTGCACGTCAGGCGGCAGCGAGGCACCACCAGTAGCAGTGGCATGTGGTTGGCTTTGCACAAACGAGAAAGATACATCTCCTTTTTCTCTGCCCTTTTACTGGACACCTCACACCCGTAAACTAGGGCTCCAGTCTGCATCGCTCAGCCTCAGGCCTTCTCCGCAGCACTGAGCCAGACATGCAGGTCCCACGCTAGCTGGGTTCCTGGAGGCTCCCATGGCACACCTCCGTGGGATCACCTCTGCCTGCTTTGCTAAAAACATAAGATGGCTCTTCCTGACTCAGCCTGCCTGCAAGCACTGACAGGAGCCGAGACCCAGCTCCAGCCTCTGCTGTTTACCCTCTTTATGGGGCAGCTCTGAGCCAAAACAACAAAACCACATTCCTTTGCTCTCCAATCATACTGATCATCATAAACAGCAACTGTTCTCTTTCAGCTTCTCAAAAGGTACACACAAATTACATTAGGTTTAGGGTAATGAGGTAGGAAGGCACTTCCTGGACTATCAGAGCCATTCTCCCACTCTTGTAGATACCACATCATATAGTCCTTTCCCTATTCCTATCAAGCTCTGTCTGAAAGCGTGGGTATTTTTTCCCCTGACTGCTCCAACTCGTACCTGTTCCACATGCTGATTACTCCCATGATTTTAAGCTCCAATTTCCAGCCTAATGTAAGCTGTGGCCAGTCTGAATCCATTTGTTCTTGTTCAAACACTGTCCGTTAGTGTAAAGGACATTTTAGGGAGTTAATTTCCTTTGCAAAAATCATCACCAATCATAGCCTTCACTGAGATGTACCAAAGCCAGGGTTTACCAAACCAAGATGTTCTTGCCTTTCTCCTCTTGAGGAGAGAGTTAGTTTCCTGGAGCATCCAAGTAGTTCTTCTCTGTATCGGTTGCAGCTTCAGCTCATGTTTATGTAACAGGGGAGAGCATAGTTTGACCCCCCCATTTCAGATGAGGTCTCTCCCTGTTGCCTTAAATAATGATGCTTATACTTTTTCTCTTTTTAGTCACATTTTTAGCAGTAGAAGACTGAAGGGTTATTTGGTAAGGGGGAAATGAAGTCTCGTGAAATATAGCTGGAAATTAGGCTAAATTGCAATTTGTGCACAAGTTTCTCAGTGTCCAGCTCTATGAGGTGTTTCCATTCAAAGCCTAGATCAGGACATATCTTTATAATTTTTTTTTCTTGGTCAGGTCCAGAAATGGAAGAGATTTTCTTTCTCATTCTGGCAGAAATTATTGCCAGTTAGGACTGATACCTCATGAGAAACCTTTGTCTGATTTTAGTGTGGTTAAACTGGAAGCCAGATCCTCACCTTATCTGGAAATGAAACATCAGCCTAAAGCTAATCCAGGCCCACAAGCCTGCTCCGTCCATCCGCACTATCATCTGCTATGACTATTTAATTTACAAACATGTGCAATAATTATATCCCAGTGCTGCATTCACAGATTTCATATTCTGAAAAGGGGAGAGCGAGGGTTGCAGGCAAAAGATTTATCAGCTTTTTGATTCCCCAGGAGCACCTGGAGAATTAGATTATTACATTTTGTGTGTAGTAGTGCTGTAAGTCTGTAAGAGGGACTTGTGGGAAAGAATTAAGGGGAGCGATTTTGGTGATGGGTTTGGATTGGAAACCTAAATTCTGGTCTTGTTTTTGTATGGCTGTGACCACACTCACAGTAATTTTGGCTGAAACAGTTAGCATTTTCTCCGAGCTATGGACACAGCTATCAATATCTAGTTGCTGTATGACATGCTAATCTCTTCAGCTGCCTTGAGGAACAGATTCTAGATAATGGCATTGACAAACATATACTGTGTCCAAGGTCCGAATTCCCAGCAGATTAAGCCTGTCCAAATCTGGGCTTCCACAACGCTGTGTCTCTGTCACTCCTGGCTGCCCGGTCCAGCCCGTACTTTGTACCGGTATTAGTGCATGTATGTTTGCAGAGTGAGTCAGTTCGTTGCCCCGCAGCAGATGACTGTGTGATCCACGATCTAAACATGAGTGCTAGTGCAGAAGAGAGGGCAGGAAGACGTGGCTGTGGGAAGAGGTAAGGGCAGAACAAAGGCCGCTCAGATTTAAATGACTTGAACTGCCCCTGAGATAACCTAGTGACAGAATTATAATTTGAATTAAACCCTGGACTTCCTGACATATTTCCACTACAGACGTGGTACTGATCATCACTCCACCTCACTGTCTACAGAATATTCCTTCACTGTGATCAACATAAAAAATACACTGTGTTCATAAAAGCCATAGGCAAATAGGTGTATTTTCCCAAACGCAACAGCCTCCATAGAATACCAACAAAGATGTAATATACAGCCAGGCTCTCAGACACCCTGCAGATACCTATGTCTCCCACCCAATCAAGAGACCGTCTCCCAAGAGTGACACTTCCCCAGTGACGCAGACAGTGTCTTTGACTGACCACTTGAATTCTGTGTACAAATTTACTACACTAAAAGAAACTGCCATGGTTGTGTACCTATGGATATCATTGTTATCCTTGAGAACCTGAAGTGGAACCTATATGGGAAGCCATACAACAATTATGATTTACACTGGAAGAGATCAAAGCTCGAAATGAGTTTGCCAGAGCCCACCTCCTAACCGTTAACCAACCTCCCAAGCTCTCCAAACTCCTTGTCAGAAGCAGACTTCCTGCAGACCAGCAAACGCTGGGTGGAATCATATTATGCCAGAGCAGCAATCGCAGACCTGCTTACCACAGCTTCTCTGCCACCTTAAGAAGTTTTCCCACAAGTGAACTATTGAGATCTGTTGATGCTACATGCGCACTCCAGAGCATGCTGCCCTTCCGTAAGCACACCAAGCCCCCTCATGGAAACTCTACGGGCGTAACCCATCAGTCCTCAAATGAGCATACAAGCACCAGAGAGAAAGGACAGAAAAATGCTTTTACAGTGAGAAAACCTTTTTCCGATCACCAGCACCCTGTGGCTAATCTCTCAGTTCTGATCCTCAAGGAAGATCCATAAATGATAAGCTTGAGAACTGAAACTGGTAACTTGGTGGAGGCAGTGGTCTTACAGCATTTTATGGTTTTCCTAGCAATCCCTCGTCAACCCAGCCCCTCACTGTTTGGTGTTAACTGCCTGCCTTTCCCTGTTTCACATGGAGGATATGAACCTTATCACCTTCCTCTCGCTAATTGCCTCACCCCTTCCAGTTAAGTGTTAACTCCTCTTCTCGTGTAAAGTGTCTAATTGATTGGCATAATTAAATTAAGCTCAGAGCATTGTTTCCCAACATATCCTTAGTCTGAAGTTTGCCATTTCTGTTTCGGAGTTAAAGAAATGGCTTTGAGTGCCTTAAACCTTGCCCACTTTTTCACATTTATCAGTTGATTTATTAAAAGATGTACTTTCTCCAGCAGATGGCAACACACTTCTAAATTATTTATAGAACAGCTGAGAGGTAGGACTTGTTCCTCTGCAAGTCAGGTAGGAGATGAATTTGTCTTTGAGAAAGAGAAAGGGGCTGAGTACAATACAGGTTCTTACCTTTCCTTGGAACATTTAAGAAAATATTTTTGAAGCTAGTGGCATTGTCATTTCATTTAAATTCATTATTCTGTAATCTTAAAATGTAGTATAGTATTGTTGTTGTAGCTCTTTGCCTCCTCATTTAACTAGAGTGGCAGTGAACAGATGAACCAGAACATCCCTGTGCATCCCCCATGGCATTGTTTTTATTTCCAAGGAGCAATAAAGCAGTTCAGAGACCAGAATAGCGGGACCTGTATTCTCGTGTTGTTTGTCTCCTTTTTTTATTTTCCTAAAAGGCATTTCAAAATCACCCATCTCCAGTGCACACCAGAAATACCCATTAGCTGCTATAGAGTCGTAAAGTATTTTTATTGCTGTGGACTCAGAAACTACGGAGCTCCTATCAATCAAGAGCTCTATATGGGAAAGCAAATACTAGGATCTTTCTTCCTTTGATTTCAGCTGTAGTAATTTTTCCGTGAATAGCCGAAGCCTGATTTTCAACTGACTTGTGCGTTGTGGCTATTTCTGCCTCTGCAAGGTTGATAGAAAGTGATACGAAGAAGCATTTGACATCACTTCCTGCAGGTTGCAGGACTAGACAAGGTACACGGCAAGGGAAAACCAGACGCAGGCTCTTGTCTGTCACTTCTTTTAAGTGGTAATTACTCTTGATTTTTCCCAGGGAGGACGCACACTCAGGTGCATGACAAAATGCCGGTGACTCAGCACTGGTTGTCTCATTGCTTGCGATTATGAAGGCGACTGGCCAGGCAGGGGCTGTATCTTGACTTCGTCAGCGTATCTCTTGGCATCACGGGATCCGGTTTGCTCTGGCACCTGCACTCCAGTTTAGCCCCTCTCTCAATCTAGATCCCCACCCACCTGCCCCGGTGCATGGTGGTGGTGTTGCCCGTTCTCATCATCCCCCTGTTTCTCATTGTTTTGTATTTCCTCACATGTAGTGCTGTGAAAGGATTCAGAAATGTGATCCAAGGGCACCGTTTGCAAAGGGAGTGTATTGACATACACAGCCCACTTGTACAAACGCAGGTAAAGCTGAAGGCTGGGTTTGCTCACTCCCGTGTTAAGAGTGGCTGATAAATTTTTCTCCCTTGGTAAGAAGGGAGCCCTGCTATTTTTAAAACTGAGGTCTGCTAACTCCCACAACATGCAATGGTTTTTCTGAAGCAACAGGGGCAGTTCGGTTGGCTTTGCAGAAGACTATGATAGTCACTCCCGCTCTGTGACTTTCAGGCAAATTGGTCTGTGGCCACACATAAATACGAAGTTACAAATGAGATCAGCCAGAGAGGCAGAATATGATGTTGTTGGAGATGCAGTATTGCTTAGGAGGCAGTGAAAGTCAGGACCACTAGCTACAAAAAATCCCAGCATCACAATTTCCCAGTATTGTAACACTGCACTTCAGAGGGGAGATTATATGGAATGCTTTGTGCTGATCCATAGCGTTGCCCCCACCACAAGAGGCAAGCCCTAGTTTCCTTTCTTCCCAATTGGCTTAGTTACTGTTTTTAACTTAGTCCATAGATGGACTTCTCCTGCTACAGCTCCAGTGAGAGAGGTGGCTATAATTAGTAGAAACGGGCAGAAGAGGAATTGTCTAAATAACTATGTTTTTTTAATAATAGGACTTTGTACAGATGTCTAAAGTTTGTTCAGTGGTGACACACACTGCCTAAATATATAAATTGAATTTCCACTGTAATCACTGTGTACTCTAATGGAGCAGCTTTTCTGTTTAATTTTAGAAGCTGCAGATGATAGTGCAGCCCAGCTGGATAACGGCTGAACACTAACCGTACCTGAAATCTATATTTGGTCTGCCTGAAAAGAGTTTGATCTTCTGCACTTAATTCCCAGTGGATGGGAATTCACATCATGAGGAATACCATCATAATTGGTACTAATTATAATTCCCGGGAGAGAGGCCAAAACATAGCCTTGCAGACTGCGTATTTCCCACTCAGCTGGAGAGCTGATCCTGGCAGAGGGGCACATCACGGAGGCAGCATGCCATGGGGCTCTCCTGCTGTACCTGCTACGTCCGCAGAGCCTGTCCCCGTGGCTGTCGGTTCAGCAGCTCATAGGGATGGGACAGACTTTCACTGCAAAAAACAAAACTGTACAAAAATCTTGCAAAACCAAAATGTCTGACTCCTCGCTGTGTTGTGAAACTGAATCTGTGTGTTCTGTTAGCTGTCAGGAGCAAGGCAAGACCTGAGAAACCAACCCGTGGGAGCTGCCCTGTTTGTTTGCTTAATCGCTTAGTTTAAATATAGATTAAAAATCACTTAAGCTCATCCACAAGTTAAGTGTGTGTCAACCAACGGCTGTCAGAAACTGCAAGGGAAAAGGAACATAATCACAGACGGAGGAGATTTTAGGAAGGAAGGATAGAAAAAGGGATTCAGTCCTTGGAGTGGGGCAACACAATCTTCTTAAGGGACATCCATTCCTAAGTAAACAGCGTATAGGAAGTAAGAGCTGCCAGCTTCTCTTCATCCCTTGCCCCTGCTACTGCTAACACTTGCTAACTGAATAATTTGGTGAATAATCCCTCATTTACATTCATTTCTTCCGATTAAATGGAAATGTCACAGTTCACAGAATGTCAGCCTGTGCCTGAAATGCACTGAAAAACCTCTGCAGGCTCTTCGCTTGCTGTGCTGCCTGCCCCGGCTGCGGTGTAGCGTGTCCTTGCCAGTCCCCTTGGACGTATGGCCACACCTCCCTCACACACCACAGAGTATCGCCTGTCCCAGCGCTTTCTGGCTCTTCTGGAACGGTTCAGCTGTCACCTGGCTCTGAACTAACACTGGAGAGCGAGGTGCTGGAAAAAGCCAACCTAGTCGCTTGAACTAGCAGCCACTCGCTGTAGCAAGACTATCTGGCACACGTTTTAGCAGCAGCCTAGTTTGTAATACCATCCCTGTTTTTTGTAGCGGTAGAAATTTAAGGTTGTGCTAGTAAAAACCCAGACGAGGTTGATTAAAGCAAACTGCTAGAGAAAACTGCAGAGAAGCAGCCTTCTTGCAGTTCCCAGGAAGCTTGCAGGCTGTCTCCAAAGAGTGGACATGCTTTGTCCAGCCAAGACTTTTGAACCTGAGGGGTTGCAGTGCTTGTGACCTGTCAACCGTGGGGAAAAGCATTTTAGATTGTGCCTGACTTAAAGATGTCTTCTCAAGTTTAGCATTAATATAGGTGAAACACCTGCGTAGCTTCTCAGTGTGGATGCAAACCGCAGTGAGACACGAGCTCAGGAACCGCTGCTCGATGGCTCCTTGCTGCACAGGTCTCCCTTGCTGGGAGTACGGTGAAGGACACCATGTAAATAAATCGGTGGCATTCATCGACAGCCTGGGTTTAGCTCCTCCATTAGGAGACAGCTCCACTTTCAAAGCTGATGTTGCAATACTAGGTATCGCATGCATTAATACTTCCCTCCAGTGTTTTCAGTCTCTTGGTGGTGTTACACTGGGGTGCAATGGTTGCTGTGATAGTGTGGCCACATCTCTCCTTTTAAGTGGTGTGCTCCCACTCTTCTGTTTGTTTAGTTGTACTTCTTTAGACAGTGAGCTCCCCAGGGCAGGGATGGAGCCATCATCTCAACTGCCAAGGGCACAGCATGGTGTGCGAGCTACCGGAGGTGAATACGAAAGAAGGCAGTAGACAGGGAACCCCTGCGCATGTCCCTGCAGCTGGGAAAGTACCCTTTGTGGCTTTTGCCAGCATGTAGCAACAGCTCAGCCGGGTCAGAGGAACTCAGGAATGGCAATCACATCGCTAACAAATGCCATGTATTTCTGTCATCTGTTTCCTATTGTCCCTCACAATATGGACCAGCACTGTTGGTTTTACTCCTGTCATGCCAGAAGCCACAGGTGCTCCAGGTGGGGCTGCTGCTCAGTGGAAATAAATGCATCAGCGCGGCTTCTCCTCAGCGGAGAAGGGGGTGCGGGGGGACGGCGGCGTTGTTGTCCTGTGCGTGCACGACACGGAGCACGGTGTGGCACTCGGGTCCTGCCGAAATCCCCAGAGCAAGCGCTGCTCGGGGGCCATCGCGGCGGAGGGGGGGACGCGGCGCCGGGGGGGACGCGGCGCCGGGGGGGACGCGGCGGAGGGGGGGACGCGGCGCCGGGGCCCGCGCCCGCGGGGCGGTGGCGGGAGGAGGTGGCCGGGCCGGGCCGCCCTCCCGGCGGGGCGGGCCGGGGCGGGCCTAGGGAAATGGGGGCCGGTTTTGGGCGCAGGGCGGCAGGTGTAGCGATGAGGAGCGGTGCTAGGCGGGCCGGAGAGGGTGGCCCTGCACGGCAGCGCGCAGCCCCGACAGCAGCCCGCCCGCCCGGGCATGGCAGCGGCCCCGCCGCGCCGCTCCCCGCGCTGAGCCCCGCCGAGCCCCCGGTGCCGGTGCCATGCCCCCCCAGGAGCTCCTGGACTACTCGCCCGCCCTGCGGAGACACAGCCCCCCCCGGGGCAGCGGCCCGGAGCTGGGCATCAAGTGCGTGCTGGTGGGCGATGGCGCCGTGGGCAAGACCAGCCTGGTCGTCAGCTACACCACCAACGGGTACCCCGACGAGTACCAGCCCACCGCCCTCGACACCTTCTCCGGTAGGCGCCCGCCGGGGCTCCGCGGTGCCTCGGCCGGCCGGGCGGGGGTCGCGGCGGGGGGTGGTCCCCGCCTGGCGCGGCGGAGCCCTCCCCGGGCCGCGCCGTTCGCGGGGGGAGCCGTCGGCGCGGCCGCGGGGCGGGGGGAGCGCTCCCGCTCAGGCGGCTGCCGCCGGGGCTGCGCGCCGGGGGGGGTCCGCGGCTGCAGGGCGAGCGCGGCCTGGGGGCACAAGGCCCCGGGGTGTTCTCTGCGGCTCGGAGCCAGGCCCGCGGGCGTTCCGTGAAGTGCAGCAGGTGGAAGTCCTGCGTTTTGCAGCCTTGCCCGTCAACTGAGTTGGCTCGCCAGGTCTGTGAAATCGGGCACCTTCCTGCTTTTGTGGTGTTACTGGGGCTAAATAGAAAGGGCGCAGTTTTGTGGTGGTGGTTTTTCGCTTCAGAAATATCACAGCATTGGGCTGTAGGCTTCCGAGCTTCAACCGATATGCAGCAAAAACATCCTTTTCCCCGCGTGTCTGTTGAACAGAGGTTGCCAAAAAGTCGAAGAGCTTTATGAGTCTGGCTAGAATTGCCTTCCCTGTCAGCTGATGAGCTCTCATTAGTTTCCACTTCTGTAAATGCCATCTCTGTTCTTGTTCTCTGCTCCTCTTCTTTTGGGCTCCAATTTCTAATGTAAACCCCAGGAAAGTATAAAGTCCTTTGAAAGATTTCTGATCTTCATCTGATACAAAGGAACACAACAGTGCGTGACAATATAGATCGGTAGATTAGAGATGGGGTCACGTCAGACCAGGAACGAAACTTCCGATGTGTCATAGTCTCAGGGGTTCTTAGAGGGAGCGTTTTGTTTGTCTGCATGTCCCCCCCAGTTTCTCACTTTTATGCTAGGAACTGTTGGCTTGCCTTGGCCCTCTCCAAGCTCTTCCACTGTCACTTGAAGGAAAGGAACGGGGAACATGTGGCTGTTCAGGGTCCAGCAGCCCTTTGGGAACAGATGGAAGGAACCCTCTAGTCCTCCAAGGGAAAGGTTACTGCTCTCCCTGCTCCTTTTACACTGACGTGGATGGTTTTGGGCTAAGAGAGGCTTGACATTACCATAGTTATTAGCTTCCACATTTTTGGAAAGGGCAAATCCATAGTAAAAAGATCCAGAAAGGTGGAGGCAGTATGAGTTCAGAGACTCCCCAATGAGCAGCAAGTAATTTGAAGATAGCTGCACGTGGGTTTAGCCCCACTCTGAATGTCCAAGTACCGAGCCTGACTTCCAGAAGTGCATAGCATTTGCAACTGATAGAAATAAAACCCATTAAAAACAGGTCTTCTGAAGTTCGGTTTCTGCTTATTGGGAGGAAATGGAAGAATAGAGGAGTTTCTCTTCCCACGCCTACTCTTAACCTGGATAAACTTGAAGAAAGTCCCTCCCTGGATTCACAAAGCACAGTTCAAGATCCATTTCAGAAATCTCAGCCCAATTCTCTCCACTCTTGGGGAATACTTGCAGTTGAAACTGCCAGCAGAACTGAGCTTCACAATTTACATCCTAACCCTAGTTCTGGTCAAGGGACTGCAATGCCCTGGTCAAGGGACTGCAATGCCAGTGCCAGTTAAGGAAGAACAAGATAGGAGAAAGTTTTGCATTATCGGGGGAACAGCTCTGGGACTGTGACCCAGCCACATCTGTCTGGGTGCTACCTCCTGCTGGGTGTCACTGCCAGGTAGAGCTGCCTTGAGTGAAACGTGTACCCGGTGACCTTTCTCCACCAGGCTATCCTGTTCTGCCGGCCCCTTCGCTATTGTGCTGAAATGCAGCCTCATCCTGAGGGTGTGTACCTTGTGAGGGCGGTATGTGGAGGGCTGTCGCAGAGCTGCTAGCGTAGCTTAGGCTAGCAGCAGGTACGAAAAAACCTTGTGCAAGCAGCGGAGCAGCAGGTAACATACGTGGTGCCTTTCTTCTGATGACTGTAAAACATTTCAGAGATGCTAATTCCTCCTCTCAATGCACTTGTAAGACAGAAGAAACCAGATACTAGAAAGGCAAATGCCCAGTGCCTTGAAGATTAAGTCAGGATCTAGCAGGTTCTTTGATCAGGAACAGGTTTCTCTTCCTTCTCTGGGGCGAAGATATGGTAACAACCCAACTGTTTCCCAGTCACAAGGAAGCAATGACTTTCAGCTACGCTGCGAGGAGTGGCACTGTGGTGGACGTACCCACCCCTTTGTTTTTCCTTCAGTCTCAGTCTCCCACCAAACTTCAGTTCATTTTTTGCCTGTGCCTCCTTCCTTCTCCCCAGACTGCTTTCAGGGAGAAGGAGTGCTCTCCTCCCAGAGCTTGTGTTAAACTCTCAGTTGTTTCTGTCACTTTTTTCACCTGGCTAATTACTTCAAGAATCACAGAAGATTGATCTTGCTTCTGTTTGGGGCTTTGGGTTTTTTCTTCTTAACAAAAAAGACAATAAAGCCTCCTCCTGGGCAGAGCGAGGGCAGTTAGCTAGCTGGTGTCAAGTGCCACCCATTGTCACCTTAGCCAGGATGTCTGCCTCTATTCACCAGAGTGCAGCCTCATCCACCTTGTCAGGACTTTCAAGTGATTTCCAGCTCCCCCAACCCCTTTCTCCTTTTCCTGGGTTCCTAGCCAGTCTCTGCAGTGTCTGTGCGCTTAAACATCTAACAGTTTCATTCCAGATTTCCATCAGAGGTCCTGCCAGCCCTCAGTCTGAGTCAGCTGATACCACATGAAGGCTTACTGTGATTAGGGAGTAAAATGGGAGCAGACCTTACATGTGTAACTCAGCAGTTTTTCAGTGTGTGGATAGTTTCTGAAGGGGATTTCACTCATCACTGTTTCCTTAATAGCTTCTTCATTTCAAAATTGGGTTTAAGTCTTTGCTTTTCCTTAGCTGGAAGACTTATGGAAACACTTTTTTCTTATTATTCCCCCCCCCCCCCTTTTTTTTTTCTTTTAAGGCCAAATTTCTGGCCTGGATGGGAAAAATCTCCAATAGCTTGTTTAATGGAGACTGATTTGAACATCTACCCTGGGCCAAGAAGTGAGTAGCAAGTTGCTGAAGTTCTCAGTTTATGTTTATCCTTCTCCACTTTCTTAGGGTGTGGAAGAAGAACAAGTTGTTCTCAGGGCACCATTTGGCTAAGGGCTCTTCTTCTCTAGAGAAGCAGTTGTCCAGTAATGTGGAATGATTCTTCCAAAATACTAGAGAAGAGCCCAAAACACCTGAGGGCTAACCAAATGAGAAAGTCTATTGTAGGTCTCATTCGTGTTCCCATTACAACCTCCATCTGTTTTAGTGAGGTTTGGGAGGATGCTCAGCAAGGAGGACAGACTTGAGTGACTTCACTGAGTCTGTTCAGTGGGATGCAGTGCTCTGGGGAAAGAACTGTATGAGTGTACACCTGTATGCTGGACAACTGCCTTAGTCTCATCCTTATTCTCTTTCTGCTACAGTGCAGGTCCTGGTGGATGGAGCCCCAGTCCGGATCCAACTGTGGGACACTGCTGGACAGGTAAGCTCTATCAAAGCAGCTGTCAGCTCTGGTCCTGTGGGACAGGGACCATTTGCAGATTTTTGAGGGAGGCAGTGTTTAACTGAGAAGGAAGGAAAAGCAGTAGCCCAGCATCAGCCATTTGCTAATATGGCAGTCACAGATGGGTGAATGACAGACTCCATCAGCTCTGAAATGTGTGCTTGAACCGTGGTGTGGCCACAATGTCAGCACAATGCCCTGCCTCCGAGGGTGTTGCTGTCCTAGTTAATGTGCAAAAAAGCCACTGCAGCATCATGCTGTTAGGAGATCAGTCCAGTGAAGACTTTTTTCCCCCCTCCCCTCTATTTTCTACAGGAGGACTTTGACTGTTTGCGCTCGCTTTGTTACCCCGACACAGACGTCTTCCTTGTCTGCTTCAGCGTGGTAAACCCAAGCTCCTTCCAAAACATTACTGAGAAATGGATCCCTGAGATACGAACTCACAACCCCCGGGCGCCGGTGCTGCTGGTGGGAACGCAGGCAGACTTGCGGGACGATGTCAATGTCCTCATCAGCCTGGATCGCTACCATGTGAAGCCCGTGCCCCGGCCTCAGGCAGAAGGTCTAGCTGACAAAATCCGGGCTGAAGCCTACCTGGAATGCTCAGCACTGACCCAGAAGAACCTCAAAGAAGTTTTCGACATGGCCATTGTCAGCGGTGTTGAGCACAAGGCACGGCAGGAAAAGAAGATGACTGCCAAAGGCATCAAAACTCTCTCCAAGTGCCGCTGGAAGAAGTTCTTCTGCTTTGTCTGAAGCTGCTTTGAGGGGGGGGAAAAGAAACACCTAATGCCAGTACTGGCTCTGCACCTTCTTGGAGTGACTGCTCCTATGGCCCTAGCAAGGAGGGTATGATAAGCTGCTGGGCTTGGAAACCTGGCTCTTGCTGGGTTACAGTATCAGATGCCTAGGAGACATGAACTGGATTTCCATTGTGCCGGGATGTGGAATGGTCCAGGCAGGTTTAAGTACCTGCTGGACATGTCTGTAGTGTCCCAGACTAATGGGAGCCTTTAATACACCAAAACTCATACCCCAGAACAGGCTGGTTCCTTACGTTGTTCAAAATGACCAGCTTTCTGTCTGAAGCTAACATACTTTTGGAGTCCTGACGCAGAATAATAAACGTGAGGGACTTCTGAAGTCTGCCTATGTTTTGGCTGATTTACAGGCTTGGCAGAGAGTAGGGCAGGGGCAGTTACAGGCAACTGCAGTATGGTCGGACATGGGCTGCCGAGTTTGTAACAGAAGACTTGGGTTCCCTCTCTGATTCTGCTTGCCAAAATAGGTAGAAGTCACTTGGCTGTGAAAAAGCAGTGCTCTTTCTTAAAGGCCCTGTATTGTGAGTACCCTTGAGAAGGTTTTTCCTAAATAAAGGCCATTAGCAGGCTGAAGAGAAAATGCACTGGGAGCTACAGTAATTCTTTAAGCAAAATGTTCTCTGAGGGGACTCTGTAGTCCAGTGGGTGCCAGTACTATAGTCCTGTCTTAAGAGGTAGTCATGAACTTGGGGACCTATTTTGAAAGGCCTTTTGTGTGTGTGGTGTTTTGAGAGAGCAAGTGAGGAACAGTGATGAGTGGCTCTGTCTGTCCAGCAGAGACAAAACCCTGTCAGCGAAGGGTTTGTAACACTACCAAGGGGTGAAATGTAGATGGAGAGCCATGCATGTAGTGAAAGGAGAAGAGAGAAGGAAGAAAAGAAAGGGAGTAAAAAGGAAAAAAGATGGAAGGAAGAAAGGGAGGTGGAGAAGGAAAGAAGAATGAACATTGTTAAATGAAAGTTGTGATTCTACTTGGTTGAGAAGTTAATATTCAGGGAATCTTCCAGGGACCTGGGAAATTTGCTAGTGATCTCAGTTTCAAAGTAATATTGTCCATACCTTAAGTTCTGAATCAAAAGGAGGGGGTTGTAGTGAGAGAGAAGAGAGAGAGAGAGTTCCTCTCTGTGAGTAAAATCCTCAGTTTCAGATCTATGCAGGAGAACAGAATTTACCTTGTACTGTTTTTTCTGAGGCTGCAGAACAGGAACGGAGGGCTCAGGGCTTCTTTCTGTTGTGCTTCCCTTTCTTAAAAGTCACTGCTTGATCTGCTGAAATCAAAAGCAAAGGAATCCATGAAGTTCCTGCCAGAGAAAAACATTCACTATGTTTGCTCTGTTCCCTTCTCACCTGTTTCTCAGGGGATTAATTTCCCATTGAGTCTATTCACATTTTATTACAGAACTTGCATCAATTTCTAAAACTTTCACAGACACATTTCATTCTGGTTTATGTAGCAGAGAGTGTGACAGGTCTGTCAAGCAATGCTTTCACTACTCAGGGGGTTCTCTGCATCTGGCCATGGCCCATCACTTTGGGGATGCTCTGGAGTAATGTGACAGAAGGGGATAGAACTGTGGATTGTTTGCCCTGCACCAAAAGCAAGCATACCTGAGCTAGTGGGCCTGTAAAAAAAACAAATGCAAGTAAAGCAGCATGGCTCTGGATCCAAACAAATGCCTGCAAACCTCTCCCACAACGGTCTGTCTTTGTGGCACAGCTCAGGTAGTCCCCAGGGCATGAGACAAGCCTGCTCTCTCCCTGGGCGGTATCATAGTATGGAAGAGGTGGGCAGGTCTTCTTGCAAAGGGATGTGGCCCACAGCCTTGGAGCTGCTTTGTAGGGTAAGGCTTAGAGACCTGAAAAGGGTGGCGTGTCAAAATGAGCTGAATGTTGAAAGGACTCCCCCAGCAGAAATGCCATCCGGGTCTAGTGAGGAGTCCTAAGAGATGGAGAGTACAGAGGCGGTAGCTAGAAGTGACATGTCCTACGCACCTCTAGGCAGGACACCACTTCCTGAACAAAGCTCTCGCTCAGCAATGCATCCCTGCATGTATTTCCTACCTGTACAGACACCTTTGCTGTATCCCTAGTTCAGTTTGTCTGTTGTGTCTTTACACATTTCTTTAGCCTGTGAGACCGCAGGCTGTGGTGTGACCTGCTAAGGAGCACACCATACCCCCATAGAGCAAATCCACAGGGGGAAAGAACACCAGCCTCCCTCCTGCTCAGGAGAGCAAGGGTTGTCCTGCAGTAGCTTGGTATGAAACAGGGATTATTTCATTCTGGAAAAGAAACTGTACTGAGAGCTGCTTTCTTCCTCTGTGATTGTGTCTAATATTTGTTCAAATAAATTTTTTTAATGTCCACAATTTGTGTTTGTAATCTTCTCAGTGCAAAATAAGCTGGGCTTTAAGATGGCAGAAGAGTTATTCCATTTTACTGACAATAGCATAAGAGGGAAATTGCCCCCTTCTCCCTCCGTCTTCTAACCCCCAGTAGCAATGGTAAAAATCCCCTCATAGCTGAAACCTTCCAAGATCCTTTTGTTGCCTCAGTTAATTTTCCTCTCTCTCACCTGCCGCTCAGGGTGGAGGCTGCCGAAGGGGCTGGAGCAGCAAACAGCCAAAGCTTTTGGTGCCTCTCCCCAAAAGCCACTGTCCAGGGACCAGTCAGCACTCACTGAGACAAGCCAAGCCCATGTAGGACTTGCATTTGGAGCCTTAATAACAGCATGCTGCTCTGTCATTAGGCTGGTGGGTAATTTAGCGACCAGCTTTAAGTTACCTTGGTAGTTAAACACTACTCAAGTGCTGAAAAATTTTGTTTGTGCCACATAGGACACAAAGGCTATCCAAGATAGCTCAAAGGACTCATCCTTGCAGCCTTATCATCAGCATCACAGGTAGGTCAGGGCTCCTGTCTGTCCATGTCTGGGGCCCCATGGCTGCTCCAAAGGCAGAGGGCTGGGAAGGGAGGCTGCTGGGGGAGTTCAGCAGAGAGGTAGGAAAGAAAATGGATGAAACCCACAGTGTAGCAGAGGTAACGAGCAAGTGTGATTCAGAAGCTAGAAGGGAATAGGAAATCACTGCCAATAAAACATGATTTGGGAACTTGTTTCTTTCTTACTTTGTTTAGACAAAGTCTGAGATCACGCCGTCCTCCTGCAGTCTGCTAGGTGTAAAGCAACCTGTGGGATTATTTGGAGACAGCTCCCAGCTTTGCAGCTTCCCGGCATTAAAGCTTACAGAAGAACCTGTGAATGGAAATAGCAGGAAAGTGTGAATTAACCTTACAGGGAGTGAGTCATCCCACTGAGCCATATCCTGTCATGTGCACAATAAGCACCCTAAAACTCCCTGAAACCCATGAACAAAGCTGACCTCCTGGGGATGGAGATGAATCTATCTCATTAAATGGAGTGTCCTACCAAAGCCACCCGAGGCATCTTTAAACGCTTGCTCTAGTCCTCTCCATGGTGCAGTACTGGACTTGTGCGATGACCTGGCTCTAGTACAGTTTGGGCTTGTTCCTGCATTGCAGTGCTGCTTGACCAACCTGTATTTTCAGATGATACTGAGAGCACAGCAGAGTTCCTGGGAGACTGTTGCTGATACAAACCGCTCCACCAGGTTGGATGAAGCTGGCCAAGCCCATTACCAGGCCAGCACAATTCCACACAAGTGCCACTTACTTCAATGCCAGAAAGAATCCTTATGATTAGTTGATCTGACTTGCTTCACAGTGCAAAGCTCAGCATCAAATGCTAAAAACAACCAATGTGCCTATAGGGTAGAAACTCTATAGTACCTTCTTTCTTGCTCAGTCTCCGACTTGGATCCTGGTCAGCAGACTCCTGCATAGTCCTGCACCCAGCAGAGTAACTCATCAGGGCTTTCCCACCAGCATAAGCAACACTGCAAATACTTCAGTATAGGTACGCACCATGTTGCGTAATTCTGCATGACGCCGGTGTGCTAGCTGCTGCTCTCAGCTGCCATCGCTAAAGGAGCTGAGCTCTGGTGTCAGCAATGGTAGGAACACTGTGTGCAAAGGACCCTTTTGTTTCCTTTCTCTGTAGGTAGCACACCCTAAATGGGCTTAGCTGTGCCAAGAAGGTTCCCAGCTGGCAATGCTTTCCCGAGCTTCCACTCAACCCTGACTGGGACTTAATCCCCAAAATGATACCAAGTTTTGTCTGAACACAGCCTCCTTCCAGTGCCAGAAAGGCAAGTCTGAAGGGTCCCTTCAGGAGATCTTTACACCCTGTAGGTTATGTCCTACTTACTTTGAAGGGACAGGCTGAATTTTTACCAGGTCAGGAGCTGACATGAGTGCAGCAGCAGGAACCCAGCTGTGCTTGAACCCTGTTGAGATGCAATTACCAGGGAATGGCACCTGCCCCCCACTTCCTGAGAGGGGTATGATTACGTTAACAACCTTATCACCTTCTTAACACCCCCCAATTTAATCCTCAGGTGCTAACTAGCTTTTTCTTCAGATTGCTCCAAGTTTAATGCTATTTATCAATTAGGCAACCATCTCCAGCTTGGAAGCAGGGTCTGGTTGTAGTGGCAGTGTAAGTAGCCTGCTTCAACTTTGCTCCTGATGCCTTCCTGCCTCTGCTTTGGGCTAGACTGGTCCCCTCCCCTGGTCCTCTCCATGGCCTCTCAAAGAGTGGCGTGGGAACACCGGAGGAGCAGGACTGAGCAGAGGCATTGCTCAAACAGGCACTGGCACCACCAGAAATGTTTGTCCTCTTGCAGCCTGTGCTTCAAGGAGACTGCTGCTCTTCCAACCCCGCCAAGAGTCCTCTGTGCCCAGGAGGCCGTCCTTGGCCTGCTTGGTAAAGATCTTGGCTCTCCTTTACATCGTTGTCTCTCTTGGAGCCATGCTGAATCACTCTGTAGTGGGTCTGGGATTTAAAGCACCTACGGAAGGAAACTACTCAAATTTTACAGTATGGCTCCAAGACTGTCCTCCCCGTACTGGAGGATGCTGGTCAAGACCCAGCTCCCAGTCTGCATCTGCTTCCAGAAGAGGAATCAAAGAGCTGGCCCAGCTGGCACCTGGGCCTCCTGGAAGCTGCTTACTCATGCATCTGTGGAGTCCAGCCCTGGGCTCTCCGTTCCCACCATATAAATACAGCATTGTACTTGCAAAGACCTATTGCACAAGAGAGCAGGGTATGTTTCAACGTATCCCTGAGACAGGTTCCCTCTGCTGCAGCCCCACGTGATCCCCGTTCCCAGGGTGACACCATGCCCTTTCTAGCTCCTGGACTGAGCTGCTCGGCATCCAAACTCGCCAGACTTGTTCTGGAAGAGCAGGCGGAGATGTGGGTCCCATCCTCCCCCTCCATCCCCTCACCCCCAGCGCTGCCCCTGGGGCAGTGTTGTGAACTGAAATACTCTGGTTTCTGCTGCTGTGGAGGAACATCAGGTGCGGGAAATCTGGCTCGGGGACAAGTTTCACCACGAGTCACTGAGCCAGGCTTTTCTTTCCCATGAGATAATCTTGGGCGGGGCAGACAATCTCTTAAAATTAAAATACAATGAAAATAGACGGGCTTCCCAGGGTTTAGGGTAAACCTCTCTTTCCTTGTTTTCTCACAAAGCGAGCCAGGCGCTGCTGAAACCTTCCCCAGGCTTGCGGCGCGGAGGGCAGTGCTGCAGCAGCAGCGACCGCTCCGCCTCGGAGCCAGACCTGGCTTTCTGGCCAGGGGATGGTGCCTGCCATTCCCCCAGCCCCCGGCTGGCAGCAGGAGCCCACCCACGAGACCTGGCTCCGCTGGCGGCGAGGGTGGGAGAGCGTGACCTCCTGCGGAGGCCCCTCCACCGTCCTGTAGCAGAGGACGGTTGGGGAAGTGGGGGTTAGCGAGTCAAGCATGGACGGCAAGCCCCCTTCCCGCAGCACCCCAGCGGCAGCGCTGCCACCTTTGTGCTGGTGGCACGGTGGCACAGGGACAGCACTGGTGATTTCCAAGCGGCCACGCACACTTGTGCTGGTGCTGCCATCACTGCTGTTAAACTCCGGGAGGGCGCTGGGTGCTCAGGTCATGGGCCTGCCCTTCGTCCACCGTCCCCGTAAGTGTCTCGCCCTGCCACCGAGCTTAACCTTCTGCTTCTCCAGGTGAACACCTTGGTCACGTAGCTCAGTGGCAACAGGGACACAGGGAGAAGCAAGGGATCTAGCTGGGATCTCGCTGGCGGTGAGATCAGACTGAGATGCTTTCTCATCCAAAGGGGAAAGTCAGCATCATGTGCTGCAGCGGAGCCCATCCTGAGAGGATTCAGTTCTCCCAGCCGAGGCTGCATCCCTGTGGGGTAGACGGGAGAGAGGCTGGGAAAATGCTGCCCAAGCAGTGGAACTCAGTTTCGGGCGGTGTTGCAGAGCCCTAGCTGCTCTCCTGCGGCAAGCCCTTTGCTGGGCCGCCCGCCTAGGGAGCGGCGTGTGCCTGGGGACGGCTGGTGCCCACTGCTGCCGGAGCCGCTGGGAAGGCTGGGATGGCTCTCTGCGGCGCTGTGGCAGGCCGGGAGGCAGGAGGAGCACCCGGCTACGGGCAGAGCTTCAGAAACTGCGCATTCATCTTCCCTGCCAGTAAGTCAGAGAGCGCCCGGGGCGGACTGATGACGCACAGCACACCTGAGATCATTTTCATGGGAATAGACCCGTGAGAGACAGCGAGAGGAAGAGTCAGGGAAACTCTCCCAGCACTTCAGTCAGTGTCAGCATTCACGGGGCAGATTTCACAAGATAAACAAAAGCCTTTAATAACCGCACCGGAGGGAGGCTTTGAAATCCTGTGAAACCTCCGCCAGGAAAAAAGAGCAGCAGGCTCCTCACAGAGCGCCAACGCCACCAGCCAGCCAGAGACTCGGTGGCCACGGAGAAAAAAAGGCTTGCAAAAACCAAACCGTAAAGATCCGAGTGTGGGTACCCAAGCTGTACTCCCAGCTGTGGATAGTAATATGCATGGTGCTATATATAGCACAGATGAATATTCATTCCTCTTGCTAAGGGGTTTTAATAACATGGAGCAGATGAAAGATGTCAACCAGCCCGGAATATTATCTGGGCAGCAGTGCATAATCTGAAGGGAGGGTAGGAGGGGATATCTAATGTTGTGATATCTTCTATAGGATGATTTGGTTTATTTCTAGTAAGCCAGGTAGACTTGTAGAATAACAAGAGTTATTAGCATCTAACAGTAAAGTCTTACATGTACGAGACTCCTGTCAAAGGATGCTAAGCCTGAAATGTGGGGACTCCGTGCTAACCAACAAAATACAACCATACTTTGGGAGGAACAGGACATCTTGCAGCACCTGGCTGGCTGTCTTATGAGTACAACTAACAGCAGTGTACTACCTCTCCATGCAGTGAATTTATTCACTATCTCCAAACATCTCTTTTCAGATGATAAAGACACTGCATTAGCTGCTGGGAGAGAGGGTAAGTCTAAATATAGTTTAGGTCACCAGAAACCTGGAAGTGCTAACCCAGGCTTTAACATCATTTCCCTGTGTGGTTTTGGGTGAATGACATTCCCTTTTCCGTATGCAAAAGGGAGCTCCCTCCCCTCCATGGCGCGTGATATACATTTATTAACTGGCGTTCACAGGGTGCCATAGCAGGGGAAGGGTTATTGCCAGGAACATCACAGCACTTCTCCTCATGGCCCTCAAAATGGGACAAAAGCCCTGAGATGTGTCCAGACACCAGTCTCTATTATTGTCTTCTATGAGTTTCCAAAGAGATCTGGAAAACCAAACTCTGTGATTATAGCTCCAGCTCTGGGGTTCAGGCAATTAAGGGAGAAATTCAGTATTCATTTAGAGCGAATGTCTCCAACCTTCAGAGCTGTTGAAGGCAACATGAAACCCCATGGTCTGGAAAATTAGGAGATGATTAAAAGGAAGGCCTATACATATTGCTACTTAAATGGTACATATGCCACCTTGGTGATGTGGCAGGAGAGGAGGAAGAATGAAACATATAGCTAGTATTATCAAGTCCCCAGAGAAAAATGAAGAGATGGACCCAAAATGCAGAATGTGGGACATTTGTGTCTGGCTCCGCTGCTTCCACCCAATGCCTGTAGCACAGGCACCGCCACAGCCCAGATGGAAGAGGCCACCACACAGGAGGTCTGGGAGCCCAGCAGCAGCAGGAACCATTCCCAAACAAGGCTCAGAAGTAACTTTACTTACGGGTGGAGAAACAGCATCCCACCCCAAGTCTATCATGTTGTAGGATGGGGAGAGGAGGAAGAGGTGTTCTGACTATTGAGACACCTCTGCATAGTTTAGTAGAGATCAGCCAGATGAGAGCAGCACACATTTCCAAGAAGGCCAGCTCTCTGGGTAAGCAGCATGCCCGAGCCCATGCTGAAGTCTGCCGCTGGGCTGTCACGGTACCCAACATGGCCGGATGAAGCCAACTCACCGCCACCAAGCTCTGATCACGGTTCCTAACTGAGGTGCAGACAGACTCTCCGGTGCAAAAAGACGCACCTGAGGGGCTTGAAAGCCTCCCGCTGCCACTTGCTGTCAGGCATAGGTTGGTCCGTTTTCCCGCTTCCTCTTCCAGAGGTGAGACTGGAGTGGGGCTGCTGAGTACCCAGGGTGTTCGCCGAGAGGCAGCGGCACACTCCAGAGTCCAGCCTTCCTCCTGACTTGTCCGGACGAATAGTCAGCAGTAAAGGGGTAGTTTTGCTTCTGCTAAATATCAGTGCTGACTTCACTGATGCTGCCCTTCCATGTTTTATTGGCACCCGCTGGAAATCTCTGGCCACATCTGTGGTCTAAATAATTACAGCCTCCCAGCAAGAAAGGATGAGGGGGCAGCACGAGCATTTAAATGTTACAAATGGGACTCTACAGCAAGCACCGGTTGCTCTTCCCGCAAGTCCTTTCTATACGTCAAGGAGCATAAAAGAGTAGGAAGATGCTGAGTCTGCTCTCAACCCTCCATCCTAGAGCATGGCTTTATTGATAATTAAAAACTACATCTCAGCTTAATTTTCTTCCCACACTTGACTGTACTCTATCTTACCCCCATCTCAAAGGGGCATGTCAGTCCTTTCATATCCTCACTGGAGTTCACAGAGGTTTGCCAGCATTAATCAGAGGCAATTACCACTGCCTCTTTAGGCAGGGATATCAGACCCGAGCCTAGAGTGACTCATTGCAAGATCGCTTCCCCCTGCAAGGTTCTTCCAGACATCTCCTTTGCCTGGAGACCTCAGCTGCCTTTGGTCATTCCACACCTGGGAAACTCTCTTGGCAAAGAGCAAGCCCCAACTACTACCCAGCCCCATGTACTTCACATCCCTGTCTTTTCGCCTCACCTGGTGGAACCGATAAGAGGGTTACAGGCTGGTGCTGGCCAGGAATTATCTAACCGACATTTTCACATTTTGATAGATTAGCTTTTTCCAACGGATTTTTGGGTGGAACAGCTCTGTTTTGGTGACAACCCACTGCAATGCAGCCAGGGCTGCTGGACCACAGGTCTGTTCTCGGCAGTTGGTCTGGATGAACCCTGGAGCAACCCCACCACACTGAACACTCCTGACTCAGACACCTCCAGGATTCCCACCTTCCTACTGAGAAGAAAGGAGTTGCACCTTCAGCCCTTGCAGCTCTGATGCCCTAAGAGCCCTGGCTGGAAGGAGATCCGTTTCGAGATCCCTTGGCTCTGTGGGAAGGGAGATCCCTCAGAGGTGAACAGACCATGCTGCTTCTTTCATTTAGGAGAGAAAGGACTCATGGTTTCCTAGAGGGAAAGTTTTCTGTCCTACAGAAATCCCAGGGTTCAGTGTGGGTCATAACAAAAATCTACTTTGGAATATTTGCCAGAAATATTCCAAAGCAGTAGAAATATATGCCCCAGAGAAGAAGTGGAGTTTCAGCAAACTATAGCACTTGGAAAGAAAGTGAAATCTATTGATATTATGCACCATATGAAGTAGACGATCCTTTGCTAGGAAAGAAAGTGAAATCTATTGATATTATGCACCATATGAAGTAGAGGATACTTTGCTACCATTAATATTATTATTACTTACTAATAAATGTTCTTCTTATTAAGCTCAGGCTGCCAACACAGACTCTGTGAGTGTTGGCTGTAGGCATCCTCCCCACTGAAGCCTGCGTCAACCTCACAGAGATCCTGACTCTGCAAATAAACACTCAGGTGGCCCTCACCCACCGACCTGCACGTACCTCCAGTGCTCCAAGCAAGCGTTTGCAAGAGAGCAAAAGAAATCTGGTGGTTTAAAAGGGCACAAACTTCCAGCACAACCTCTCTGGCTGGTCAGAGAGCAGACCATTTCACACTGCTCCTGCTACACTATGAGATGAGGCTGGAGAAGTACAAGTGATGGGGGCCTGCTGGGATAGCTCCATGAGGATCGCTCCCCTTCTATTTCTTCCTTTCCCCTCCAAGCAGCCCACCAGCTAGGAGAGATTTCTGCTCTTCTGCAATAATTTGGATACACTGTCTGTAGATCTTGCTTTGGAGTGCTGCTGTGCACATACACTGGATTGGTGTTCTGGGGTCGAGAAGGAAAAACGAGCTGGAAGGAAAGCAACTGACTGAAAATAAATCACGTCTCAGTAAACAGATGAAAGTCACTAA
This sequence comes from Gavia stellata, assembly GCF_030936135.1. Lineage (NCBI taxonomy): Eukaryota > Metazoa > Chordata > Aves > Gaviiformes > Gaviidae > Gavia > Gavia stellata. Next base: position 43,557,428 of record NC_082600.1, read on the forward strand.
GGGATAATCTAGTTTTCTGCAGAAGGGCCGGAGCCCTTGAAAACCCAGGGAGCTGGAAAACGGCCTGCCTCTTGCAAAGGCTGGGAAGCTCCTGGGGGGACTCATCCCACACGTGGGGTGCTGCTCACAGAGTCCTGCCTCATCAGTGCTGACTGAGCAGGGTACGATTGCTTTACGCAAAGCATTTCCCTGCAAAATAAATACCGTTCTGGCTGTAAGGAAGCTGCCTGGTCATAATATGCATCGCTGATTGCAAAGTTGCACAAGAAGAAGCTGGTTCTGAATTTGGCGAGAGCGGCTCGGTGAGCACCCTGACATGGCAGGGGCTGGCTGGGCAGCAGCTCACATCCTGCAAAGTTTTCCACATCGTGCTGAATGCAGACTTGTTTTCAAAGGTCAAATCTCAACATGGTGAACAGAGAGGGAAAATGGACATGAGGCAAAACCGCAAATGTCTTCTGCATGCTCCTTCATGACACGCACAGATGTGCTCGACTGTTGGCAGCGAGGACAAAACAAATGAGCTGTCACTACCATCTCGGGCACTGCCGGGGCAGGGAAATCTTCTGATAATAGGGACAGATTTCCAATGAGGAAAACAGCCCTTTTTTTGACCGGCACTTGCTTTTTTGCTAAAACCTCTTTTCATCTCCTTAGCCAGTGTGTACATCCCTGGTTCCTGTTCTTAAAAGGTGGACAATAGCCTCCTTACCGGTAAGAATTACCTCTGTGTTATGAAGAGGACAGGGACATGAAAAGCAGGCTTGTCTGACACGGCAAGCCTTTCCATCACAGCAAAACACTGCGGTACATAACAGGCTGCAACGCTGTTTTGGTGCCCATTGTTCCTTTGCATAAAAGCCTTTGAACCGGAGTTAGTAATTATGGGAGCTGCACACTGCACAGCTCCTCAGCTGCTGATATGTTTATCAGTGGAGCATCAATCTGACTTGCTTCCAGGAGGTTTAGATGGCATGGGGTCATGCTTGCATCAGCTAATAATCTCCTCAGAGCTGGGCTGATCTCTTTCTTTTGTGTCTGTGAAGCAGGCACATCAATGGAGTCCCCATCCCTGATTTAAATAGCTGCCTTAATTCAGCAATGACAACGTATAAGGCTTTAAAGCTTGGGGACTGGAGAGGCATTGCAAAGGTGCAGGGGTGCTTCCTGCCATTTTCAGGAGGTTGAAAACGGAGGGGCTTTTAAATTAACAAATAGATTTTGCTATGCTAAAATACATTTTTGTAGTGAAAACACAAAGGTTTGCTTTCCTCTCACCCTGGCCGAACTTCAGCTGAGTACTGCTGGCAAACAAGTGACTTAGAAACAGTCACTGGCCACGGCAGGATCCTCTTTGACATCTGCCCTCACCTGGGAGGAACAGGGATGCTTGGGCAGCAGGGCAGTCCCTCTGATTTGTCCTAGGGTGAATCAGCAAGTCTCAGCCTCCTTAGACACCATAAGGGTTTCTGAAGTTTCTCTTCTTTTGTGAGATTTATTGCTAATCCTATGGAGCTAGACGATCCAGTGCTCTAACCATCAGATACATGAATTATTACAGTTTGGGATGAACTCCAAGGAGCGGTTGAGACATAGCCACTGGCTGGCCTCCTCACAAGAGTCTCAGCTTGCTCATGCTAGGGGTAGAAAAGGAACTTTTTAAGCAAAAAACAATTTTTGACACAAATTAAATGGGTGCAAACTTGACAAAATTCAAGACAGGTTGGAAAGTAGAAGACCTTTTTTTGGTCATTGAGCCCGGAGGTTCTGGAGAGGTTTTCAGCTGGAACAGTGTGAGAACAAACCCCTCCCCTTGAAGACCAAGCATGTCTTGTTTGTGAAAACTACTAGGTGACAAAGTTGTCTAAAATAGAAGGTAAGTAAGTGGACATGAGTCAGGAGGCCCTTTCCAGCCCTGTGTTCAAAAGTGGTTTCAAAGGACTGCCATACCTTACAATTACAATTGTGCTGGGGATGGCTCCCGAGCTTTGCCCAGCTCCACAACACTCATCTCTATGAGAAATTTGGACCATACTACATGCAACGTGTATTACTCCACTCTAATTGCAGCACAGACAAGCATAGACTCGGTTAGAAACCAAACACGGTTTGTTTCATTGCTTTCAGTGGCCGGTTTTAAGAAGCACCCGTGCATCGGCTCTTCCCTCGTAACAGAGTCCTCAGTTGGGAGCCTGGCCTCACGACCATCGCTTTTTTCCTGGGACAATTGGGCAGAGAGCTGGTTTCCTTGCTGCCTGGGCTGGGACAAGGACTCTGCCCCCATCAGCCACCCGCAGGTTTGGGCTCACAAAAATCAACCCAAGACACTGGGGATGGGAGTGCAGCACCTCAGCAGACGGCCCCGAACCCATGTCACAGAGGCAGCAGTCTGGTCACGAGGAGGTGGCTAGTCAAGCTCTGAACGTATCGAGGAGGAGTTGTTTTGTCCTCTGCTCCAAGGAGATGAAAGGCACCCTGGAGAGGACAGTTTGGTTCAGCTTTGCTGAAAAGCACCATTGAGCTGGGTGAGAAGACAGCCGGGTTGTTTTTACCTCCACACAGTTGCTGGAGATCCCCCATGGACAGGAGCTGGAGTGTGGGTCTCACGTAGATACACTGGGGTGAACATTTCCTTACCTTTAATTTTGCTGTAGGATCAACTGAAGTTAGCTTTCTTGGAATCAGACGTGCTGTTTTTTACAGCCAAGGCACATTTTCAATCATTAGGCTTCCAGTGGTGCTTTCTGCAAGGTTTGCAAGTGTCCCACCCAGACTGCTATTGGAGTGTTTTGCACAGTGCCGAAAATCTCCTCAATGGTTCAAACTGGAAAAATTTATTACCACTTCCTTTCCTGACACCGTTACGTCTGGTGCAGAAAGCTTACAGGGTCCCATGAACACACAGAGATATGGTGCTTCTGTGACTGGAGAAAGATGCTATCTCCTGCCTGATGCTGTGATACTTGGATTGTGCCACACAGTCTGGTGGTTCCAGACATCTTGCAATGCATATCAGAAGTCTCTGGGGAAAAAAAAAAAAGGAGAGAAGGGAGTGCTGAGAGTCAAACAAAGGTAGAGTTTATGGGAAAGTGAAGGGGAGGGGGGCAAACAAGTGCAATAGGAAGTTAGACTTTGAACAAGCCCAGTCATGCCTTGGGTACCGGTTCTACCTGCCTGCCGCCTGACCACAGCCCAGTCTGCCCAGTGACTGCAGTGGGAACTGGGGCGCGGAGCAGCACCGAGCGAGCGGGGTTTGTTTGCTGGTGGTGTTCCTGCAGAGGGGAGGTGGCCGAGACACGTTGCGATGAGTGCGTCAGTCAGCCGGCAGCCCTTGCCAAAGGCCCATGCACAGGCACCAGAAGTAGTGGCTCTGGAGAGGAAACACTTGTTCACGTGTGATGTCTCTGTTGCAGGGTTTGGGAAGCAACTGGTTGTGGGATAGCGACGGAGGCGGATTTGGTGATCTCTGCAGCTCACCTCAGGGTGCATCTGGTTGCTGAAAGGGGTGGCAGAGGAGGCCCTGCTGACAGGACCAGGTATATTCACAAGTCATAGCAGTTTAGCATCATTCCCTCTTTACAGAAGAGAAACGACCCCCGCTATTCAGCACATCTGCCTTTCTCCTACTCTACAGAGTATAAGGATCTGGCCAAGCTCTGAGCTTGGTGAGAAGAGGCAGCACTCAACTAAAATAGCAAACACCTGGGCACACGAGCCCTTCTCCATTTTGAAAGAGAAGCAACATACTCCAAAGCCAATTACAAGCTGAGACTAACTGTTCTGGATTTCATTAGTTATGTATCAATTAGGCTATCCCAGGAGGAAAAGTCATTAGGGGCTACAGAGTAGAAAGGGCATTAGTTGGACGGAGTCAGGTAAGACAGTTATCTCCCAGGGAAGGACAAGCATCCTGTGCTTCCCACCATCCTCATTTCCCCAGTTACTTCTCAAGATCTGGAGACAACGACTGTGCATTTCTGGTTTGCTCCTGCTGAAGAGAGCAAGCAAAGGGAGGCTCGAGTACCCGATCTGCAGGTCGTCTGAGATTTGCGAGCACCTCAGCTACAAAAAATTTCTGGAGGAACTTCACTGGAGTGCAGGGAGTGGAGCAAGGACAGAGGGCTTGGTTCCCTCCAGCCTAGAAACCTGCCAAGCTCTTCAGAGCTACCAAAAAAAAAAAAAAAAAAGTGCTGCCACCACTTTTTTTTCACCCAGAGGGAAATGATGACCGGGTGGCCTTTTGTACCTCCTTTACGTACGATGCAATGACTGCATGGATGAAACGTCGGAGCGAGCCATTCCAGGGACGCAGACACTGTGAGCTGGGGCTCAGGGCATCCCTTCCTGGCTCTGGGAGAGGCTTTTCACCTGACCTACTGATGGTCACACACACAACCCTGCCAGACAGTCCTCAGCCTGCTGTCTTAGGTGACTTATGCAAAATAAGTGCCTGCTTTTGCCCCAAACGCAGGTTCTGCCTGAGCCAGCGCTCCCAGGCTGTCACAGCCTGCTCCTCCTGCTGCCAAAATCCAGGCTCAAGGGAGAAGCTTCTGCAGTTTTACATGCGGGTTTCACCACTGTCGTTTCCTGGCTCTTTCCTCATGGCCTCCTTGGAACAGGCTGTCAGAAGAGTTTCCAGCCCACAGTTAATCACGCACAATTAACATAAACCTGAATGCAGTGGGGAATAAATGAAAGCTGGGAAAGCCCCCTTTTCTCAGCAGCTGGATGAGGCAATTTACAGAAAGCCTGGAGGCACGGGGAAGAAGGAGCCTTTCATGAGGTTGCCGTCCGTGTGAAAGGGCGGATGAGGGCAGTTTGGGGCAGCAGCCCTGGCCCCCTCAGCCCATGGGCCAAGGCAGGACAGCGGTGAGCCGCCTGCCCCAGACACCAGCCCTGCTGCAAACAGTGGAGGGGAAAGCCCTCCAAACCACAGGGAGGGCTGAGAGGCGAGATGGCAATGTTATTCCCCATCTGCCGATGAAGTGATAACACCGAGCAGGGATGTGACTTGCAGGACAGCAAGCAGAAGCTGGATGCAGTTTTCTAGAGCCTCAGTCCGCAGCTGTAGAGCCGGGGCATGTGGGGCTAGGGGAGATGTCAGGGCTGATGGGCATGGTTTGACGTTTCGGGGTTAGCATCCCTCGGAGATGCTCTCCAAGGCACACTCCTGTAGGTTTTCTCCTGCCAGCGCTGGTGCTCAGCTGATGCCCTGGGGAGCTGGTTCAAGGAGCTGCACTGCACCAGCAGAAACCAAATTCCTGAAAAGCAAACAGCTTTTTGCCAGGATGTTTCGGGGTGTGGGGGGCAGTGCTAATGTAATGAAAGCAGCCAGAGTGTGGGCCTACCCCTCAGCAGGCGTTAGCTGTAGGACAGGCTGAGTTGTAACGCTGAGCTGCTCCCTTGGGCTCTATTTTCACCATGAGCTCTGCAGGCTGCTGCTCACGCAGGGGCCCTCCCTGTCTTGCACCCTTGGCTGGAGGCTCCCACCACCACAGAGGAACAGCCTGGCTGAAAGCTCATCCAGCAGAAAATAGGAATGTCCCTTCCAGCCTGTCCTACCAAGGGGACCTGGATGGTGCTTGGCGATACGAGGACCAGCACCCATGTGAGGGAGCCCATCTCGTCTCCAGTGCGTGGAGACAAACACGTTCCGCAGTCTGGGAGAAGCTGCAGTGGATTGTGAAACATCAGCTGTGAGGCACAACATGGAGATCTTAGACCAGTTCCTTGCATCCAGGGCCTTGGGGAGGAAGAGGAACCTAGTGGTAAAAAAACACTGATGAAAACAAGTAGCTATTTTCTTGGTACTTGGGCTTCCTTCTGGACCTCACCCTGTTGCCCCAGGGCTGGCCAACAGTGGAAGTTTCCCCAGTACACAGTGCTTTTAGTATTCAAAGGGCAGTATCTGCCTTCATTGACTATTTCCAAGAAGAGTCCTTCAGATACTTACTCATTTTCTTGATGGCCAGGTATTTGCATGGGTTTTACAGCCTTGTGTACTTAAGAAAGTAATGTGACGGGAATGCAACAGAAAAGGAAGAAGATAAAGCCTTGCTGGCTGAGAATGTGCGTATACAAGGTGATGGGAAGAATGATATTGGGCACACACATTGTGCCAGCTCTTCCCTTTGTCTACGGGGTTGTGCTCTGAGCAGATCCTGTCTCTGATCCGTCCCTTAGCAGCTGAAGGGGGAGATAAGCGGAAGGAGGGTGGAAATTGCTTGGCTGAGCAGCAGAGGGGTGGTGGAAGGATCAGTTAGCAGAAGACATGGCATGCAAGAGGCAATTCCTGAGCAAATCTGTTTTCCATTTAAAAATTAGTCCAGGCTTCAGGGAAAGGGGAAAAGAATTCCCCCTCTTCCAAAACACTAGGACAAGAGGGAAAGGAAGCTTTGTTGACAGGGTGTAATTCTACAGCATAAGCAGGGATAGTTTCTAACTATGAGAGAGAACCAGTTCAAACTGGTTTAACAGAAACTTTGTGCACCAAAAACCTCTAGCGAGGACATTAGAATCAGAGCATTGTATCCCCAGCAGCAGCTCCCATCTGCTCGGCTGCGGAGCCACACGGTCCATGCAATGACCCCACAGCTCCCCAAAGCATCTGCCTCTGTCGTTAAGCCTCCTCGAGCGTATCACAAGTGCCCCTTCATCCTCTAATATAGATTTGCAGCCGCCTCCAAGGCAGAGAAAAGGGTTGCGTGGCAAGGCTTGGAAGACACAGCTGCCAGCTTCTGAATTTGATGACACTCTACAAAAGGACTGTTTTGGTTTGCTTTGGTTTTAATGAAGGCTCTACTGCCTGGAGTCCTCTGATTAGAGGAGAAAAATCTCTTATTTCTTTCAAAACATAGTGTGTGTATTTGGGGGAGGAGTAGAAGTCAGCAAAAAAATCTGGGAAACTGATCCAAATAGGTAAAAAACAAGAGGGAGAAGCACCTGCATGCATTTTTTTTAAAGTCTCGCTGGCAAGTTTTTGCTGCTGGACTGGTGACCCCAGGAGCTGGGGCTGGCTCTGTAGAACCCATACAAAACCAAAGAGAAGCAGACCCAGGGCACAGGGGACCCACAAGAGGCTTGGGAGACCTGAGGTCAATTCTCTGTTCTTCTGAAGGTTGTACCAGCTCTCCCCTGCCTGGCAGGTGGCTATGAGGCTTCGAGACCAGGGGGAGTATGGTAATATGGACCATAACATTACCATAGACGGGGAGGAAGGGAACAGGACCTCACATCTTATGGAGCTCACGGAGGCCTGGAGCACCTCACATCTTAGCACCCAACTCCAGCAGTGCACAAGGTCCCTGCTGGTTTGACAGTACAGTGTCCAAGGCAACACCGGGTAAGATATTGAGATATTGCTGCCCCTCTTGTGGACATCTAAAAGGAGCTGGCAAACCACACTGGGCAGCTGCTCTGGCTGAACAATGACCCTATAATGAATTTAAAAATGCAGCAGTGCAGCCCACAGCTGGCGGTGGAGGCGCAGGCAGGAGGCAGGCAGCGGAGGTGCAGGCAGGAGGCAGGCAGCAGAGCTTGGGTCCCCTGGGCTGCAGCTGGGGGACAGAAGGGCTCCCACGATGCCTACGTGAAAGGGACACTATTGTTTAATTTAAAGAAGAGTTTCTGGCTGGGGGAGTCCCAGCAGCTCAAATTCCTGGGCCAATGCTTTGCTTCAACCGGTCGCAAATATTTTTCAACAATCCTGAAGCAGCCAGCATGTGGGTCAGGTGTGTCAGGGCAGAGAACAAAGACACAGACACTTTGTCTGCACCGAGACTTGTGGAAAATTTCCCCTCTTCTTGCTGGAGCGCCTGGCTGGCTCCATCAGGGCTCCTGGCCTCTGCAGCTCCCATCAAACGCTTGCTGTCATTTTGTATATCCTCTCATGTAGGCTGGCTCTGGGCAACTTAGCGAAGATGGTAATTAAATGTTGGGTCTGGCCTCCATGAAATCTCCTAAAGCTGTTACAGGAACTGATGGTGAGTTTCAAAACTCCTGACACAGCTGGAGATGAGGACATCTCGGAGAGGCAACCATTGACTAAGGGCCACAGAAACTCTGTCATGCCTCAGGTGGCACCTTGCCCAGGAAACACTCATTTCCCTGTGACACTGGTCAGCCAAGCTTCCTTGCAGAGAGGTTCCTCCATGCCCTTTCACATGCTGCAGAAGAGATCGGATCTGCTGTAATTTCTATAGCTGACTGTATTTCTCCGTGACTATAAGCTATTACAATAACATGCAGTTCTGTGCTTGATGACCAAGGGGGAGTATTTCCAAGTTCTCTCTCCGTTTCTTCAAGGTGAAAAAAAAAGAGTGCCTGGCAAGTTTTCACAGGCTATTTCCTACACGGGCACTGCTTTAGTGAGCAATGTTTGCTTACCACATGCCGGACTAGCCGTGGCACTTCAAACCTGCATCTGCTCCGTTTGGGAGCTCGAAGTACACTGCAGTAGGAGAAAGTCTGGTCATTCCTAATGTTAAGGGGGAGAAAACGACATTCAAGATTTCTCTTTACATTATGCAGAGCTTGCATACAACCCCATTGCTTCTTCCCCCCCCCAGCTTTAGAGCTCTCTTTTTAACCTGAATGAACTGTTTGACCTCAAAACCAAAATAATTTCTTCCTTAAGCAATAAATTAGGCTGGAGAGCTAAAGTAACTTATCAGAAAGGATCACATCACTGTGGCTTTTGTGCGGGGGACAATATTCTGGCCTGCCACTGTGGAGCCATCCCTCGTCGTGCCGAGGCGGCTGCTGTGTTTATTTGCAGAGCCATTGTGCCATGGGGAAGCCGGAGACACACGGTATTTAGCTGTGAGCAAATGCTTCCTGCATCCAGCCTGGCAGCCACACAAAGCCTGCAAGGTTCCCTCCAGCCCGCTGGGATTAACTCAGCCAAAAGCTCGGGCGAGCCCTCCTTCCTGACAGTCGGAGCAAGGTGGGTCAAAAGCTTTGCTGGTCAGGAAGGGATGAGAGGCTCCACGGTCTTCCTTCTGCAGGAGTGGAGGCCACCGACAAGTCAGACCGGACCCTTGTGAAGAGGCGGTTTCCCTCAGTGGAGCAACACAGCAGGCAGCAGCTCCCAGGGCTTGGCAGGATCCCGGCTCCGTCACCCGTGCAAACAACCCCCTCGAAAACACCGACCTTTGTGGGGAAGACATTAACTGCAAGGACAAGGGGCCAGCTCCAGACCCCTGCGAGCCTCCTGCACCCCAGAGTGGCTGTGCTGGGGTGGTGGGCTCAGGGGGGACACGCTGGGGACCTCTGTGCCGGGAGGAGCAGCTCTGCCCAAAACCAACTAACAGCTTCACGTAACTGCTCGTTTCTGGCCGCAGCTGGGGGAATGGCAAGGAGTTGCTCACTGTCAGGCACAGCCAGTGAAACATGGCAGCTCGGTTTTCACCAAGAAATGGTTCTTCATCAGCTGACGGCGAGGCAGTCTTCAGATCTGGTTTTGGAGGAGGGGGATTTTCATTTTGCAGAAAGTTTCAAAATCCGGGCTCCTGCTCCTGTCTGAAAACCAAACCCGTTTGAAAGAGCCGGGATTTCCCAGAGAGCAGAAACCCTCCTTTCTGGAGGGGGTGCGAGGGCTGAAGGCGGGTGGGACGCCCGTGGGGCACAGGGGTGCTGGGCCTCTCCCCAGCCGCCCCACGCGGGACCTGCTGCCGCAGCCCGGGTGACCCCACACGGTAAAACCTGGGGAATGCAGACGCCCGGTGTGCGCGGTTACAGGTGCGGGCGTGCGGCATGGCAGTCGCTGCCTGGGTCTGGTCGCAGTGCCAGCTGCCTGAGCTTCCCTGGGTCGTGTCCCACCAAAATGGCGGCGCTCCTCACGGCCCTGCGCCCCGGAGCCGCAGGGGCAGCAGCTCCCCTTGCAGCAGAGGATGCCCGCAGGAGCGGGGCCTGGCCCCTTCCCACTGCCCTCCGGCTTTTCGGGCGGAAGGAGAAAGTGCTTTGCAAGCTGCAAAGCAAAGGGGAGGGCTCTGGCCGGACCCACAGGCCCCACCAGCGCCATGTCTGACACCAGGAGGCACAAAGATGTGCTTTCAGTGGAAGAGACTGTAATCCACGTAGCCTCCTCTTCTTGGGAGACTACCAAAAGAAGCGGCCTTGGTTTCAAACAGCACTCTCATGCCAGCGGTTGCCCACAACCTGCCGGGACTGGTGGCCCCATCCGCCGAGCAGAGCGCGGCTCGGCAGAGAGCTGCTCCTGGGGCGGCTCTTCAGGGGACGTGGGGGATAACGTAGACATAAGCAGCTGGAAACGGCAGGACGGGAGAGCTGGTGTAGAGTGGGGGAAGAGAGGGGTGGTAGAGACAGAGCAAACCCCACAGTCCAGAGCAGGGCGCAGGGGAGAAAGCCTTCCGCTGTGGAGCAGCGTTTGGAGGCCCAGCGCTGCCAGGTCGGTGACGCAGGGGCAGGTTCGCCTGCTTCCCATACATATCCATTGCCGATTAGCCGAATTTACATTTAGCTGTGTTTACAGCGCAGTGCCTGAGCGATCAGCAGCCTGGAGACACAGCTAGAGCAACTCCTGTTTGAAGAACAGTGTCTGCTTTTGGTTTCAGACCCAAACACCAAACCAGTCTGACCAGCTGGAGCCCAGTTTCAGGTTACACCCTGCCTTGCTCTCTGGGTGACTTAGTGGGTAATGATCTCACCCCCAGCACACCTCACGCCGTAGTTGCCTCTTCAGGTACCCACAGAGGTTGCATCCCCGACTCCCAGCCCTCCCCAAGCCATGGGACCGCTGCAGCTGCAGCAACACCCGACTGCTCTCCCCTGAGCTACCGCACTCCGGGCAGATGAAAGGGTGCGAGATAGCAGGCATGGGAACGGCACCTGCCCCCTCTGCGGGTCATTGCTTCTCAGACACCACTCCCAAGTCAGATAAGACAAACAATTCCTTTTTATTATCAGAGCGAGCGCACAAAAAAAAAAAATCAAGACGTTAGGTTTATTGCATAGGCCATGACGGGCTGTGGGAAAAACAAAGATATGGAAGAAATGATATGAGACAGATCATGAGAAGCCGTGGAGGAATCTGACCAGCCCCAGGGACACTGAGGCAGATGCCCGTGACGGGGAGAAGTGTGCAGTCAGATTGCCACCAGGCTGTGGGCTGCAGTTTCCTCCCTTCCAGCCCAGGCATCGGCCCAACGAGGCAGCTCTCCTGGAGCTGCACTTGAAAGGACATGAGACCAGACCCTTCCAGAGTCACTCTGTCCTCGGCCCTGAAAGGGTCCAAGCATTTAAACTGAAGTCTGTACACAGATTTATGCTTCTTACACACACATACACACGCGCGCACACACATGCAAACACACATGCAAACACACACGCACCCATATCCTCTCTCTTCACAGCAGGACTTTTCCAAGAGCAGCAGGCACTGGAAGTTTGGGGATTGGTGCCAACCCCACAGCCAACAAAGCGTACCAGGTGCTTCAGAAATAGCAGCTTCTGCCCCCAACAGAAGTCCTCATCTCCCAGAAGTACAAGCCTGGACAACAGAGATGCAGCAGTACAAATCTGAGAAGCACCTCACTGCAAACAGCCTACAGGGGAACACACGGGACCTCACCGAAGTGGGGATGTCACACGCTGCCATGGGGCCAGGGATGAGCTCTGGACCTCCCGGGGCTGGGCTCATCTTGCACCGGGAGAGACAGGCCAGCAGGAGCGAGGAAGTCCAGGGACATTAGCTGGTGGTATCCAGCTCACTCCTGTGCTCCGGGAGATGCCAGGGACTCAGGTTGGGCTGTGTGCTCGGAGGAGAGCGTGGTAAAATCAAAGCTGCAGCAAAGGTCCAACCGTGAGGGAGCTGGGTCCTTACACCTTCCCCTCACCATCAGCAGGAAAAGCAGGGACATTTCCTTTCCTTTCATGTGGGAATAAATAGATATTTTCTCCCTGTGTTTGGGTTCAGACTGAACACTGGAAAAGCAATCAGGGCAACTCACAGAGAGAAGATGGTGGACACGTACTATACATAAGTGGCTGTAACACGGCAGCCAGGCAGAAAAAAAATCTAGGTGTGCTTTTCTATTAAAAAGCAAAGCCTAGTGATTAAAGCAGGTATTTCTGTTTCCTTCCATCTTGAAAACAGGAACCACTGGAGAGTGTCACAGAGCCCTCGGAACAGGTCTGGACAGTTAACATGAATCTCACAGCCCTCAAGAGGCACACCATGACCAGGAGGACTGCTGGGACGCAGGACCACCTTGCAGAGGACTGGGGGAAAGGGAGGAAAATACAAGGTTGGGTGGAAGAAAGTGGCATTGCAGACAAAAAACTGCTGGCTCTGGTGAGCTTGCACCATTCACCAACATGAATGCTACACAGTTCCAGTCCCAGGGTCCTTCAGTAAGTTGAGCGGAGTTGTGCTCTGGGTTTGAGCAGGAAGAAAGATGTAATTCAGAGTTTCACTGGATTGTTTGAGGTTAGGAAGGGACATCAGAGAGCATCAAAATGCTCCCAGATCCTTTCCAGAGCAGCCATTTAGCCAAGACAATCACGAACACTAGTACTGTCAAATCATGGCTAGTTCTTGGCCTGATGCTGCAAATGTCTTCGAAGAGAAAGAGTCCTTCAAGCACAGGCCTGTGCCTAAAAACAGAACTCCAGAAGTTTTGGGGAGTGCCCCAGTGCTGGGCTGGAGAGAGAGAGGCTGTAGGTCAGACTGGTTTGGTGGCACTGCTGTAAAACAGATGCTCAGTGTCCTCTGTGGTAGAGAGGGTTGAGTTGGTAGTGGTGGTCGGCTGACGGCGGCGGCTGTTCTTCTTCCTGTTCTTCAGGAAGAAGTAGCCGATGATCACCAGGACCACCATGATGCAGATCCCGAGGAGCACAGCAATCACTACCTCGAAGGCACCTGCGGGCGATATATGAGCATGTTAGAGGGACTGCTCCGCAAGCTCTGATGCAGCAGGAGCAGTCAGGATGAAGCAAGCGCAAAAGCCGCTGCAGAAGCTGTGCTGGCAAAGAGATGAGGTGGGCAATAGCAGGGTGGTCACTGCACAACTGGGCAAAGAAGAAGGCAACCGCATGGCATAAGGGTATGGGCAGTGTATAGCCAGCCTGTCTCTCCCAAATTATGGTTCCCATCATTTCCCAGATGCACCACGCCCTCTAAAGGCTATTCGGTGACTTCGGCAGGCTTGGCCATTTGACACCCCTGTGAATATCAAGCCCTTCTGCAAAGCTGGCCTTGCTTCATACGTCAACAGGGAGGCCACCAAGGGGTGGCTGCAGAAAGCACCTCCTGGTTGGGATAACGCTGTCGGAGTGAGCTATGGGGGAAAGGCTGAGTTTGTGGGGAAAGAGCTCGTAGCAGTACTGTGAGCACTTGGTCTTCTACAGCCAACCAAACTCACTGGAGGCAGTCAAGCATGATGTATTTGAGACCTGGTGTGAATTTGAAGATTAAAGCAATCTCTAGGGTTGAAGAACAGAAATGTGTAATTTCAGTTCTCTACTGAAGAAAGAGGCCTTGCAGCTCTGTGGTGAAAGGACACCAACCTTAGTGTGATATTCTTTTAAGAATTTGTAATTCAATAGCTTTGGTGTTCTTTACAGTTGTAGAGAGGGTGTACAGCGTCATCAGATTTCCCTGCAGTAAAGCACCCAACACTATTCACATACCCACTCGGGCCTTCTCTCTTGCAGAAGTTAGTGGTCCTTATATGAACTTGGCCCTTAAGAAGAATTTTACGTGCCATTTTTTGATGTTGAACAGTGGAGCATTCATGTAAGTTGATGGAAGGAAAATCAGGAGCCTCTGATATGAGCTACTGAGTCACAGACAAAGGAGAAATTGGACCACAGATGCACAGTGCACAGAAGCATCTCTTGCCACTGCTAGTACCCCACAAATCACACATTGCTCCCTCAGCTTCAAAAGAGGGGTGGGAGAGAAGGCTATTATTTGCAAGGAAAGATAAAGTATTTTTCAGGACAGGGTAAAAGCAACAAGCAAGATCTGTAGGAAAGACTGTTACTCACTTAAGATAGCAGTTTGGGACTCAAATGATTCCCATCTCCGGCCAATGGCATCTGCTTCTGAATTGGGAGCAGAGAGGGGGGAAAAAAGTTTTACATAGAAGGTTGGGAACAAGGCATAAGACACGTTTCTGAGGAGCATATTTCCAGTGCTCTGAAGTGACTGAATGCATACAGCATCTCTATTGACAGCATGGTACTGAGCTCTCAGGGCAGGCTGTGAGGTGTAGTGTAGCTGAGGGTAGCACTTCAGAAAAGCAGCAACAGTTTGCATCCTAACACACACAGTCTGGCAGAATTCCTCCTGTTTCAGCTGTTGGCCTCCACAGCAACACGTTCAAAGCTCTACCATGTAAACCTTTCCCTCTTGTTTGTTTAAAACTTCTGCCTAATATGTATCACTGAGGATTTTCTTAATTTCTCCCCTCCCACTTGAGGAGAACTGGAGCCAAGCTAGAAAGTTAGATTCTCTTTGAAGAGGCCATACCATATCTCTGGTTAGTTTTGTCATCCTCCTCTGTCCCTTTTTCAACACTGGCACCCAAAATGTTTTCCAGCTCTGAGAAATGACAGGCTGCATTGCAGAAAGATGCTGCAGACACACACTGTTCCCTGTAAGCCATCGGTCACGTTGAAGAACGCTGTGAGGCACTGCCAGGGTTTGAGAGCAGAGCTGCTTTGACTGAAAGCTCCCAAATCACTGCCTCTTTGGGACCACAGAATTTAATCTGGAGTGATGTTCATAGTTTGATCAGTAAAACTCCAGCCCTCACTATGTCTGCTTACTTGTGATGCCTGAACATGATTTCATGCACTCTTCCTCTTCTTCGAAGTTGTTGTTGTTGCCACCACAGCCCCCGTAGGTGAAGGGGTCACATTTCTCAGAGAATGGGTTATAGTACCAGCGGGGGATGCTCTCGGTGCACTGTCCAGTATCAGGCAAGTCCACACAGTGACCTGGCAAAGCAAAGGAGAGGTGCTCTAGCCCAAGCAGTGTGTTCCCAGAGCAGCAACATCTTCTGCTCACAACAGAAGAGCACCATGGCAGAGGGAATCCATGGCCAGAGCAGTGGCTCTCAGGTCCCCACTGCCCAGTTGCCAGCTGCTCAAATTGGCATTGCCAAGGTGAGCTGCCACCTGCCCAGAAACCCAACTAGCAAGGAGCAAAAAGGAACATCAGAGCATGCAGCCATGCTAGACCTTGGATTCAATCCCCTGCAGAAATGACCTGTGCTCCTCGGGACGCAGAAGGGAACATGAAGAGCCTGGACACACAGAAACCACAGTTCGGCTCGGGTCTCCTCTACAAGCAAGCTGCATTTAAGCTGAGTTGGGATATACTCTTTTAGCCCAGTGACAGTGCCACTGTCTATACTAGTACAAAGGAGGCAAAGGTATGGGATCGAGCACAGGCATATGATTACTCGTATTATGCCATTGTTGTGTCCCCCACGCTACTTTGGTTTGCACTATTTCCAAAAAAGTGCTGCAGGGTTTTGTACAGGCCAGGTACTGTGTGCAACAGGCAATATGCAGGAGACCTGCTTGGGTGGAAAAAGTTTAGGCAGGAGAGTGAAAGCCTGCTATAAACAGCTGTCCTCAAGGTTGGAGCAAGGTTGGCCCTTGCTCATTTTTAGTACAGGGACTACCCAGATGCTACACCCGTTTTTGGAATTATATAGGGAAGCAGTTTTACCATGAAAAACCAGACTGAAGAAAAAAACAAAAACTGGTAGATGTCAGCCTAGGTGCTCTGGACGGTACGTACCTTGCTTATGTGTGACATTGATTTTCTGCAGTCTATTGAACTCACGAGCATCTGCGGGAGAAACATTTCACATTAAAACTTCTCTCACCAGTTGAATACAAAAGAAATGCCTCCTTCCATGTGGGCAGACGGGGCTTTCCTGCACATTCCTTTGCTGTCACAAGCCAGGGAAAGGAAGATATAATTTGAGGTTCTTAAATATCTCAAAGCTATGAGAGGAACATGGGAAAAATAAAATGTAACAATGAGAAACTATTCCTAATTTCCATTCCACAAATACAGAGACAAAACTAAGGAGAACAAAGGCTGCTTTCTTTTTTTTTTTTTCCCCTGTCAAGAAGTACGGGGAAACTGCTGTCACTCCAGGTTTTAAGAAGAGTGAAAGAGCGCTAGTGTAGGATATAAGAGAGGGCAAGAGAGATGAATCATATGCTTGCAACCTAAAAAGGCAACAAAACACTCACATACAGGAAAGGCATTATGGAAATTCTGTCAGAAGAGGGAGGGAGGGAGGGATTGCAGACTTGGGCAGCTCGCCACTGTGCATTTACGTTAGCATAACGTGAGGATGTTAAAGGGGCTGACTGTGAAACTGGACAGACTGGGAGAAATCATGGTTTCATTTCCCATCTCCCAACTCTAGGAGAGCAGGTAAGGTCATTCAGTGAGAAAACCATTGGAAGGGGAAGGGAGGACAGGCTCTGAAGTCTTACAGACAGGTGCAGAGAAGAGAGTCGAAGAGTATTTAAGAGGCAGGAAACATCCCAGAAGGAAGATCAGCTCTTGCAGTCAGCAGAGATATGGGAGGTGGCAGAACCTGCAAATGTAATACTGCGGGAAGAGGTACGCAGGGTCAGGAGATAAGAACAGAAGGCACCAAAAAGCATTGAGTCAACACCTGTAACTTACATTGCACTCTTCCCTGGGCAGATACTAATTCGTCTAAGCCAGAATTTGAAGTACTTACATTGCTCACAATACATCTCGTCCGATCCATCAGCACAGTCAAGAGTTTCATCACACTCCAGATAGGCATCAATGCAGCAGCCATCCTTGCATCTGAAGAAGGGGGACTGACAGTTCCCATTGCACACTGCATCAGAAACAGTTCAGATAGCTCATTAACACTCATTGTTTCTCCCTGCCACACAGATGCTTTATGAAGGCCTTAAAAGCTGCTCATAGGGCTGGCAAACAAGAAACAAGGCAGACTGGTTAAGGTCTCTCTTCAGCACCACCCTGGACTCAAAAAAAAGAAAAAATAACCATTTCTTGTTTATAAATGAAACATTGCTCTGGAAACAGCCACGCTTCCTCTCAAAAAAGAAGTACACACAAGGTGGAAGCAAGAATGAGCTACTCAGGAAGAATATGGAGACATGGCCCAAGCATAGGGGATTAAATTAGGAAAGCCAAACTGAAACCTGCACACCAGGCTGCGAGAGCCGATGGAGAAGAGCAGTTATTCCCTTCTGCTCTAGAGGTGGTCCCAAGTGCTGAGTACTGAGCCCAGTTCTGAGCTCCCCAGTGCACAAAAGACATTGGTGTACTGCAATGAATCCAGTCAGGGCTCAGCAAGGGGCTGGAGCACAAGACCTAGCATGAGGTTATGGAAAAGACAGAGACAGACTCATTTTGGAGGTGCACAGTAATAGGATGAGCAGCAGCAGACTCGAGTGCAATAAGGGAAAGTGATTCGATATAAGGGGAAGAAAATTATAACAAGGGTCATCAAACACTGGCACAGTTTGACCAGAGAAAGGGTAAAATCTCCTTCTTCAGAGATACCCAAAACTGGACTGGATGCAGTCCTGAGCAACCCAATGTGACTCAAAGCTGGCCCTGCTTTGAGTAGTGGGTTGGACCAGATGACCTCCAGAGGGAATCCCCAACCTGAATTATCCTTTGACATGAAAGTGAAAGGCTTAGTACAGAAATGAGTCTCCGGTGCCTCACTTTCCACACTGACTGAGTGCTAATCAAAAGCCACAGGAATGGACATGAGGCACTGAGCCTGAGCTCACAGCAGGATTACGCAGTGGTACGGGAGGCTCACCTGGCTGATGTCGCCCACCAACAGAACCTGAAGAGACAAGGGGAAAAATAAAATAAATTTACCACCACATCGTTTTGTCAGCTCAAGATCAGCTTTGTATTGCCTTCATGTCTCACCTAAGAAGTGCGTATTTTCTGGAAGCAAGCCCTGTAGGGGTTAGGGAGGGGAAATATGGATACCCACCACCCAGAGACCCCAGCTGCGTGGGACCCACATGAGACACGCCTGGAGGAGCACAGGGGAACCTCCCACCACTAGCTAGGCCATTCCCAAACGGTCTTTCCTTTCCAAGGCTTTCGCCTCCTCCTTGAGCTGCAGCCCACAAAGGGCCTGGCAGACGCTCAGCCCGTTTATCTGAGGCAGCGCTATGTCATCCTCAGAGTTGGCTATGAGGGTGCCAAGGAGGAAAATTAATTTCATGTTGGGAGTGAAGCACTTGTGGCTCTGAATTTAGGTTTCAGATGTGACACGAAGATTTGGTGAGGGTTTCTGCAGCCAGAAGCACACGGGGGACACTGACCAGGGAAGCAGTGCTCCAGGAGCTGGGTCAGATATGTCGGCAGTGTAAGACTAGGACTCCCCATCCATAATTAGCCTGGCCTCCTCAGCTCTCTGGGCTCTAACTAGCTGCCAGCCAAGAAGCTGCAGTACCTGCCTACATGGTCATCCCAATCCTATGAGAAAGAGGGGGCTGATTTTCAAAGAAGACTCACCTCTAACGTTCTTGCAGGCGAGTTTACACTCCTCTTCCCGTAAGTAGTTATTCTTGTTGGGCTTGCAGCCGCCAAAAATGAACTCCTCACACTGCTGAAGGCTTGGGTTGTAAAACCAACGTGGAAAAGATCCCCGACACCAACCCACCTTCTTAGGAGTCAAACAATGCTCTATCAAGAAAGTTAACATAAAAGGCTCTGGTTAGCTTGCTTTGCCTTCACATATACAAAGGAGAAAATCTTCAAAGGAAAGTTTGTCAACAGTGTGGACCCTTGTCTGAAAGATTTATAAAATCTTGAGCAGTATGGAGAAGGTGAGCAGGGAATCATGGTATATATTTTCTTATATGAAAGGCAGGGTCACAAAGTCAGATTAGAAGGTGCCACATACATAAAACAAAAGGAGCTGCTTCTCCACACAGCACATAGTTAAGCTGCGAAACTCCTTGCTTCAGGATTTTGATGCTTTGTGAAGATTACATGAGGTCAAAGAGGGATTAATCCATGGCTACTAAACACAAAGATACCATCTTCTGCTTAAAAAAATCTCACAGCTGCAAATGCCTTGGGGACTAGCCAAGCATAGTAGGGGTTTACTGATAGCATGTCATGTTCCTGTACTCTTTCCAAAGTATCAACCTCTGGACACTGTTGGATGCAGCATACTGGATTTCGGACAGACTGTTAGTGTCACTTGACATGGCTGTTCTTGTATTTTTACGGTACCTGTGGTAGGAGGAGAAATTCCCTGCTTAGCTACTAGTCAACCATTTGTCCAAGAACTCCTTGCTCCTAATGCACTTGTAATGCTGAACGTTTTGATCATTAAACAAGGCCATTAAAGTGAAACATATAAATAAAGACAGAGACACTTTGAATGTCATGCAGACAGCTCCACCTATCCTGTGGCTTAAGGGAATTAGGGCCTTCACAGCAAAACCATGGAGTCAACAAGACTTTTCAGGTTCTCCTCTCTTACACCCTCAGTTCCACCCTGGGCTTCAGCCACTCTGGCATCACCCAGCAGAGGGCAATGACATGCAGAGAAGATGGGGCCACTTCTTCTGCAAGAGGACACAAAAACCCTAAAATAGTCCACTATGAATGCAGAGACCTTCCACTACCAGTCAGGTGCAGCCTTTTACCGGGGAAAGTTGACATGCAAGTCCGGTCTCTTGGTTGTGCTCTTTTCCCATCTGCCCCTCTGAGAAGAGCACCAGGAATGCCAGAGCAGGACCCAGGCTTGGGGACTCCAGCTAGACATCCGTGGGCTCAGGCTCACCTTCAGTCTGCTCAGAATTCAGCACCATGATGGTGATGTTGGTGAAGTCTTGCTGTTGTGCAGTGTCCGTGACAGTAAGCTGGAAGACGTAAGTCCCCGCCTGTAGGTTGGAGATTTCTACCTGATCTTCTTCATGCTTCTGAGAATGCAAAAGAAAGGCTTATGCAGAAGAAGGTACCTCTAATGAGGGAGTGAGTGAGTGAAGCCCATGTTCCTGCATTAGGAAGAAAGGAGCTTGGCTGGAAACCCGCAAGCAGATGTCTGGCATGAAAAATGTCTCAGTGCTATATAATCCCCCCAAATCCATGGGCTGGTACCCAGCTGGAATAGCAGAGAGAAAGAGTACCACAAGAGTAATTAGATATTTCTATTTTGGGGCATTGTGAAGGCATGAGGGAAAATAAAAATCTTTGGGGAGGACTGAAATACCTGTAGTTTTTATTTTACTTTTTTAAAAATAAAACCTATTATGAATCATTTACTTAGTACATAGGGAATAAACTAGGTGTATTTAAGAAATATATACTCCTTCATTTTGAATATGACAAGTATATTTACTTTTAGAGATGGAAACGAGTGCCTATTTCTTTGCCTGCTGAGAGGTTTCTAAAAGAGTTAATTATTTTGTCAGAATAGAATTAGTGATATTATTGACACAAACTTTTCCCCTGTATTTGCTAACAATATTGGGCCTCCATTTCCACGCTAGCTGTCTTTTTGGTTAGGTTTCAAGAGAACACAGTGTTGCCATATATCATCTTAATGTAGTTAACACAGCATAATGCTAGAGGACTCTTCCCCCCACCCTGAAAGTTGCTTTGGTTGGGCTAGGGGGAAGGGAAAAGGAAAGGAGCACTTCCAGATTTCCACAGCCCCCTCGAGCTAGTCATTGCTGGTCCTCAAAATCAGCTGTGGGCCTGATGCACTCATTTGCTAATTCTTCCAAAAGGTGCCTCAAGAGCTCCATATGAGCTCTAAGGCTTTCCAGAGCATTTTGCAGAAGTTTGACAGTAATCATTTGCTCTTCTAAAGCCACAAGTCACATTTAACATCTATCAGATAGGCAGTGTTCACACCCCAGAGATCCTGGAGCCAGCCAGGAGACATGACTTCTGCTCCAGCTCAGATAAAATGGGAGGAGGAACCTATACTCTACAGGGAGGCAAAGTCCAGGAAAAGCCCCAGAAGAACAGAAGCAGAGTCTGAGACTGGATTTTTCAGAGCCAGCGGAGGAGAAGCACCAAAGTGGAGCAGAGCAAAACTAAGGGGAGACCCCTCACTGAACTACAGGAGCTTGGGAGCAGAGGAGCTCTTGCACCAAAGCTGCTGGCTTCTTGGGTACTCCCACCCAGGCAGCTCAGGTGTTGATCAGGAAGGTTTGAAGTGGTGCCTGAGACCTGATGAGGCCAAGAAATGCCACGTCCCATTAGTGTGCGAGAGGGTGGGGGCAACCACGAGGAGCACTCCGTAGCTTTTCGGAACAGGCTCGTGGGTGGACTGGCTCGAGGAGGGGAGGACAAGGTGACCTCTAAGTTGGTGGCTGTGAGAGCCCAACCTAGTGCAGACCACAGGTGACACTGAGTAAGCTGCTTCCTTCCTGCAGCTCCCTACCTTCATCTCCACGGAGGGGTCGCCAAGGACCTGTTTCCATTCATAGCTGACTATCCCTCGGTCATCCGTGCTCTCTGTGCCTCTCAGCATCACTGGCTCCCCTGGCTGTACCCTCATGTCCATGCCAGTGCGGGCTGTTGGAGGATGGTCATCTGCAGAAGAAATGCAGAACAAGGCTTGGGTAAGAGGCTGAAGGGTCCAGAACTTGTCTCCATTACAGGAAGACAAGGGAGGGGGGTTCTTCCGGGCTAAATCAGTACAGACTTCAACCACTGAAAGGAAAACACTTTGATACAGCTGTGCTTCTTGCAGCCTGAGCAAACAACAGGCAATCAACACCGTTATTACTGCCCTCACTAATTTAGTAACTCCGCAACCCACTCTGGCAGTGCCTTTGAGCCAGTTGGCTCCCTGGCCACTTCTGCCCACAGGAACAGAGGGTGTCCCTGTGGCTACAGCCATTGTGCTTCTGACCGTCGGACCACATCCTCGCAACGCAGCACAGAGCAATCTCCACCCTTCACTTAGGGAGATGACCTGATGTGGGTGTGGAAGAATGTGGAACTGACTCTCATCATTCCTACCACCATCTCTAAGCACTATGTTAGCGTACTTAACCAGAGCTATGCAATGTGGGATTTGGATGGGAAATATCCCTCCTCCACCTCATCTTCCACCCTGCTCTCTGACATACATGCCTTAAAAAAAGTACACAAATGCCATTCATGAGATCATTATTTTTGTGCCATTCCATGGATTAGCTTACCAGCAGCCTCCACCATCCATTAAACGCTTTTCCAGACTGTGTCAGAGACGGAAACGGATCCCTGCCCATGCCAGCAAGAAGAGCCTATACAATGGCACCACTGAGCCTGATTCATAACTCCCTTTGGCCTGAGCATCTCCAATCGCAGGCTTCCTGCATAGCTCAGCCCATAAAACTCCACCTGGTAGCACTTATACCAAGTCCAAGACTCAATGTTCAAGTTCAACCTGAGTCTTTTGTAAAGGCATCGATCGTCACTTATAAGCTAGATATAAATCACTCTGCCATTACACTGATATCAGCTGTGACTGAAGAAGAGGATTAGTGCCCAAACCCCTTAGAAAACTACTCCATCAACTAATTATTTTCACTGGTGTAGACTTGCTCCTAATTTCCTGTTTGAGTGCTTCTGGGTTCAGGTCCCAGCTGTTGACTCTCACGAGACCCTCTGAAGGGACCTTTAATATAAGGCATATATACAAACAAACCTGACATTCAAAATGAGCTACTTTTTAGTTCTTGTGTCACTACCTTCAGTAGGATAGAGGGCTTTGCAACACGTATTCCAGATCACTTACCACAAATCCACCCAGAATCTTCTATTTTCTAGTATCTTTTACCAAATGAAGACATATTCATTCTATCCTGGTCTTACAAATGCTGCTGCCACCAGAAAGTCACAGGGGAAGCAAACCTTCCCTTGTTTCCACATTCGAGCATTGCGCTCAGCCTGTTCAGCTGCAGAATCGGGGAGGGTATGTGCGTACCAGCCCCCCGAGGTTCCCCCTGCAGCTTACCTCCCTCACCGCCGGGCTGACGGGGCTGCGGTTTTACTGGATGAGAAGTCAGCCACTTCTAGCCTGTGCAAGCCGCAGGGCTTCTGGTTACGTTTATCGCACCGGTCTGTGTGCTCTCTGCAGTCTGTCACTGGTTTTATTTTTTATTCCAACTTTTTCATGTAAGTATTGGGTGGGAACAATACGGGATCAAGCTCATATTGTTGAGCTTGATCCAACCACCAAAGCAGGCAGAGGAGACCCAGCGGGACTGAAAGAGGCCAGGAAGATGACACAAGCAGGGATGCCCACCCTGGTGTCCTCTCACCTTTGGGTGAGGCACGCCTCAGGGCTGCATGCCAGAGTGATGGGTCCTGTCTCAGTCAGGCACAAAGACTGCTGAAAGACACCAAGTAGGGCTGTGAGAACCTGGCACCCCTTGGTTTTGAGTAGGGCCAATAGAACAAATAAATGTAGTTCTGCTTTATTTTGAAGTGGTCTTGCGGTGAGAACATTCATAGGTGAAAGCCATGACTGGAGCTGGCAACACCTTCCAAACCGAACAGGGCAAAACAGCCCCACAAGCACCTTGTACACAGCACTACAAGCTCTGGAAAGAGGGCACGTTCCTGCTGTTCCTGCCAGGCAAACGCCATGAACCTGCCAGGGAGAAATGCAGCCTGCTCCCTGCCACCCTCCTGCTAGGGTGAGCCCAGGAGATGGGTGCAATTGCACAAGGGAAAGACCAGTTCTTCAGCAACACAGAGGCTGATCATTAACTCACAACTCCAAGTCATATTTTTCCTTCATGTTTTTAAGCATGTACACTTAAAAAAAAAAATATTGCAGGCCAAACATTTCTCCATGGGTCAATTTAGTTACTTTGGGTTGTGCATTACACGGTGAAGTAAAAGCTCGGTTCTGATCAATAGGTCAGCAACTTCTCCCCATCCCATCGATGATTAGCCGAATTCCCCGACCCCCCTCACCTCCAGAAAAACAGTCAAAGTATTTGCTTGTCTGCGGTGACTGCCAAGGAGGAACTCCCACTAGAAATTAAGGACTTCATTTTCAAGTCTCTCCCTTTTCTCCTTAGGAAGTCTGAAAGCCCAGTGACTCGGGAGTGTTTCTGCTACGCTGACTGTATGAAGCCTTCAGAGGCAACGCGGCTGGTCTCCGCCTGAGCTTCACAAGTCAGTGCTGGCTGAGCCGGAGTGAGTATCAACAAAGTGCTTGTAAAAGGGAGGTTCTCCATTCGGTTTCTTTTGCTCTGAAAGTCTGTTTGGAAAATGAAAGTTACCTTCGCTATAACGCTCTTTTGACTATGGAAAGTTTCTGCTGTAAAACTCTGTAATTAACAGGGAGATTAAAGCTTTATGTTGCTGTTTTGCGTTGTGCTCTTTACTGTGGAACATGTGCTCCTGGGGTCACATCATTAAGTGACACCTTCAGCTTCCATTTATAAAATACATCAGAAGGGGAAATATCTTTTCTTTATGATCCCGGAGAAAAGCTTGATAGAGTAAATCCAAAATGCTTAAAAACAAATTAATATGGCTGTATTCATGCCTCAGTCCCTGTTTTTTGCTTTTTAAAAATTTAATCTAGGTTTAAAGCTCATGCAGTCAGTGGTTTGCGTGGCTTCACCTCTAACAATGAGTAAACTTGAACCAAAGTTGATGGGGGAACAGGAATCTAAAAGATATTAAATTCCTACAAGGGCTGTAAAAGGTGGGGGGAGAAACCCCATTAGGGACCTCACTATCCGAACATGCAAGCACCAGTGAAATCCCGCAGCAGAAAGCACTTGTAAAGCTCCCAGTTTCGGGATTTCTCCTTTGGAGCTCAAATATCAGCTCTCGCCCTCGAGAGACAAATTCACAGAAAACCAGATTTTCTCCATTCCAGCGCTCATGCAGATACACCCTGAGTACGTGAGACTATAAAGCAGTGTTTGAAAATAGCTCAGAATGGTTGGAGGTTGCCACTAAAAGGAGCTGGAAAGCACTCTTCTTGTCACCGAGGGGCTCTTACAGCCCGCTGCTGTCTGCAGCTTTACAAATGAGAGGAGTGCTTGAGCTGGGGACACTGAGGCACTGTGAAGGGAAGGACCTCGCTGGGGACAAAAGCCACTGCTCAAAGTACCAGGGCAGGCCAGCAGCAGAGACAGGAGCAGAAATGAGGCCACCCAAATTCCAGCGTCCGTGAGACACGCAACCTCGGCGATTTGAAGCGTCAGAAGCCAGCTGAGCCTGCCTGCTGCAAAAGCAGGTGGGCAGGGGCGGGCAGCAGCGCGGCTCTCCCCACAAATGCCAAAGCTTTGCTCTAACCTTGCTTCCAGGGAATTCATTAAAAAGTGAACAGCTTCCAGGGAGGGTTCATTCAAATCCCATCGACACTAGAAAACTCTCCGTAGTAACAGGTAAAGGTAAGGAAGGAAGATGCTGCCGCCACACTGGTTATGTGGGGGAGAGGGAGAAGGGAACACGGCAATGCAACCCATTGCCTGGAGAAAGAGAAATACAGGCTCTTTCTGTAGGGATTTATCCTGGCTGGGCAGCAAATGCAGTCACGATAACGCCATACAGTTTTTGGCAAACTCATGCAGAGCCAAGCAGCTCTCAGCATTAATTTCTGGAGGTTTCTATAGTGGTTTGTAAGAGGTGCACACAGCAGATCAACTTAACCTCTCTAAAACAATACAGCACGACTGAAAGGATTCTATTTTCAGATTAATGCAATCTGCTGCTGCCCCAGGCTCCTTCCATCCTTCCTCAGGGTGTGGGAAACCAGTCTGATTTGCTTTAGCGGGCAGAGGGAAAGACTCTCCCGCGGGTCTTCGTGCCGTTTTAGTAAAGATTGGTTTGTTACTCCAGTCTCCTTAGCTGCAGAGCCACGACATGAGGTAGCCACAATATGTGGCACTGCAGTAAATTCTGCGTGACAAACAGTATTTTTACAGTGAGTGGAGCCTTCCCATGGCCTGCTCTGAGCGGGGAGCTGTCTCCGAGGGCCCTTCTGGTATACGTGAGACTCTGAATCTGTGATGTGGGAACTGAATGTGTAATTCCCCCTCTCCTGGCCTGTGCTGGGCGCTGGAGGATGAGCAGCTGGGTCAGGGCTGAGCAGCATCAGCCAAGGGGACACCAGTAACAGGATCCGTCTCAGCCCCGGACAGGATCCCAGCACCGCTCATTTTAGTTGCAGGGTGCCCACAGAACGGAAACCAGCGCTGGACCAAACGTTGGAAGATGGATGAGCTTCAACCGTGGGGAGCTCTCCTTTTTAAACGCATTACTGAAGTTTTAACCTGCAAATCTCTCTCCATGGTGAGGCAGGAGCAGACACATCCTGAACCCTGCGGGTTCCCCAGCGCTTCCCCTCTCCCACTCACAAGCCCTGAATTCAACAGGAGGAGGAGAGTGTCACCGAGCATTTCACAACCACCACAAAAGGTTCAGTTCAAGAAACGGACAAAGGTTCAGGGAGGTTATTTTCCAGTTTCACACCCAGAACTGGTTTGCCTAGACCAGAATAAGCTCGGGGTAGTTGCTTAAACACTGGGCTCCATTATTACCAATAAAGTGCATGGTGAGCCTGCCCCTCCCGCATGAGCCAGGCAGAAAACTCGCACCAAAGTTCAGGCTGGGGAATCATTTAAGAGGATAGTGCCTGTTAACAACAACATCAGAGACTTGGGGCTGTATTTAGCTGGAACACGCGAGGGACAGAGCCACGCTGTTGTCACCGGTTTATACAGGACTCAAAAGCTATTGTTCTTCAAATTACTGAAGATATACTCAGATGAGCTGCAGAAGCTAGATTTCAGCCGTATTCACTGTTGCCTGTACCCACAGGTTTATCTGAAGTCATAACACCGTAAGAGTGGCTGCAGTGGGTTAGATCAAGGGTGCTTCCGTCCCTGTGTTCATTTTCCAAGTCGCGTTGTGGATGCTCGAGCAAGAGCAAGAACCTGCAAGCATATGCAATACTTCCCCCCGTAATATTCTCCCAGCTTTCAGCTACTTCCATCAGGCTCAGGAAACACTCCAAGATTAAATTGGTCTGTTCAGCAGCCCCCCGCTGTGCTCTCTCTTTCAGGTGGTATCTAGTCTCCTCCTGAGCAGATATAAACCTCTTAATTCAACAGGTCTGCTCCCTGTACTAGTACTGTGGGTCTTGCAATATGTGACTTTTTTGTTTACTGTCACCCACTGGGACCGCTAAATATATATTTCACTACTCATTAGAAAAACCCACACTTTTAATCCTCATTATTACATCTGGAGATTGCCACATGGGCACAACCAAAAGGCTGCTAGGACATCTGACAGCAGCACATAAAGGGAAGGGATGGCTGATAAAGCAGCAGATAAAAGCTTCCTGCAGAACGTTCAGGGGGCTGACGATAAGCCCGGCTCCAGGGCAGCCACAGGGCTTCACATTTTAACAGCAATACAGCACAACAGTGGGAAGACTAGATAGATTTGTCTCCAGCGCAAAACCTGGGCCAAGACTTTTTTTGCCTATAAACATTTGGGAGGAAAAACTGACATGCTGAAAACAGCTTCCGTAACACTTGGCTCACCTGGCCTCTTCGGGCATCCTCCAAAGGGCTGGAAGGAAAAATGCTGTAGAGCTTCCTTACGCTGCCAGGTGGACATGCACAGTGCCCAGAGGCTCCTTCATTTGGCCTCCTGCACCTCCGCACCCTTCCCCTCTCCCCCTCGGTGGCAGCCGGCACCCGCCGTCCCACCCAGACAGACCCATTCCTCCTGCGTGGACCCAGGTCCAGCATCACGGCTGGAGGGCTGTGGGGTTTTTGTTTGGATCTGAACCAAAATCGAGATCTGCATTCTTAAGTGTCTCATCAGCTGCTGTGGGGAGGAGGGCCCAGCACGTATGGGCTGATGTAGCCCTTGTTATTATTTGCTATTTCTCCAGCAAAATCACTCCTTCTCAGCTTTGGATTAATAAATAGTAATAGCCCTTTGTCTCTTTTCCGGCCAGCCCTCCGACGTTGTTCAAGGTGATTCAGAAAGCTTTCGGTATCAGTCAAAGGCAATGCCTAAAAATTTCAGGAGAGGAGGGAAACACGTTTCCCATCGGAGCACAGCATGAACACTGCAGCCTGATCCAAACACGAAGCAGCGAGCTTCCCAGTGTCTGTCGCTATGGCTAGAGACCTGCCTGGCACCCTGCACCCTCCGAGAGTGCAAACACGGGGTGTAGAAGGGACCGAGCCCTTCCTACACCCGCAGCGGTATCGTGGCACAAGCCCCACGTGAGTGAGGAGGGGCATGCCCGCCTCGGCAGGCAGAGTATCCCTAACAGCATTTCTGGCATGTTTTTCACCTCTTGCTAATAAGCCCTCCTGGGTCTTCCCGCTCCACCGCAGCCATCCCAGCATCTGTGAAAGTAGCATCAGGGAGGGTCTGCAAGGCAGCACCTGCGGATCGGTGTCTGGGATGCTCCAGCTAGATCCCATGATGTGGCAAACACGGCACTGCTGGCGGCACAGAGAGCTCAGCGTCCCGGGGACGCTTTCTAGAGACCTGTGCGCATGCGATGCCGGGCCCTGCAACCAGCCCAGGGAGGAGGGGGCTGCAATCTCCTTGTATGGGGCACCGGTCCACGGGGGTGAAGAGGCTGAATTGCTCAACCGTACATTGTATTTTAATCTAATCTTGTGAAATCAGGATGTACTGGAAATGATGCATTCCCTTTTCCTCCTACAACAAAGCATGTAGGAGTTCAGACAGCCGCCAGCATGCCACCTCCAGTCCTGGAGATGTGGGCTTCTGTTCCTCACTAACTGCAGCGCCTGGGGAACGGATTTTGAGCCTGGAATGGAGACACAGGACAACTACTGCAACAGTGAGATAGAGATTTGCCAGAAGGCCCTAAAACGTGGTGGGAAGTGACTGGAGGGACAGAGGACAGGAGAACCACTTTGGCCACATAGCTGCTCAAACCAGTGACACCCAAGGGCTGCTCCCGAGGAGCGTGCCCTGCTCCGAAACCCCCGCACTGCTACCTAGGATGGACAAAAGTGGTCAGTGGGGGGTTTGGTGCCATTTCACACCTCCAGCACCTACAAGGCTCATAGGCTGGCACATCCCAGAAGAAGATCAAAGACTTACTCAGCTCACGTGACTGAGCCCAAGCCCATGTGCCCACCTGGATGCCCCCCTTGTCTTCTTCACAGATCCTTTCCTTCCCCGCCACGGGTGGGCTGGGAGGGGGTGTGAGGAGGATTACCCATACAGCTATCCCCAACAGCCCTGCCCAGGCACCAACATATAATAAACTCGTTATGGTTGCCAAAGACCCAGCCAGGCTAGAGACTTCCCAGCCTTGTTAAGCTTCCTCCAAAACCCGGAAGAAGGAGGCAAAAGGGGGAATTGCCATGTTTTCAGCATTTCTGAACACACTGCATTTCTCTGGGGATGGTAGAGTGCGTGGCAAGTGGCCAGCTCCAGATTAGTTTGTTTTCCACCTGGTTTTCTGGGTCCAGGTGCAATCTTTCAGAGCAGGGAACCAGGGATTGGGGAAGAGAAACCCACCTCCAAAGGAGAGGTTTTCTAATCAGCTCCCCCCCAGCTGCTCCCTCTCCCTCCCCCAGCAGCAAGGACCAGCCCCAATAAGCAGAGCAATACCGAGACACCTCACCATCCGGGCTGGTGCTCACAAGATTCAGGCTGTGGCAAAATGAAAGGTAAGTGGCTTGCATCCTGCCTCAGCCCCTGAGCAATTAAGAGATTAATGCAGCCGTTTAAAATGCAGTGATGTGTAGATTTTTAGAGGATTTCACTTTCCAACCTCAAAGACCCTGGGGGGGGGGGACGGACAGGGGAGAAGAAAAACAATACCTTTTTCTTTACATTTCCAAGTATCAAAAACTCAGCCTGCATTTGGTAAACATTCACTCCACCTGCTTCAAATACGTTAAAGAACGATTCCCTCTCTGTTTGCTAATAGGTAAACTGAGGCACAGCTCTTAAGTGAGTTCATCGAAGTCAGGGAAAACCTTTGCAGCAGAGGGACACATAGAAACCCCATGTTTAACACCGCTTTATCCCGACCATTTGGCAGCACAGCTGCACAAATGACGGCTGGAGGAGCTGGCACCCGTGGCCATTAGTGCTCTTCCAGCCCCAGTTTGCACAGATCAATTATGGGCACCTTACCACTAGATCCGTGATCCTTCATTGCCAGGTAGGAATCGTACACGTCCTTCCTCAAGAAGTTGAGAAAGCCGATCTTCCTGGCAAACCTGCAGACAAAAGCCTGCTCGTAGAGGCAGTTGAGGAGAAAGCAGCCCTGGATGTGGTCTTCCTCCGTGCCCGGGACCGGCTCCACAAGAGCCAGGTTACAAGCGGGGTCCTTACAGCAGGCTCTCATGCAGTCCCTGCTCCGATGGACCATGGGGGATGACAAGAAGGTGGCTCCATTCTGGACAGAGGCATCTGTATCCAGCACCAAATCAGCCATCCCTGCTGTAAAGTCCTCCAGGCACGTTTCACCGAAGGGTTTTTCCTCCTGCCCTTCGCCCAAGTCCGCCACCAGCACCAAGCAGACCCAGAGCACAAACCATGGACCCGGACTCCCTCTGGACATCTTGGCGCCCCGATCCTCACCGCCTTGAGACCTTAATCCTTTCCTAAAAGAAGGGAGAAGATAGGTGAAGCTAAGAGGGATGGTGTCCAGGTGCATGGCACCCTGGGGCGAGCGGGGACCCGGAGCGCGGCCGAGGCCGCGCTCCGGGTCCCCGCTCGCCCCAGGGTGGCCCATGTGCCCCACCACCCTGCAACTCATCCCAAGTCCTGCGCTTTCAGCCCCCCACCTGGGTGGTCTCTGGTGTAACTGATGCTAGGAGCGGGGTGTCCCCCTCGTCCCCCCACGTCGTCACCCCTCAGGTGTGCCTTCAGCTGTGTCCAGCGGAGACAAAGGCACAGTGAGTGCAGGAAGTGAAAACCAACTCCCTGAGAGAGGGGAAAAAAAAAAAAATCAAGTCACTCCCCTGCATGCTGAATTGCGTAAGAGGAAGGGGAGGAGAGCCTGGCTGATACTGTCTTCCACTCCTCTGGGGAAGGGAGCGATGGCTCCCTCCCTGTGGGAGCCCAAAGCGGTACTCTCGCTTACGCAGGGGCAAGGGCACCCACTCCGGATGAGCATCCCACCAGCCGGGTGCTTGCTGCATCCCTGGACTTGGGATGCTTCGAAGGAACCAAAAGCTGGGGAGTACGCTGTCTGTGTCCTCCAGCAGTAGCCCTTGCGCTCCAGCGTGGCCAGCTGCGTGGCACGGAGCACCATTAGCCCAGGTCTCGCTAAGCCGAATGAGTCAACCTTGCATCTGCAGTGCCTGCTGCCAGCGCTGCTGCGAGAGGTTTCATGCTCGGTGCAGGCATCTCAAAACCATGAACTCCCTGCTCTTAGGACACAATATTCCTTTTGAGTGAAAGCATTTGGTAGCATGCCCGGAGGCTGCCCGCATGGCAAGAGCTCCACCACCACAGCAGTGAAAACTTTTAGTAATCACCCCCCGCTGATGAGCAAATATTTCACTGCTCTCCTCAATCTTGTATAGATCAGTCGCGGTCCATTTATAGTGCCCTTGCCTCGCAGGACGGTGCTGTTTGGGGCCACGGGAACACAAAGGCTGCTTGCTGTAACTTCCATGTATTTTCTCCCTCCTGCTTCTACCTGCAGATCCATGATCAAATTCCTCTGTTCGACAGATACACCAGTGTCATCCACCCCCTCTGTCTGTAAACAGTCCTAAAGCCCCTGGGTAAACTGTTCTTATCCCTCTCTCGTAGTCCTTAGGAAAGCAGGGAGTGCTTGTAATTTACGTGGATGTTATTTGTAATGAAATATTGCACCACTTAAAACAACAGCAGCAAATGTGAGGTGGTGTTGAGCGGCATGTCTTCAAAAAGAGATGGTGAGCAGCAGCTAGCTATCAAACAGCAGCTGGCTTTGTGGTTTTGGGGACCATTCTGGTGTCCGGTGTTTCAATTCTGGCTGCTTCTTTCTGTACCTCTGATCCAGCCTCATGTACCCTCATGGGATTTATTCAGAGTCTTTAGAGACATGTTTCCCCCTCCTGGCTGTCACAGACAAACACTATGGGAATGTAATGTTGTGGGAATATTATTTTTCAATACCTGTCATGACTTTCTATGGCCTGATGCTGACATTTGTGTATAGTACTGACTTCTGTTTGGAAAAGGGAATTGCTTTGATCTGGCTATGGTAGGGTATAAAAAAAAATATAGGCAAAGCCTAAACCACGAAAAGAGATGGTAGGGCAGTAGGAAACATGCATGTCTACAGCGCAGAGAGATGGTTGTTTTCCTTACTGTTATATGAATCTTTGTCAGAAGAAGCATGGGTGTCTCCCGCTCTGTACTCAGACCCCATCTCTATACTGGGTCTTTAGGACCTGACAGCAGGTTGTGCAAGCAATAGAGGGAGAGCTGACCTCGCTGTCCTCCACATCTTCTAAATACACGCAGGAGAAATAAAAAGGACAACAAGGTTGTCTCCTTCTTTTATTCGGCACTGCCGGAGGCACTCTGCTGGGGGCTCTCTCTTGTATTTAACCTGGAGGAGACTTTGTCCTGGATAAGTATTTAAAGCCTTGGGTCTGGAGCCAGGGGAGACTCAGTGCAGTGCCCTGACGCAGGAGCGTGCTGCTCAGGGAGCCACTGGCCCCATCCCCTTTGCAAACCAGCGACCGTGCTGGGATAGCCGCACTGGCAGAACTGCCCCTAAACAGTCTGGTTTGGTATTTTTTGTCGAACTGGTAATGATCCGATCTACCTCAGCAGTAGTGTTGTGTTACAAAATCTCTGTCAAGGGTTTCCTGCAAACCTGAAGGACGTGATGTCTCCTCTTCTTGTGCCAGGTAACATAACTCTTACAAACAGAGAGCTGGGAGGACTCCTTGATGGGCATCTCTAGCTACCTATTTTTTTTTTTATTGTTTATGAAGGGCTGAGCCCCTTCATAAGCTGACCAAGCCTAGCCTTTCAAGTAAGGGGTTTCAATAGTTTTTGCTCTCAGCAGAAGGCTGTGCTAGTATCCTGCTGCAAGCTTTTCTGCTGCTCACCCTCAATGTATTTATAGTTACTTTATATTAAGTTTTCTTGTGCAGTATTGTCCTTTCATTTCAAAATCTTCTCACTTTTTGTCTTCTTCAGCTGCATTTATTTTAGTGAGATCGCATCCTAACTCAGTCTTCAGTTTGCTAGTGCAAGCAAGCCGTGATCTTTCAATCACTTCTTTTATGGTAGAGTCTTCATTTCCCCTCTGATATCCTAATGACCTTTTCTCTGCACATTTTCTAGTTTCAGGTTTTTTATTATTAAATATGTGTTACAGAATTCTATGCCACAGTCTAAAGAATGGATCACCATTACCAAGTATTTAATCTTCTCTCTCTCTGCTGGAAATACGTTGCTGAATACATCTTGGGATCATATCAGTATCATTCACAGGCTCACTGCAGAGCCATCTTATGAACAGTACATGTTTTATGGATCTTGGTCTTGTTTTCTCTGCCATTTGCAGCTGGTCAGCCCCCAGCTAAATTTTTTGTGACAATTTCCTAAGTATGTGGTCTTATTTTTTATATTCTCTATATTCTTAATTTTGACCCATTTTTTTCTGCTTAGCAGGTGGGTCTGGCTTGTTTATTTGACCTTTAAAAATTACATTTTTGGTCCTTCACTGTAGGAGGGATACATCCCACCCCTGTGCCAGTAGCAGTTTCTAAATATGCCCAGTTTCTTCTGAAGAGGTTCAGTAATTAAAATTTTAATTGAGATTAGTCCCAAGATCAAGGACTTCTATTAGGAACCTCTCTGTTGCAGCAGCTTTCCCTCCAACTCAGTAACTTACTTTTTGCCCTCCTAACCTAGAAATCCCATTGCAGCCCTCATCTTCTGCCAAACGAATAATTTCCCACTACTTTGGCTGAGCCGTGTTTTATTCATATTAGCGTGAAGGGAAAGTAGGGTGTGTGTGATCTTATGACTTGGGAGTGTTTTTAAGGGGTCCTGAAACAGTGAGTCATGGTTAACGCTTGTCTGTCTTTGAGAAGTGTCTGCTCTCAGTCTGGCAATAACTATTCAGGAGATGACTCAGGGAGAGTAAACCGCACCATAGTTTAATATTTGACTAAGATTATAAGAGCTCTTAGACACGCATGGCTTGTAACAAACTCGGTGCAGGAGCCTGTGTCACCTGCCTTCTTGTGATTGCTGTGGAGACCCCAGCACCCATCGGCAGGTGGATGCCCACCTTCCAGGATGAACTGACCCCAACAGGCAGAAAAATAGGGGGGGCTTGGTCCAGGTCCCCTTTGCCCCGCTGTGCAGCCCAGCTCCATGGCATCACCGTCTGCAGGGACTTCCTGACAGTGGCTCGTCCCACCGGCTGCTGCAGACGAATCCATTCTGCTGCGCTTTACCTGGGAACTGCTCCATCTGTAATTAACGCTTGGGAGACAGGTTTGCTTCCTTGTTTTGATGTATTTGCCTCAGGTCAAACCTCCTGGTGTGGTTTAGGGGTGAGAACCGGATGCAAGTGACGGCACAAAGATGTGGCAAAGGAAGGAGACAGGGAGGGACCTCATTGGGCCGTGACTAACAACTGGTCCTGGGGAACAAAGCAAGGGAAAGGATGACAGGCTGCTGAGTCCTCTCAAGAGCCGTTCCCATCGCATCGAGGGTAGCTTTGGGGAAGGGAATTACAATGAGGGGATATTGTTTCTTTGGGGAAGTTATTGTCTACAGTCCTGCATGGCGCTGGCTTTTATTTTAAAGTTGCTGGTTAAGGTAAACCCTTAAGGGCAGGAGCACTGGGAAAGGAAGAAGGAAAAATAGTGTCAAGACTAGTTACGGTGAGAAAGTATCTGCATTTTTGTCTTGTGTATGCTAGGTTCTCACAGGGAGATAGGTATGGAAATGTGAAGCAAAGAACCTTCAGTTTGCAGGAACCAGAATAAACTTAACGCTGCCCATTGAAGTCCCCATAGGCAACCTGAGCTGTTCTTTACAGCACCTGTGAGTGGAACAGGATTGGCTGTGGGGTTCCCCATGGCCTCTCCTTCTCCATCACTTCCTACAGTGACTGCATCCCCGGGAACCTTCTGGCTTGCAATACCTTCAGGCCAGCTGCCAGTGCCACCCGTGAAAAGCTGCTCTCCCCTGTGTTTGTAGATGGTGGTTTCCCTGCAGGTGTGAGCAGTACCGGCCCTGCAAGGGTAATTGCACCCTTTCAAAGGAATCGGGTCACAATAAACTTCTTGGTGCAAGAACTATGCAGATGGCCTCTGCAAGCCTGAAATGTTGAAAGCAGGCTGGAAAACAAGGAAGATCCCATTCATCTATTCAGCCAGTGCTTCTCTTGTCTCCAACTCTACCGTTCAAGGACTTGCTGAAACCTCTGTGCCAGATGAAAACACTGATAACGCTTTCAGTGCCTTAGGCCCCTTTCTGTAGGGAAACAGCAAAGCAATACAAGAGGCAGGGCAACAAAACAACATGGACAGGTTTTCAAAGATCCCCAAATAATCCATTTGGCACCTAATTCATGTTGTCAGCTTCACCTAAGTATTTAAGGGGAGGGGGAGCTTCCTCCTCAGTGGAGATGCTTACTTATCCCACTACCTATGGGATGTCTGAGGATGGACACAGATAAGCAGAATTAGTTGCCTAAATAAGGAGAGAGTCCAGGGTTTGCTACTCCTCTGGTGTGTCAAAGCAGTACGTACAACTATTTCTCATTTACCCTTCTCAGCTGCTGATGCGCTATTAGCCTTTACGCTTCACCTGACTGCCAGTAGCAGAGGCAGGAGGGAGGGCAGGCAGGGAGGCAGGCTAGCTCCTCTGACCTTTATTGCTGAGACCTGTCTGTTTTCTGAGGCGCTGCCAAATAGTGCAATTTGGGGTTGATCAGCCAAATACTACATTGGGAAATGTTTTCCTCTGTCTCTCGGCATTCTTCCTTCTCACTGCCCTTTCATTGCCTTATGAAAGGCGAGACTGCAGGGCAGAGGAGTAAGACTGATTACCGATCGCCTGCCTAAAGAATACATAGGCTCCTCTCCGCGTGCTGGTGGGAAGGTAGCAATACTGCTCAGGTGAGAGGAGGGGACTGTGTGAGCTGGAAACCCGTGGCTACTTCCTTAAGTCTCCAGGAGCTGAAGGTGAGAGATGATGTGCTCTCCCTCTTCTTGCTAGAGCTCTGGGGCAACGGTGCAGCCTTTTTGGTTTCCACGCTCCTGTGGAGACACTGGAGGATGAGGGAAGTGGATGATGGACGTCAAGATGCTGGGTGTACTGGGGTTGCTTACTCGGGGCTCTGGATTTTTTTAAATCTCCAGCCCTGGCTACATTTTCTGATCCACCTAACTTTTTTCTGTGCCTGTTCCTGCTCACAGGAGGGTGCAGAACCTCTTTACCTTGTGGTGTCAACGTACTATTGATACAGTCACCTCTGCTGTCTTCCCTGGTTTAATTTGTGTTAACTATCATGTTTGCAAACACAGGGAAAGGGATTATTTTCTAAAACAGGTGGAGAGTGGCTTCTGGCTCTCTTGAAGGGAAACATTCCTCTCAAGGCTGGGACTCGAGGGAAAGGGGCCGACCTGGTTCTCTGGAAAGATGAGCTGAGCCCCCGCTGAATTATTGAGCACGCGCCACAGTCGTCAGCTCGAAGAGAAAGAGAAGCACCAGCTTAGGTCGCAGGTGTGGGATGGAGATTATCAGCTTCAAGAACAGAGGAGCGTAACTGGATCTGCCCCTGGTTGCTCTGCTGCCTGGATCAGCGCTTGGTTGCTCTGCTGCCTGGATCAGCGTCAGAGCTGCTTGGCACTACGACGCAGATGCTCAGCTTGGTTTGGTGGCCCTCTCTGGGGCCACAGACAGTCACAAAAGCCCAGCTCCACGGTATCGAATCCCTCCCCTCCTTTCAGAGGCGAAACCTCACTCTTAGGGCAGGCCTGGAGGAGCAGCAACCCCAGGTCACACACATGGAAACTGGGGCGCGGTGTTTGAGCCTAACACTCAAATGTGTTGGCCACATTTAAACCCCCTTTATTCGCCCACGTAAGTGACAAGCAGATTTGCAGAGGACATGATCACCAGAACCGCAGCAGGAGGTCCATTGCAGCTTACGTGTGTGCAGCTCTAGTGAAAAAACAGGTTTTCTGATTAGATGACTTAGTTGCCCCAAGTATGTGTGTTCACTTCTGAAATTTTGGTCCAGGTTGTATGCCCAAGGCTATAAGGAGAGATAACTAGGTTGAAAATAAGATCTCGTCTCCCAGCCACGCCTGACATTTCTGAGATCCCCCTGCCCCGCTGTGCATGTCCAAGCAAAACGGTGAATGTCCTTCTGTCCCTTTGGCCACCTGAATCTGCTGTGATGTGAGGGAAGGACAGGATGGGGTGCAGCACTGTGAAAAGTGTCATGCAGCTGCTTCTTGTTTGGTGGCAGCTGGCACTTACCAGCACAGGCAGGCGGCTGGTGCACCCGTAGGAGGTGCTGCCTTGTTCAAAGGGGACAATATCACTTACCCTCTATGAGACACCCCATTCTGTGCCTGCAGGAACTTCTACCACACCCTCACGGAGTGATCTTGCGCATAGTCTTTTTGCTTCTTCCTCTTGCTTTGATGAGAGATTAAAATAGTTTATTATTGGAGGAGGCTTACTTTATCTGTAAAAATTTATTTCTATATTGCCACCTTCTCGTTAGAAAGAATTCATGACTAAGCTCATATAAGCCAAAGCAGTATGATGAACATCCTGTAATCTGGCTCATTTTGGTTTACAGTGTTGCTGAGAGGGCCTCTGACATCCCCCTCTGAATGTCTTATTCCGTTGTAGGGTGACACTGATAGAGCAGCACGAGGGCACCAGGGTCTGCTTATTACTTTGTTGATGGTGGGGTGAGTCTGCCTGTGGACCTTTTCAGATGTGGTATCTCGGCGCATTGCTCATGCTCAAGTGAGGTTCCAAGTCAACAGCGGCTCAAGCTGTTGGAAGAGCCATTAGGGCAGTTAAATTCCCCTTTCCTTCTTCCTCACACCTATCCTGTGACCTCTGGATCCTGTGCTTCAGAAATTCAACTATGCTTTAGTTAGCAGAAGATTAACAGGGCAAACCCTATC
The DNA here is from genome assembly GCF_030936135.1 of Gavia stellata. NCBI lineage: Eukaryota > Metazoa > Chordata > Aves > Gaviiformes > Gaviidae > Gavia > Gavia stellata. Next base: position 43,595,594 of record NC_082600.1, read on the forward strand.
TTTCATGTAGAGTTGAACTGAACTGCTCAACGAAGAGCACCGGAGTCAGCACAGGGGATGGAGGAAGGGGGCAACTTCCCCACCAGCCCTCCAGCCACTGCAAATTTTTGGACTGACTCAGGGATGCCGGGTAACTTCTCCTCTAAGTCCGGTCCTCTTTCTCTGGTCTTAATGCCAGCCTGTCTGGAGTTCCTCGGGACCAAAGAAAATATAGGTTGTTTTCCCCTGTTAAAAAAATGTCAGTCCTTGAACACCAGAGCACTTCTATTTGGAGATGGGAACTTGACACCTGGCAATGTGTCCTTTGGTCCAGAGTTACCTTGTGAAAATCTGCCCGTGCTGGGCCAGCATATTAACGTTTGAAAAGTCAATAGTTGTAAACACGTTGTAGGATGTTCAAGGGGTTTTGCAAGGTTTCTAACAGTCAAGAATCTCTGAAGAATCACTCTGTGCTTCTTCAGAAGAGAATACTCACTGAGTATGCTCCGAGCCTCTCACAACACAGATTTTTCTGGGGAAATTTGTTCTAAACAAGACAGTTTTAGGAGTGAGATTAGAGGGACGATACAGCCAAACAGTGAGGAAAAATGGGTAAAAGCTGCTTAAATTAAATAGCTGACAGCTGTCTTCTGAATAGAAATTTTAGCCTGTCTGAAAAGCGGAGGAGATGATATCAGCTTCAGGGATGCTTTAATACTTTATCTCTCACTCATCTGGAAGCAAGTTTCAGGATCGGCATTTTGTGGAATTTTCCGTGGGAGGAGGCTTTTATTTTTTGCTCAAATTCAGGATAAAAAGAAGGGCTGGAATAGCCCTGTCTGTTTTCCTATCACCCTGTGTACAAGATGTTGCTGGCTGGCCGTTCCTGTGCTCAGAGGGACGGTGGAATGTGGCTTTGACAGGGGGGCTGGGTACGACTTCCAGAGGAGACCAGCCCCCCCAGACTGCCCAGTGCTGCCCAGCAGCACCTATCAGTGGGAGAAGGGTTGGTTGCTTTTCCTTTGGTTTACCTAGCTCTTGGTCTCCAAACTGGAAGTACGTTGGCTGCCAGGAGCAGCAGCGACTTACTTGCTTTTTCCACATAAATCATGAGACTGGAGTTGTTGGATCTGCTTCACTGACAGGGGTCTCAGCTGGTTTGTCCGTTTGGTAGGGCAGCTCCCTGGGCAGGTCGCTGGAGGGTTCCGGGAACAGATGAATAAAGAGGTGTGATACAGCATCTTGGGGTAACGTGGGTGTCCCAGTGCCCTGGCACCCCATAAACACAGCCAGGATTTCTGGTCCTCTGAACAGCGCTGCTCGCACGTATCCTTCTGAAATGGCACAGGGCAATAATGCTGCAGACCTTTAACCTGTCTTCCAGTAAGAAAGAGATTATAAACTAAGTAATGGTAATATATAGTACGATAGCAGTTTATGATGCTTTAGCAGGTGAACCTGGTTAACATGAATACTTTTCTGTGGGAAGGAGATAGTGCTATATTCCTAGACAGGCCTTCCCCTGCAGTGTCATCATGTCAAATACTGTACTGTTTTTTTTTTTTTTTAATAAGAGCACAGATATTTTGTTTTATCTCAGAAGCACGTTGCTCAACTGATCTCAAATTCAGGCCACCAGGATTTCTACAGAAATTTTTGAGAAAGCTGGAATAAATTTGCAGATTGTAGAACAATGTAAAATGGGACTGCTGAGTCCACGTTTGGCTTGCAGTGTCACTGACCTAGTATTCCCACTCTTGGAAAATAGTGGATGTAGCCACCTGACTCCAGACCACTTCTTATCTGCGCTGCGTCCAGTGCTTTAGCTGGAAAATGCCAAATACACCATTTCAATGGGAGCTAAACCCTGTAGCTGCAGGCAGAGTAGTTTACAGAGGCTCGTGGAGCTTGACCACAGCAGGATTCAATGCATTATGTATGGATCAGCCCTCTGGAATTGCACATGGACGTAAGTTATGCCTGTAGGAAAAGAGTCATTTAAAACCTCCTCCTTCCGCACCTCCTGGAGCTGACTTGAGTTAAATATTAACAAACTTGGTTCATCAATTCCCTGGTTCACTTGGCTTCTTTTAACAACAGATGTTATCACAACAAGTCCTCTGCCTGCCCCCCTGCTCCTGTCGGCACAGCCGATGGTGAAACCCAAGTCTGCTGCTGTAACTCTGCCTGCAGAGCCCGGCTGCTGCCCCGGCCGTCTGCTCTCCCCAGCCTCTCTCCCTGGGATCTCCAATGCTGCCCGCCTTTGGCCTCTGGGAGTAGCTTGTGCTGGGAGCCACTGTTTGCAGAGAGGCCTTGGTTAAAGGAGACGGAAAAGGAGCGAGGGAGCCCACGGAAGGCGAGTTCCTGCCATCAGAGGAAGAGGAGGAAGCGATGAGCATGGCCAGCAACTCCAGCGCACTGCCTCGGGTGACTTTCCAGACGCCAGAGAAACCTGGGGAGGAATCATCGCATAGGAAACTGGGCAAGTTAACCATAAAGTACAACCGCAAAGACCTACAGCGCTGGCTGGACCTGGAGGAATGGATCAACACCCAGCTGCAGGAGCTGTACCAGTGCCGGGTGAGTAGCTGGGGCAAATCAGCCCCTCACTCGTCAGGTGAATGGGACTGGAGGCCCTGTGTGCTGGGACAGAAGTTTTCTTGCTCTGCCTTACTGGAAATAGCTGAATGCGACACTCCGGATAATGCTGCGTCTGTAGCTGCAGTCTGGACGCACTCCTGGCAGCAGAGGAAGAAAGAAATAAACCAAATGTGCTCAAATGCAGAGATCTTATGCCTTCATCTTCACAAATCCCCAGAGCTGTCTTCCTTGCCTGAGATTCCCTTTGCACCAGGAACAGTCCCTCCTAAATTCTTTCCGCCTGTCTGAGAGCTGTCCCACTGAGGAAGATCCCGGAGTGCCTAGCTCCAGCACCTGGATGGTACCAGTATTTACTTGAGCTGTTGCAGGGTACATGACGTTTTTTCTTCAGGGTTCTGTAACACTTAAGTTCCAGCACTGGCTGGGTACACTGAAATTTTAATCTGGTAGTATCGCTTCTATTCATATTTTGTGCTTAAATGGATGGCACTTCTACTGGGAGCTTTCAGAAGGGATAGTGCTTTTCCATGTTTGAGATAGATAATTCCTTTGGAGGGTGGTACAGGAAAAGGTGAAAGGATTTCCCACATTGTACATCGTGGTTTTAACCCATTTAAATAGCTTTACTAAGGGTTTTGCTTTTATCTGTAGGGCAATGGCTGATGCAGTAAGAGAACATAGCTTTCTTGACTCGCAACCCAGTGCATCTTCAACAGAGGACATAGATGGGTTTAACAAATTGTGTAAAACATGTTACATGTTTTACTGTATACCTAATTTACTTATTCATGTCCTGGATAGGGAGGGACTAAATGAATTGTCAAGCCCTTTCTGTCCTGTCTTCTGTATTCGCACACCAGCAAAGCAGTAAGCACATTTCTGAAAGGAAAAAAGAGCTGATGATTGCTTAGAGTCTTCCACTCTGAGCATCAGCAGTTTCAAATTGCAATCAACAGTGGAAGTGGACATGTTAGAACAGCTCAGGAAAGGCGATTTTTGTGCTATATGCCATGATGGTGCAGAGAAGCTTTTGCCTGCCCAGGCTGATTTTTCTGGGCCTGAGAGCTGTAGAATGATGTCAGCTCCACAGCTGAAGAGCTGAACTTCAGGAACTGTCTCTGAGGCTGTCTTTATTATTGTTGTTGTTGCTTATTATTATCATAGTTTTCTGTGTGTTTACTATTTGATATTTGTGGGAACGTACCAGGTTCTCATGCCATGTTGGGAGAGAATAATAGTTAATTTCTGATTTAATTTATGCCATATGCAAAGAACACGCAGCAGAAAACAAATATGGACAAAAAGGTCCTTCCTTCTGTCGCAAATGCGTGGCTCCTCTGAAAATGAGCATATTACTGCTCCTGTTCTGTTAATTAACATTCTTAGGCTTCCCAAACAATTTTATAGCTTTTTTAGTAAAAATGACAAAGGCTAAAAGCTCATAATCTCTTCAAGACTTAATTGTGAATTTCCAGTTGTTTTCTAGTTTATAAAATGGTAGTAATAAATTCTCAGCTGTATCTTAGGCCTCTTGATAATGCATTATGAAACATGACAGAGCGGGCACAGGAGCAGATGCTAGCACTAGACCTAGTCAGGCAGGCAAAGCTCAGCGTGTCTGCCAAGTGCTCGAGGGGTGGTCCTGGTTGGCACTTGCCAACCATGCCTGTGCTGGCATTTAAGGGACTGTCCCTGGGGCTGGTAGCTCACTTCAGCAAGCCCTTAGCCTGGCTGTTGAGATTTGCCGGAGATAAGCAAGGAGAATGGCTGCTGCTTTGAGTAACAGAACAACTTGGCCTTTGCGGAATTATTTCAGTTTTAAAGAGAAGGTTTGGGCTTGGGTTTTTTTTGAGATAGAAGAAATATTTGGTACCACCAGAACATGACTCAAGATGAGGCTCCCTGTGTGCTACTCTTTCTTGCCCTAGTCTACAGATGTATACTTGTAAAGGTGTTAGAAAAACAAGTCAGGTTATGTTATCACTTCTGGTTTTCTGAGAATTAGGAGATGTTTGCTGTCATCAGAGTAGCTGCCCAAAGGGGATATTTTTTTTTTCCCTACTACAAAATCCCAGCAGGCACAAGTGAGAAATCCAGCCATGCCCTTACAGGAAGAGATTGCCAGTGGATTGCCTTTGCTAGCACCTCTCCAGCACAACAGGTTTCCCAACTTCCTGGTGTATTCGGGCCAACCTAAGAGACTTGCTACCGGGAACTCCATAACATGATGCTGTGCCAGGTCAGAGACTGTTAATAGGGTACAACAGGGGGTTACATCGGATCTTTTCAGATAAATACATGTGCCACAGTAAATTACTTGTAATCACGCAGGTGTCAGCATGTCCTCCTGCTCTCCTCTGTGCATTCTGGCAAGACTATTTAGTTAGCTCTGCTAGTCTAGGCTTCTGTCGACTTCCATTACACACTCTGTCAGCTTCTTCCTTTGCTCCACCTGCCCTTGGCAGTGCAATGTTCCTCACTGTCTTCCAGAAACCCGTGTGACAGAATAAACAGCATTGCAGATTCAAACGCCAGCAAGGTTAGTTCAAACATCACCTCCCAATACAGACAATCTGAGTGCTATGCTACTTACTGTCCTGAGGCTTTTTGCAACAAAACTAAGACTCAGGAGACAATTTTGACTTTCAAGATGATTCCCTGCACGTGGAAGTCAGAACACCATCCATACTAGGACCAGAAAGGCATAGGGAGTTCCTACCCTGTCTCACCCTCCTGGCCCATTTAGCTTCTTAGCCAGAGACAAAGTCAGGCTGGATCAACACCTGTCTAAACAGTCACATGGAAAATAGTACTTCTAAGAAATGCTGTGCATGTCACAATACAATATATTTAACTCTAGTTTATTACTTATTGTCAAGTCAGCTGCGTAACAAAGCTGAACAAAGGTTTTCTACTTAGTCTCTCGGCTTGGTATCGGAGACTGCTCGGAACAAGTTTATTTTTTTCCCCGTAAGTATTGCCTTTATTGTTTAATGTTTTACATACACATCCATAAATGCTACCCAGCAATCAGGTACTGCGCTGTTTACTCAGTATCCTTATTCTGCTGATTACTATGTTAAAATAACACTAGTGTTGTGTTGTGAAAGATTCATTTTGCAAATACATTGGAAACCACAGCCTGCTTTCCTTACAGTCTTGTAGACATGTGAAACTAAAATGCGTCTGTGATCAAGTTTATGTATGTTTCCAGCTAACACCCCCGTGCATTACAAGATTATTACTCCAATCACCAGAACTTGGGGTCTCTTTTACTTTAAAGGAGGCTATTATATCCCTCCCATGTCTGTTGGAGAAAGCTGGTGAAATAGTTAGGCCTTTCAAAAGCGTAATTGTTTTTCTGTTACTGCAAAAAGCCTTAGTATAAATACCAACTAGGTGAATATATTTAGCCTAAAATCTCCTTGTATTAGTTGTGCCTGTCTGAGATTAAGCCCGCTGGATATCTCTTTGGTGAATGTTCGTGCACACTCTTCTCACGAGGGCTGTCCCAGGCTGGCTTACATTGCATCGCAGTTGGCAATTGCAGTTGGATATTTTTGAAAGGGTCTTCCCATGATGGACGATGATCCCTGAGCAGTGGTATCAAGTGTTGAGGTGGGAAAAGATGAAGAATGCGTACATCGGGATTGTGGCTGTAGCAGACACCACAGAGGGGCTGGAATCCGTGCCCTCTTTGCAAGAACCTCCTTATTTTGGGACAATTTATACCTTGACCTCAACTTTGCAGCATAGTTTTATTGTAACTGTTCCTTCTCAGCTGCTCAGTTCTTTAAAGATGGCCTCTAGAATTCTCACAAGTTTGAAGGTTTATTAACTGAGTGGTGTGTTTTTTTTTTTTCTTTTTAGCTAAGAGAGGAAACAGAAGCAGCAGCTCCTGAACCACAAATTGATCTTGAAGATCTCCTGGAGGTCCCTAATGAAGAACAGAAATTAAAACTACAGGTCATATAGAGGGACTTGGTGACTTCAAGCTAGGGACTTCCTTCATCATAAAGAGAAGTAGCGGTGTGGGGGGTACAGAATATGCGTATACAGTGTTGCATGATGCTTCTTTGTGTCTTAGCCTGTCAAATGTAGTAAGATTGTATACCCTTTTTGTAGGAAGAGGAGAATAGGTCAACTCATAAAATACTAAAATGACTCCTCCTTGGTTTTTAGGAAATCCTCCATGAGTGCTCCAGCCCAACAGAGGTGAGTGAAGCACCATCAGTATTTATATGTTATACTGTGCTGTAACAGGGTGTCTTTGTTGCTGCTTGGCTGAATAGCCAAGATATTACTGTGCCTAACATGACGCTGCAGATTTGTTTAATTCGCAATGGGAGGTGTTTGCCACTTTATTCTGCTGTGTTAGAAAAATACATGTAAATCTACATGGGTGAGCTGAAGGCAGAGCAGTGGAGCAAATAAGGAATTATACTTTACAACCAAAGAAAGTTCATTCCATGTTTTGGACATCCTAAGCTGACCAGGCTGAGTTGCTATTTGGTCTTCAGTGTAAAAAAGCCATAGACAGTGATACAGCTCACATAACCATCTTCCATGCTGTTAACTAAATGCATTCTTAGCTTAAACCACTCTAGTGTTTTGAGCGACAAGATGGCCCTCAGATTGGACTGGACAGATAATTGTTGAGCAGTAGCCATGTAAGTTAGTTTTACATGTGTTGGGTTTTTTTTTTCCCCATGTGAATGTTACAAGTACTGGTTTTGAGTTAGAGAGTTAAAGAAATCCCACAAGCTGTCACAATGTCCAAAGGAGTGGAGCCCAATACTTTGCAGCGTAGTGCATGCACCACTCAGCAATCGCCTTCACTGCACTGCATGCTGGTGCGAAATGGGGTCCCCTATCACTGTTTCAGTGACATGCATTGCATGTGAACATTGTGCTGGACATCATTCATCAGTCTCCTCATCTTGTCGAGCCTATGTAGCTGTACAGTGATGAACATACATAAAGAAAATAAGGTGGATGCACAACCATTGTTGAAATTAAGCTCAGTTGTAGCAATCATTACAGATAGCGTCTGAGCAGGGGTTCAGCAGACAAGGCTGGCAATAGGGAAATAGTTTTCAGAGTGTCTGAATTTCAGATCTTAGGCAAGAAGGCCACATTCCCAGAGAGATAACTGAAAAGAGTTTGCTCTACAGATTCATGAGCCATGAAAGTGTCTTGCAGACAGCATGGTACATGCTAACTACAAATAGATAACTGCTGCCCCATTGGAAAAAAATATGTACTTTCACCCTGATCTTGAATCCAGTCCCCTTGAAAGATCACAGCAGCCTATTTGCAGAAAGCAGACAGAGGAAACAAACTGGTTTCCTCTGAAGGGATGTGAAAAGATGTGTATGATCCTAGGCATTTACTTCCAGAGCATGCTGTGGCAGGCAACCTCTGATCACCCAAGTGAGGAAGCTGGGCTTCCACATAGCATCAATGATATCAAGCTGCAATACTTCCAGTGACCTTGCCTAATGACAAGGACATGTAGCTATCTCTTTGGGTGAAGAAAGGCTGCATGCTCCTTTACGGTGATGTTACTTGTCATGCAGAGGGTAAAGTTTGCACTAGTCACATTGGCTTGTGCTTGGAATAACCAGATGGTCCAGTTTAGTTCATAGTCCTTGGCTGTGTCAGCAAAGTAGTTGGGGTTTATCTCCATTAGCTGCTCATCTATCTGCTCTGCCTGTCCTCAACCCCTGCTCCAGGTTATCATTAGTCCTACCTGTGTTTTGCTCCACCTCTTCTCTGCCAGCCACTTCCTTGTAGAATTGGCACTGCTCCGAGATGGTTTGCAATCCGCAAGATGGAGCTTTACAGGTTCAACAAGAGGGACAGCTTGCTTTGCCCTAGATTGGGAGGGCAGCAGAAGTGGGCAGGAGGTTATGGTGGCAACAGGAAGCACTGGAACCTAACAGAGGACAACAGCATCCTGAGGTCAACTCAAGGTGGAAAAAGCAGGTATCTGGGATGAAGAGGGGCAGGCTAGCTCCTGGGGAGAAAGTAAACATAGCTGCTCCAGAGGGACACAGGGGAAGGGACATAGAGGGGCTTTTAGACCCTTCTCATCCATCAAAAGGTCTCCTTTCCTAAGCTGAAAGATGGGTTTGCTCAATACATGTTAAAGTTCTGGTTTCTGCTCAACATGAAGGCGAATGTGGGAATAATGCAAGCGCCATAGCACTCTTTGGGCTGGCGAGCACTGGAATTAACATGACATCCTTCTTCAACCAATTCTCATTGTAGGACTTCATTACGGAATTGCTTAGTCGATTGAAAGGTCTCCGGAGAATCACCAATCCTCAGAAGAAATGACCTTACTCACATGGAACACCCAGCTTTGGTCACAAGGGAATGTGTATCTTCCCCACAAGAGCCAGGATCAGCAACATCACTTCAGAATACGTTTAGGACCTGCTGTTACTGAGAAACATCATCAAGTTTATGAACTTTGTACCAGTGGTGTGAAGTCTCCTCTCCTTCCAGATCTACACATAGAGCAGGGAGCTAGATTGTACGTTTTCCCCGATTCTTAAAGGGCATGTTAACCTGGGGAACAGGACAAGATGTCCTTCCTTTAGTTTCTTCTAAGAATTTCCATGCTGGCTGAGGAGCACTGAATACAATTCTCAGGAGCTCATCAAGACTTCTTTCTTTCTGTCCACTGCAAGGAAAACAAGGCAATGGTTATCACTCATTCATCAACATGGAAAATCAGTTACTGTTAAGCTGCACCCTGTTTCAGTCTGGCTGGGACTCAGCTGTGATCTCCTGCCTGTTACTGCTGTACCTCACTCGACAGCATTGCACTTACTTTGTAAGTCTTATTAAGCCTCTGTTATTCATGAAGGTTGGACAGAAAATATACAGTAGGATGGAAGGAAAATGTTTGAGTGCACCTGGTCATCTTAAGGGGCAATTAGTGAAACAGCTGCTAAGGCTAATGGAAGAGGGATTGTTTTTCCTTTTTGTGGAATTTAGGACTTAATGATTTAGAAGTGTCTTCTAAAGGAGCAAGGTCTGGGAATGATTTTTCTCAGAATTTAAAAATATGTTGTAAAGATGCTTATTTTGTATATTAAAAGAGAGAAAACAGCCATGCACTGCTTGCTTTTGTTCTCTTTTTAGACACTAAAGAAAAACTGACGTGAAAAAATACTTGCTCCCAACTTCCCTGCAGGGAGCATCTCAGAGTTGAGTTTCTTGCAGACAGGTAGGTCTCACGAATGAGAAGTGAAGTAGGAGACATTCTCTTGCAGCACAAACTCTTCTGGCTACAACTAATGTGTGCCTGGAAAAATACAGAGGAAACTACATCCAGCCTCTCAGCAAGTCAGTAACTTGACACATGCGGCTAGGAAATAAGACAGCAAATGGAGGCTGATTGCTTAGGCAAAGCAGACTCTCACATTATGTCCTGTCCTTATGCTCCCATGCCTGCCACTTAAACACAAGAGATGAGCTGCTGAGTCAAATTGAGGGGCTCCTACGTACAGTATGTTCAAGGCTAGCTTTTGAGTGTATGCTTTGTCAGACAGGGACAGAAGGGGCCAACTCTGGAATAAAAGGGACATGCACGTTAGCTAACAAAGACAAACAAGAACTCAGGCTGGACCAGTAATATCTTAAATACATTAGTCTTTTCATCTTTATCAGTAACAGGGTGACAACTATTACCTTTTGCTTCCCTCTTCTTTTCCAGCAGAAGTGTCAGTGAGCAAGCTGTGGGCTGTGCACATCTCTGAGAGGACAAAATCCAAGCTGCAGTAGCAGCTGTGATGTAAAGGCTTGCTTCCCTTCACATGCTGTTCTTCTACGCAACAGCCTCCTGGAAGTTAGCAAGCCATGCAGCTCATACCTTGTCCTAAGGCTGCTCCAAGGGGCTGTAAGCCTCACCCATGGGGTTGGAGAAATAGTCTTTCTTTAACGGGTCCATATATATCCATGGTTGCCCTAGGGCTATGCCATTTTTGGCTTAGTAAGGGGCTAATAGGACATGCCTGCTCTCCTGAAATCTCAACTTTTAAAGTAAAATAACAACAACAAAATTAAATCCAGAGCTGCACTGGTTGTACATCTGGCATTGCTCATGGATTGACACCTGTTAAGACTCATGTATCAATCACACCCCTTGAGAAAAGAGAGCAGCACACTGACAAAGAGCTCTGAGCACTGTTAAAAACACAGATTAGGTTCAAAGAGAAGTTCATGTGGAAGATCTAGGGGGACAGGCCATGAGCTGAGTGTCCTAAACTAGAGCTGTAATTAGCTGCAGCACAGTAGTGCACAGGAGTCCAGATTAATTACATACCTTGCCACGAGGCTTTGTTTTATTTTGCTGAGCTGTGACAGCACAAAGACCCGAGATGCCTCCCCTCTGACCCAAGAGAGATACTTACTTTTTTTCCACCCTGGGCATTGTTCTGTATTCCATCAATATGGAGTGATGCAAAGATAATTTTTGTCTATGCTTTAAGGCAGACATTGTTAGACCCCCAGAAAAAGCAGATTCTTGAAATTCTGCTTGACAGAAGTTGTCTTTGTGCTTATTCTGCAAGTAGCAGAAAAAGAGTAAGCTGCAGCCCTGATGATGTGCAGTTGGTTCTGATACATAAGGATATCGCTGCCACATGAGAGCGCTTCAAATGAGCACAGTGTGGTCATGGGGAACAAAGCAAGATGTGGCCAGTGCTAGATGATTTCTCAGCTCACTAGTGCAAACTGAGCAACTTTTTGTTTAGTTCTTGAGCAGTAAATCATACTTGCTTTTATTTACTTTTTGACTAGACCATAAGGATAGACTAAATCAAATCTATTTATTTTTTTCCAAACTGCTTCCCACTAACTTTGTTTCTCAGCACCATCACTAGCGTAAGGCTGTAATGTTTGGTATGCAGATACTGTGCAAGAATGTTTCTTTAAAGGAACTTTGCCCTCTTGATTATATCAAGATAACTCAGAATGTATGAAAGTTCATGTGTTTTTCTAATGGGAGGTTTATGAAGGTCCATAAAATAACCTTTAATGCAATTTTCCCTTAGTTATGATCAATACTTACATTGCCTTTAAAAATATTCTGGCTGCTCCCTTTGGACACATGACCATGTTACAGCACTTAAGATTTAACGTGTATGCTTGTGAACCACAGCAAATGCAAGTTAATGCAGTTTAACTAAGCTGAGACCTCTCTTTGTAAGCTAATCCGAGTTCAATCTTGTATGATTATTATTTTCAATTCTCGTTGGGGTGGTGCCTACATTTGATAGTTCACATACAAAACATTCCAAGAGGGAAAGAAAATCTTCTTGTGCCCTCACGGCATGCTACAAAGAAGCTGATTCTCTTTCTTGAAGACACCAAGCTCTCTTCAGTCCTTGAATGGCTATGACTGAAGTTGATCTGGCCTCTCAGGAACTGATTGTTTACCAGTATCTTTACTTGTTTACCAGCACCTTTTTACAGACAAGGACAGGGAGTAAGCAACACAGCTAAAAGTGCACTGCCCACTTACTTAAAGGTCATGCAGCATTCCTCTTTCACAATGATGGATTCAGCTAGGTTTGCTTCCTGCAGACAGGTGATCTAGATACCCCTTCTACCCCTCCTACCTGGAGGTCACTGAGGCAACAGCTACAGTGGGAATGGCTTTTCAGGGGAAAGTGATTGGGCTGCTACTAAAACGGCCAATTACACACAGAAAGCTCAGCAGCCACAAAAACGTCCATTAGTGGTGCAAGGAAAGCATCAGCATGTGTGTGTATGACTGAATAGACTCTTCCATGTATGACTAAGTTCTATTTCAGGTATTGGGTTGGGTGCATTTCTAGATTCCTTGGGATGACCCCACAGAAACCAATCTGGGAAACTAAATAAACTGCTTCCAGTTTAGAAGCTGTAACCTGCTCCTTTACTACCGATGTGAACAGGGCAGGGCTTACAAGACACAGGCTGCCTAACTGCACAAGGAGCTCAAAGTTTGGTTGTGGCTGATGAAGCATTCAAAATGTTGCAAGTAATACACCAGCTCATACTAAGATATTAAAAAAAAAAAGTAGCTGTAAAGCAAGAATTAAAATGTTTACTAACTGCTTGGAAAGGACACAGGAGCCCAAAGGAGTGGATCAGTCTTAGAAGAGATAAGAACAGGTATTTGTATCTTCTCCTGTACATGCAAAACACAAAGGATTTAACTTAAGACAGAATTGGGCTGTCTTGCTATCAGCGTAATTATCCGGGTCAAATAGCAATGAAAAAGTGTCATTCCTATAATAACACAAAGCTAGAACAGCATTCTGTTTTAATTTTTAAGACTGCAAAGCTCCTCAAGGCAGTAACTACTTATATTTTGTGTAACATGGGGCTCATTGTGAGTTCTCAACAACTCAAGTAGTTTTCCTATCTACCTGTCCCAAAGAGACAGGCACTGGTGAAGCAAGGACTGCCAGGAGAAAGAAGATCCTCCACAAGAGTCAGGTTTTGCCACCCCTTACTAACAAAGGGTTTTGATGGCACTGCCAGATACACTTGCACTTTTTATAGTGTGTTAACCTGCAGTATTGCTAGTCTACATTGTCTGATACAAGTTTCTGTTGAAGGGCCTGATCCAGTCCAGCATGTTAGCACAAACCCATCTTCAGCAGTAGTTTAATTTATTTGCTGTGCTCTGACCAGGGGTGGCTGAGGTACAGGCAAACATTGTTTCGTCAACTCCCCTACAGAGGCAGTGACCTTAAGCACAGGGGCAGGGCAGACAGCTGGGAGCGGCAGTGTCAAACCAGACAGGCAAGATTCATTGGAAACTCCCTGTCAGAGGCAAATCCTTGATTTTTTTGCCATTGGAATTTGTAAGCCTTAGAGAGCTGTCTCAGAAGTCACATTATAGCCCTGGGAAGAGCTCACCCTCATGGGACATTAGAGACAATTTAGAGCAAGTTTAGTCAGGTATTTGAAGCAATTCTGGGTGCTTTGGTCACTGGCAAGTGCCCCTTGCATCTGGACTGTCTCCAGGGAGGGATAAGAGCATATTAAACTGAGCTTCTCTCATACCCAGATAAAGAGCATCATACAGGTAATATCTTTATCCTACCAGGGGACCAAATAATAAACAGAGCCAAACCCCGCTTTCAGACTAATACACAGCTCTTCCAGACTAACATGCTGCTCTTCCAGACCACATGGAACCTCGGCGCAGCTGTTGCAGATCACAGCACTGTGCATCAGTAGCAGATTACCTTTACAAAGCATCCTTCATTTCAAGTACGTGAGCAACACTGCCCATCAAGGCAGAACAGCCCCTGCACCTTTTCCAGCCACACCACAGAAACATTTTTGATGACTTCATGATCCTTCATTTCTTTACCTAAGCAACTTGACACTAGGACTAAGATACCATTACAAGAGGGCAAAGTTTTGCAAAGGGCTATCAGGCATTTCCAGGAGAGACACTAACCACAGGCCTCCGTAAATAGTTTTTATTACGCTTTGGAAGTTCTCGTCACACACATGATAACAACGTAGACAGTTTTCTTAGTGCAAAGTGCTTTGCTGCCTGTTGAATCAGTGTGTAATCTGTTAGGAAAAGCAGGAAGTTACTTATCAGCTGGTCAGTACTGCCTTAAACACACATCTTTACTGCTACCCGTATTGCCTTACCACCTGTATTCATAGACTCATATCCACCTCCTCATATCAAGTCCTCACTTATGCCCAAGCATGCACAGAAAACCCTGCACTTCTCTGGTTGGATATATGAGGACAAAGTCACACGCCCTCCAAGCCTCTCTCAGATTACAGTACATCCTTTAACTGTCCAAAACATCACCCGTTTTGGCTGCAAATCCACTTGGACTCTTCCCATCTGGGCGACTCCTCTCTTTTCCCGTTCTCCATCTCCTTTTCTGCCCACGAAGAGTATGACCACTTCTACTTGCAAGGAAGATGATAGCGGGAAGTGTGGTGGTCCTTCAGGTCAAACTCATCATGGCCTTCCCTGAGAAGCAAACACAAAGTACAGTCAGAATTAAATACCCAGGCAGGGAATTCACCCCTAGCCACTGCAGCAGCTGTCTCCCAGCAGCCCTTAACTAGAAACCTATCCCAAGAGTTACCTGTGAGGACCTGACTGGCAGCCACGTGGACTGACTACTTGAGATATTTGCTTGTAACAGAAAGCTCTGAGGTGCTTTGTGGAAAGGTCTGCTCATCCTTGCCTGCTGGAATGGGAAATGACAATAGGTCCCTCTGTCTCTTTCCCTCTTTGAGAGATTCATGTAACTGGTGGCTCATTTTCAGCAGCGTGTCTGCAATTCCCACATTAGCAACTCCTGTGACAACAGTGAAAATGACAGTCTGCTCCACACAACTCTGAAAAATAGCTGTTGTGGGTAAAATGCAGTGTATTGGCAGCTGTCTTAACCATGCGCAGAAGCCGGCAGTGTTGAGTAAGACACAAGCTTGCATTTGCAGCATGCAACTGATACACTCACTCACCTGCCAGACTGCTGATTGTGCTTTTACTGATGTTTGTTGTCTGATACGTTTGTTTGGTTGGTTTGTTTTTAATCATCTAACATTGCCAGTCATATGTTTTCTTACTATTTTCATATGTTCTCCCCCACTCCATTTCCATCTCTCTACAAAAACATTTGCAGGAAATGAAAGAATATACACAAAAGCATCTCTTACTATCCCAACCAGATTCTTAGCATCCTGCTGTCTAAAAGTCATCCAGCACTGAT